>NC_086446.1:511229673-511549288 GCF_028390025.1 Pseudophryne corroboree
CAGGTCGCTCACTTTACCCGCTGGGTGAAATGAGCGCCCCCCGCACGCTCAGCACACATCTCTCCCCACATCTGCCGGTGAGTACTGGCCTTTAGAATTCGAGAACTTTATTGTACCGGTCATATGCAAACGATGGAGGTAGTCATTTCGGTACCTGTCAGTTCATTGGTAACTGGAGACCTCACTGTAACTCCTACCTTTACACCGCCACCTTTGAACACGGGTTATTGCACATGAGTGGGCATAACCCGTGTTGTTGTGCAGTGTAAAAGGACTGTTTGTTGGAATAATCCAGGTCGACCCGGTATTCCAAATGTGGTAGCAAGCAGGGTTAAACACGTGTTCAGCCCGGCTCGCTGTGCTGTGTAAACGGGAAGCCGGGTTGATGTGGACGGGAGGCGCTTGGAGATGATGTGATCTCTAAGCCCCGCCACGTAACCGATGACGTCACCAACCCGGCAATATGCCGGGTTGGAGACGGCGGCTGCGAAGGGCCTGAGGCGGGTCACAGCCGGGAAGCACCCGTGTCAGGCTCCCGGATGCGACCCGCCTCAGGCTGTATAAAAGGGGTAGTGTGAGGTCAGTACTGTAGCTCCTAGTGACTTGTAGGCAATAACGGAATCTTACTAGAATAATTAACCTTTCTTAAAGAAAGATGTATTTAAAATATTTTGAAAATTATAATCTTAGCTCCTATCAGGGCACATCAACCAGGTTTATTGCTCCAAATGTTAATGTGATTACATGTCTCCCTAACAAGACCCTGACACATAGGTCAGTGCGTTACACAGTCAGAGGCAGACTGGTGAGCTTGTTTCCTGCCATTCATTAGCATCTGCTGCCCCTGACAGATGCTTCTGGCATTTCCTGGGAACATTTAACCAAGTCTGGGTGTCCAGCATGTGCCGTCGTGTCCGCACGCGCCTTATTCGTTTCCAATCTGTCTGGTGTCTGCTGGAGTCTGGTTGATGGCAGATGTTAGAAGCATGCAGATACAGAGATGGGAACTCTTGTTCAGCTGTCTGCTTACTTTTTTCTCTTAGAGCGATGGAGATGTTTGGGATAGTGTAACATGTCTTACTCGTCTCTCATGTTTTCATAGATGTAGCAGTATTATATTTTTTATGATTTGTTACTATATTTTGTGTTAAAAAATGCTTTTCTTTGAAAATCAGTAACGTTATTAAAAAAGTAGCCCCTCCAAATATAAGATGTTGATTACATTTACATATCTGGTCAGCATGTGCAGATCAAAGGCACAATATTGCAGTAGCTATTTTGTTTGTTAGGGTGCATACACATTAGACGATAAAAAGATATTGGGGGTCATTCCGACCCGATGGCTCGCTGCAGTTTATTGCAGCGCTGCGATCGGTCGGAACGGCGCATGCCGGACGGCCGAAAGCCGTCGTTCCCTAGCGATCGCCTCTGCCTGATTGACAGGCAGAGGCGGTCTCTGGGTGGGAGGGGGCGACACGGCGGCGCTAGGCCGCCGTTTTGGGGGCGCAGTCCGACAAAAGCAGGTGTGGCCGGACCGTGCGGGGGGGCGGGCCTCAGCGGCTGCGTGATGTCACACGTAGACGCTGCGACTAGAGGCAGCGATGAGCAACTCCCGGTCAGCCGCAGGAGCTGCACTGGCCGGGGGTTACTCGACAAGTACAAAAGCATCGCCGCTGTGCGATGCTTTTGTACTTGTGCGGGGGGGGGGGGGAGACATTTCAAGGGGAAATTTAATTACAAAATCGTCTAATGTGTATGCATCTTCAGAGAGTATCTTAAAAACTTTGTAACATCCTCCTCATAATGGTTACTTTTATGCTGCTGTTTAGCACAGGGACAACAGAATTATGAAACTGGTTTACTACATGGCGATTGGTAGGTTGGGACATCCTGTAAATGCTATGATATTGCAAGTTATAAACTCTTTGCAGTGGCATGGCTTGATGATGAACAGGGCAAAAAGTTATCCAGTACATCTATAGTAAAATATTCCTGGCTATGAAATTAATTGCCATACATGTCAGAGAAAAGGTGTACCAATGTGACGCAGCAATGCCAGTGAGGAAAATACTTCAACTGTTGGAAAATATTTTCTTCCACTATATGGGTGGCTTCGTCTTCTGTGAGTTACTAACGCTGTGGCATCACAGGATTATCAAGAACCATGCGTAGGCCTCTATGGCAGCACATCTTAAAACTAAGGGCTTAATTCAGGTTGGATTGCAAATCGCGATTCAACCGCAATAATCATGTTTGCCCCGCGGCCGCATGTGGATGTCCCTGTCTGCGCATGCGCCCGCATTTAATGCGGGTCCCCCACAGTATTTGCTAATGCCTCTGCCTGATTGACAGGCAGAGGCATTCGCGGGGCGGCAAAGCTCAGTTTCCAAGACAAAGTATTGCAGGGGCGGCGGCTTACAATTGGGGACGCGGCGGTGGTGGTGTCGTCGGGGCGGCTGCGTGATGTCACACGCAGTGCTCCGATCAAAAAGATGGCGGTGATTTTCCTGCCTGGCTACGCCGGCAGGAGGCTTCCATAATTTCTGCTACCACACACTAATTGCGGCGCAATGGTTGCTGATGAGGGGCGGTGGGTAGCCTTGCCCTGCGATGGACAGTCTTCAGCATGCGAGTCAAAAGATTGCAAATTCTGCTAAAAAGCAGAATTTGCAGTCCTTACTGAATGATGTCCTAAAGAAAGAGTTACGATCACTCTTCAGTCTAAAATAACAAATTCTGCTGACTGATCCCAACGCTTCAGACTGGGGAACTCAACTTCTTAGAGAGATAATGTAGGGTGTATGGTCATGTCATAAATGTGCTATAAATTACAACATTAAGGACAGCAGATAGGGTTTTCACAAACAATTACAGGGGAAGCATTGCACAGTACCTGTATTTTTAGAGCAGTTCATAAATCACGAGGCAGGCACTAAAAGTGAAGTTCTGACTGTGGAAGCAGCAAAACTTGTCATTTTCAGCAAGGAAAATGCAGCAGAAGTTGCTCCAAGTATGTTTGAATGAAATGTATTAGAGGCATATTGGAAGTGTCAGAGCCCACTTCAGGTGAACTTCAGCCTTCAGAAGCAAGCAACACGTTTAGGAGAACTTTACAGTTCCTCCCCTTTTGGACAGTTGTTACTGGAGATGAATGAGAGGAGATGCTGCATGTGTTCTGTGTCAGGGCTTGCAGTTTGCATTAGATCCTGGATAGTGAGTATCCTGCCCCTCCTGCATGTACAGTATTGTACCGCTGCCTGGATGATGCAAACTGCAAGCCCTGACACAGAACACATGCAGCATCTCCTCTCATTTATCTCCAGTAACAACTGTCCAAAAGGGGAGGAACTATAAAGTTCTCCTAAACGTGTTGCTTGCTTCTGAAGGCTGAAGTTCACCTGAAGTGGGCTCTGACACTTCCAATATTCCTCTAAGCCACTGTGCCAGCAGCTAACGTATTCACCCAATGCATTCTCCACAAAGGTGAATTCTGTATTTTCCGTGCATCCAGAACAGAAGAAACAGGTTATCTCTTCTGTTCCAGTTATTCATGAAGGAGGATTCTTCTATTGAGTGACAGCTGCTCTCAACGTTTCTGATTACCTACATGCAATATCATTACCATTTTATGTGAGTGGGACCGAGCAAACAAAAACCTTGTTTAAATTCATAACAGAGTTGCACTATGTTCTGTATGTTTTTGCATTATAGATATGTATGAATTCTACTATCTATGAGAGCCGAACCTGACAATATTATACTGTGTAAGCATTTTGTTTGAGGGTAATAAGTAGCGCCACGTGGAGTCACATTTACTGTATGTTACAATATTGTGTATCACGGTGAAAGGTTCTTTTGGTCTCCAAGGGATGCTATCAGTATTTAAGCGCACTAAGGGTCTACTCTGCTTTGTTTAAATTTCTATGGGATTATGTTGGTTGTTATAAATTTGTAATGAAGATGTGAATACCTTCTGTTACAAGGCGGTCCGTTCTGCATTATTTATTTTGTAGAATTCTACGGCTTTAAACTCCTCTCACTGTAACATTAATGTATGCTCTGTTCAATTTATCAGCTAAACTGAAATCTGCCATTTTATTTTGTCAAGATGATAGTATTTTGCAGGAGTATTTAAGGTGGTTGGTCATGCTAGTGAATGTGACATGTTACAGGACCACATCTGCATACAGTGTAATGCGATAAGTACTCATCACTTTATCATGCATATTATGTGGTCAGAGCACAAAGGACATTCATTCCCAATTCTTAGATCAGCAAACAGCTGCACTGAATGGTAGTTCAGCTGTTAATATCATTCATAGTAATGAACAGACGGCGGTCATGGATCAGAGTACCCTTCGTTTTCTAATTCCTAACTGCCCTCACTGCCTGTATTATTGGTCACCACAACTATTGGTTTGGATAGTCCTACTCAATTTTATAGGCTGAATACTGGTTTAGCCCACAAGATATTACAAACGATATCGCTCAGAAGGGTAAAAATGAGCTATATCGTTTAAAATATCACCTAGTGTAAACGAACCTTAAGAGTCACCTCTATGGCATGTCATGTTAAAGCAGAGGAGGGTGAAGGAAGTGGATGTTACAGTGAAAACAGCCAGTGGAATGTAACCAAGTCTCTCTTCTTACTACATTGTATGTCAGGTGACATCTGTTGCCGTAGTAATATTTTATGTGCAGTACAAAAAGAATTTCTGTAGCATTTATCAAAAACGAGATGCATCCAAGGTTTTTGTAACATATTAATGCAGTGTTTAAAGTGGTATCTGGATGGAAGATACAGTCAAACGTTGACGGGGTCTGAGGGCTGATGTGCACATGGTCGCTAGGTAGCTTTTCATGATTTATAGGGTTAGGGGTAAGGGTTGGAGGGTTAGGCACTTTGGGGAGGGTTAGGCTGCCGGAGTTGATGGTTAGGGTTAAGCACTTGGCGGAGGGTTAAGGGCCCTACACACTGGTCGATACCAGTGAAAGATATGAATGATCTTGTTCATTAATGAACGAGATACCGTTCATATCTTTCAGTGTGTAGGCACCAGTGATGAGCGATGCGTAGCCTCGCGCTCGTTCATCGCTGGTGCCGGCTCGTTTAAACATGCAGGTCAATATGGACAATCTCGTCCATATTAGCATGCAGTGCTATGTAGCCCCCCGTCACCTCCCCCACCGCTGGGTCACCCGTCTGCCGTATCGGCCTTCGGGCAGCTCGGCGGCGGGTCGCTAGGTTATTGGGCCCATTAGGCTGCATTTTTATTGCAGCAATGTATGACTCAAAATATATTGAACATAATGCAGCATAATGTGTACATCTTCATTCATAGGAAGGCCCAACACGGTGGACTACGAACAGATCAATTTAGCATGTGTGTGTTATATTGATAAATAGATGGTTATTCAGTCACAGAAAAAAACAAATGTAAACAGGCCCAATAGATAACTAAACAAGTACAAAAGTTACAATTAAATCAAATTAAGACTTAACAAAATAAAGTTCTCTCGCCTCCCCCTCACCCCACGATTACACTGAAATTGTAGGGTCACCCTTAAGCATCCGCAGAAGATACCAGGAAGTATTACATAGGGAGTTTATAATTTGGGTTTGAATAGCTGCAGAAAGAGTCCAATGAAACTCCCACATTTAAAAAAAAAAAAAAAATTAAAAGTGTTCAGTTTTGGCCTCCTTTCCTTGCAAGGCCTCCACCAACACCAGTGTGTAATATTTTTGTCCTGCGATATTTTTACTATACTTTGTATGCACATTGTACAATGCTGCGGACCCCTTGTGGCACCTTAGAAATAAAGGTTAATGATAAATTGAAAATACCACACATTTATGAAGACTTTCAGTTCAAACATTTTGACTTTCCAAACTCAACCAGTAGAATGAACATGTTTTAACAAATTGCTGGAGCTTCAGCCTGCAAGTAAATCTGTACTTTTCACATTTTCCTTCTCCAAATGGAGTGCAGTGTATGGAAATAAAAAAAAATAAGTTTGTTTACATATCATTAGACTATTGCAGTGCATTTTGGGTATTTTGTGTCCGTTAATTGGTTAGTATGCTGACTGGCAGCCTATAACGTTACATAAATCTGGAATTTCAAGAAGATATATTAACAGCTGTTTGTTATCCTTGGAGTTTGCTTATAATAAAACTGTCTGTTTGAAAGTTTGGCACTCTCCAGAGGGGGTATATACAGTAGCTGTGACATCATACAGGCAATGGAGATTAATGGGGGATATAAACAGTCATAGTGTACAATTTCAGGTGTCTGTTAATAGAGGGTAATAATGTGCTCACTTAGCAGCCAGGCCTGGAAGAAGTCCATTTATCTTACTAATAGTGTCATTAGCGCAGCAGAACCATAACATGGCAGACATTTTTACGTCTCCGCCTGTGGTTCATCTGCAGACAGAAGAATAGACCAGTCCCAACGTTTTCTACTTTGCTGACAACTACATAACTTTTATATTTTATCAGAGGTTCTTTGACTCGTAGATGCTAAGGCGAGAGCCTTTAGTTTAGAATAGTGTTCGAATTTCACATATCTACTGTGAAACATTCCACTGCCTTTTCAACTCCATTGAATGCAAGAATTTTCCTGCAAAAACTAACGTGCCTATCGCATCCATTTCTCTTACGTCCTAGAGGATGCTGGGGACTCCAAAAGGACCATGGGGTATAGACGGGATCCGCAGGAGACAATGGCACTTTAAGACTTTAAATGGGTGTGAACTGGCTCCTCCCTCTATGCCCCTCCTCCAGACCTCAGTTAGATTCTGTGCCCAGAGAGACTGGACACACACTAGGGGAGCTCTGCAGAGTTTCTCTAGAAAAGACTTTCTGTTAGGTTTATTGTTTTCAGGGAGCACTGATGGCAACAGGCTCCCTGCATCGTAGGACTGAGGGGAGAGAAGCAGACCTATTTCTGTGAGTTTCAAGGCTCTGCTTCTTAGGCTACTGGACACCATTAGCTCCAGAGGGTCCGATCACTTGGTGCGACTAGCTGCTCGTTCCCGGAGCCGCGCCGTCACCCCCCTCACAGAGCCAGAAGATAGAAGCCGGGTGAGTATTACGAAGAAAATAAGACTTCAGTGACGGCAGAAGACTTCAGTACTGAGGTACCGCGCAGCACGCCATGCTCCAACACACACATACGGCGGCACTTGCAGGGCGCAGGGGGGGGGCGCCCTGGGCAGCATGATTACTGAAGTAAATCACTGGCTAAAATGTATATTAGCAGTGCCTAGGCACTAAATATAGCCCCCGTCAGTATAAAAAATTTGATTTTGAGCGGGACTAAAGCGCGCTGGTGAGGGGGCGTGGCTTAGCCCTCACAGCTTACCAGCGCCATTTTCTCTTCACAGGATGCAGAGACGCTGGCCCTGACCTCCGCACGTCTGCACAAGTAACAGGGTGCAAAACGGGCGGGGGGCACAGTAAATTGGTGTTAATATCATTTGATATAAAAGCGCAAACAGGTCTGAGGCAGTGTGTAAAAAGTCTCAGTACCGGGTTAGGCGTGAGCTGGTAAACTCCCTTTGTGTTTCTCTAACAGGCTTTCCGTGGGTCTGTCCCCTATAGCCAGTGTGTTGGTGCTTGTCGGTACGTGTGCGTCGACATGTCTGAGGCTGAGTGCTCCTCCCCGGAGAAAGTTGCATTGGGGGCGGATAAGGCGCTGGGAGTGACTCTGTCGGCACCGCTGACTGCTGATTGGATGGATATGTGGAGTACGTTGAATGCAAATGTGGCGTTATTGACTAAAATGCTGGATAAATCTGATTCTCAGACCCAAACATGGAGGACGCCTTGTCTCAGGTCCAGACCCCCTCAGGGTCACAAAAGCGTTCATTTACCCAGATGGCAGATACTGATACCGACACGGACTCTGACTCCAGTGTCGACTATAGTGAGGGCAGTTTAAATCCGAAACTGGTTAAGAGTATTCAGTACTTGATTATGGCGATTAAAGACGTTTTACATATTACAGAAGTACCTACTATTCCTGATACAAGGGTTTGTTTGTATAAGGAAAGCAAAAAACAAAACAAAACCTGAGGTGACGTTTTCCCCCCCTCATGAGCTGAACACTCTTTGTGAAAAAGCTTGGGAATCTCCTGACAAAAGGTGGCAGATTCCCAAAAGAATTCTAATGGCATATCCATTCCCCTCTGAGGACAGGGAAAAGTGGGAGTCATCCCCCAATGTGGACAAGGCTCTGTCGCGGCTGTCCAAAAAGGTGGCGCTTCAGTCTCCTGACACGGCTGCCCTAAAGGACCCTGCGGATGGTAAGCAGGAAACTACCTTAAAATCCATTTATGTCACTACGGGTGCGCTGCTCAGACCTGCCGTGGCGTCGGCATGGGTAGGTAGCGCTATTGGTAAGTGGGCAGATAACTTGGCATCTGACATGGATACCCTGGATAGGGATAGCATTCTTTTGAGACTCGGTTATATCAAGGACGCTGCAGCTTACCTAAAGGATGCTGCGAGGGATATTGGCCTCTTGGGATCAAGGGCCAATGCCATGGCAGTCTCGGCCAGGAGAGCACTGTTGATTCATCAATGGAATGCTGATGCCGACTCTAAGAAAGCTATGGAGGCTCTCCCGTATAAAGGTGGTGTCTTGTTTGGTGACGGCCTCGCTGATCTTGTGTCTACAGCTACCGCGGGTAAGTCATCATTTCTTCCTTATGTCCCTGCACAACAGAAAAAGACTCCTCACTATCAGATGCAGTCCTTTCGGCCCAATAAATACAAGAAAAGGAAGAGGGTCATCCTTCCTTGCCTGTAGAGGAAGGGGAAAAAGGTCACCTGCTGTGTCAGGTTCCCAGGAGCAGAACTCCTCCCCGGCTTCTGCCAAGTCCACCGCATGACGCTGGGGCTCCTCTACGGGAGTCCGTACTGGTGGGGGCACGTCTCCGACTATTCAGCCAGGTCTGGTTTCACTCGGGCCTGGATCCTTGGGTGTTAGAAATAGTGTCCCAAGGGTACAAACTGGAGTTTCAAGACGTGCCCCCCCCCCCCCCCACCGATTTTTCAAATCAGCCTTGCCAGTTTCTCTGCCAGAAAGGGAAGTAGTGTGCGCTGCGATACAAAAGCTGTGTCAACAGCGTGTCATTGTCACGGTACCCCTGTCACAACGGGGAGAAGGGTTTTATTCGAGCCTGTTTGTCGTCCCAAAGCCGGATGGCTTGGTCAGACCGATCCTGAACCTAAAATCCCTCAATCTATATTTGAAAAGTTTCAAGTTCAAGATGGAATCTCTTCGAGCAGTGATCGCCAGTCTGGAAGGGGGGGAATTTATGGCATCAGTCGACATCAAAGATGCCTACTTACATGTTCCAATATATCCTCCACATCAAGCTTTCCTGAGGTTTGCCGTTCAGGATTGTCATAACCAATTTCAGACGTTGTCGTTTGGTCTTTCCACGGCTCCGAGGGTTTTCACCAAAGTAATGGCGGAAATGATGGTGCTCCTACGCAAGCAGGGTGTCACAATTATCCCGTACTTGGACGATCTCCTGATAAAGGCGAGATCAAAGGAGCAGTTGCTAAGAAATGGTGCGCTTTCCCTGACAGTTCTGCAACAACATGGTTGGATCCTAAATTTGCCAAAGTCACAGTTGACTCCGACAACACGGCTGTCTTTCTTGGGCATGATCCTGGACACGAACTGCAGAGTGTTTCTCCCAGCGGAAAAAGCTCTGGAAATCCAGAACATGGTTAAGGAGATTCTGAAACCGGCAAGAGTGTTGATTCATCAATGCACTCGGGTGCTGGGGAAGATGGTTGCAGCTTACGAAGCCATTCCATTTGGCAGGTTTCATGCCCAGGTATTTCAGTGGGACCTGTTGGACAAGTGGTCCGGATCTCACCTGCACATGCATCGGAAAATAACCCTATCTTCCAGGACCAGAATATCTCTCCTGTGGTGGCTTCACAGTTTTCACCTCCAAGAGGGACGCAGGTTCGGGATCCAGGATTGGGTCCTGGTGACCACGGATGCAAGCCTCCGGGGCTGGAGAGCAGTCATACAGGGAAAAAATTTCCAGGGGAAATGGTCAAGCCAGGAAGCTTGTCTGCACATAAACATTCTGGAATTAAGAGCCATCTACAACGGCCTTCTACAAGCGGAACACCTTCGCGGTCTGACGGTCCTGATTCAGTCAGACAACGTAACAGCAGTGGTGTACATAAACCGCCAGGGTGGAACAAAAAGCAGAGCGGCGATGGCGGAAGCCACAAAAGTTCTCCGCTGGGCGGAAAGACATGTAAGCGCTCTGTCAGCGGTCTTCCTTCCGGGCGTGGACAACTGGGAAGCAGATTTCCTCAGCAGACACCATCTCCATCCAGGAGAGTGGGGTCTTCATCAAGAGGTCTTTACAGAAGTGACAAGTCGTTGGGGAATTCCTCAAATAGACATGATGGCATCTCGCCTCAACAAGAAGCTTCAGAGATATTGTTTCAGGTCGAGGGACCCTCAAGCCAGTGCAGTGGACGCCCTGGTAACTCCGTGGGTGTTTCAGTCGGTATAGGTGTTCCCTCCACTTCCACTTATTCCAAAAGTGATAAGGATCATAAGAAGAACAAGGGTTCAGGCGATGCTCATTGTTCCAGATTGGCCACGGAGGGCCTGGTATCCGGATCTTCGGGAATTACTCATAGGAGATCCCTGGCCTCTTCCTCTGAGAGAGGATCTGTTACTGCAAGGGCCGTGCGTGTTCCAGAACCTACTGCGGTTGCTTTTGACGGCGTGGAGGTTGAACGCCAAATCCTAGCTTGCAAGGGTATTCCCGGGTAAGTCATCCCCACTCTGCTTAAGGCTAGAAAGGAGGTTACGGCGAAGCATTATCACCGTATTTGGAGAAAGTATGTGTCTTGGTGTGAATCCAAGAAGGCTCCTACTGAAGAATTTCAGCTGGGTCGTTTCCTCCATTTTTTGCAGGCAGGTGTGGATGCGGGCCTAAAATTAGGCTCCATTAAAGTGCAAATTTCGGCCTTATCTATTTTCTTTCAAAAAGAATTGGCCGCCCTTTCAGAGGTTCAGACTTTCGTGAAAGGAGTGCTGCACATCCAACCTCCGTTTGTGCCACCTGTGGCACCTTGACGTGGTGTTGCAATTTCTTATGGCACACTAGTTTGAACCTTTGCGAAAGGTTGAGTTAAAATTTGTTACTTGGAAAGTGGTCATGCTTTTGGCTTTGGCGTCCGCAAGACGGGTGTCTGAAATAGCGGCTTTGTCTCACAAGAGCCCCTATTTCATATTCCATGTGGATAGAGCGGAATTGAGAACTCGTCAACAATTTCTGCCAAAGGTGGTTTCTTCGTTTCACATAAACCAACCTATTGTGGTGCCTGTGGCTACGGAAGCCTTGGCTGATTCAAAGTCTCTCGATGTAGTCAGAGCTTTGAAAATTTGTCGCCAGAACGGCTCAGATTAGGAAATCAGAGGCTCTGTTTGTCCTATATGCTCCCAACAAAATTGGGGCTCCTGCTTTCAAGCAGACTATTGCACGCTGGATCTGTAATACGATTCGGCATGCTCATTCTACGGCTGGATTGCCGTTACCGAAGTCGGTGAAGGCCCATTCTACCAGGAAGCTGGGCTCATCTTGGGCGGCTGCCCGAGGAGTCTCGGCACTTCAACTTTGTCGAGCAGCTACGTGGTCGGGTTCAAACACTTTTGCTAAGTTCTACAAGTTTGATACCCTGGCTGATGAGGACCTCATGTTTGCTCAATCGGTGCTGCAGAGTCGTCCGCACTCTCCTGCCCGGTCTGGAGCTTTGGTATAGACCCCATGGTCCTTTTGGAGTCACCAGCATCCTCTAGGGGTTCACTATGATATGCCGGCGGCCGGGCTCCCGGCGACCAGCATACCGGCGCCGGGAGCCCGACAGTGTGGCGAGCGCAAATGAGCCCCTTGCGGGCTCGCTGCGCTCGCCACGCTACGGGCACGGTAGCGCGCCACACTATTTTATTCTCCCTCCAGGGGGGTCGTGGACCCCCAAGAGGGAGAATAAGTGTCGGTATGCCGGCTGTCGGGCTCCCGGCGCCGGTATACTGAGCGCCGGGAGCCCGACCACCGGCATACTGAAGACCACCCTCCTCTAGGACGTAAGAGAAAATAGGATTTTAATACCTACCGGTAAATCCTTTTCTCCTAGTCCGTAGAGGATGCTGGGCGCCCGTCCCAGTGCGGACTGTATTTGCAGTAGTGTTGATAGTTATTACTTCTGTTACACAGAGGTTGTGTATCGGTTATGTTCAGCCTGTTGCTGTTTTTGGTTCATACTGTTAACTGGTATTTCTTAAAAGTCATGTTGTACGGTGTGTTGTGGTGTGAGCTGATATGTATCTCACCTTTAGTTAACAAAAATTATTTTCCTCGAAATGTCCGTCTCCCTGGGCACAGTTCCTATAACTGAGGTCTCGAGGAGGGGCATAGAGGGAGGAGCCAGTTCACACCCATTTAAAGTCTTATAGTGTCCATGTCTCCTGCGGATCCCATCTATACCCCATGGTCCTTTTGGAGTCCCCAGCATCCTCTACGGATTAGGAGAAAAGGATTTACCGGTAGGTATTAAAATCCTATATTTTCAATGACAGTGGCTTTGTGCACTCTTGATTGTAGCGCTAGCTAATCGAGAAAAATTGGGCACAGACATTTTTTCGGCTAAAACCTGCATGAAAAATAGAAAAACATGGGGAGAACAGCCTGTACTCTAAAAAAAGAAAATACATATTAACAGAATACATGTCTATTGTGGTCATAAAGAAAAATTATTTTTGCTTTTAAAATGGTTCAAATGGCTGTTTAGTGCGTATTTTTAATAGTAGGGAAAAATTATAGGAAGCAAGTTTGTTAAAATGAATACCATAATTAAATTTAGTGTGCATGAAAGTGCCTGTAAATTATTTTATAGTCATTTGTAGCCATTATATGAAAATTCTTAAAAAAACACTTGTAACTCCCACCTGTCCCATATATACAGCATCACCAGATTCAGTACCTGTCCCACATATTATTTTCTCTTGCGTCCTAGAGGATGCTGGGGACTCCGTAAGGACCATGGGGTATAGACGGGCTCCGCAGGAGATAGGGCACCTAAAAGAACTTTGACTATGGGTGTGCACTGGCTCCTCCCTCTATGCCCCTCCTCCAGACCTCAGTTAGATTCTGTGCCCAGAGGAGAAAGGGTACAAAGCAGTGAGCTCTCAAGAGTTTGCTGTTTTAAAGAATTTTGTTAGGTTTTTTATTTTCAGGGAGTCCTGTTGGCAACAGGCTCCCTGCATCGTGGGACTGAGGAGAGAGAAGCAGAGCTGGCTTGTAAGGTTGGGCACTGCTTCTAGGCTACTGGACACCATTAGCTCCAGAGGGAGTCGGAACACAGGTCTCACCTGGGGTTCGTCCCGGAGCCGCGCCGCCGTCCTCCTCACAGATGCCGAAGATAGAAGCCGGGTGAGTATTGAGGAAAAGACTTCAGGCGGCAAAAGACATCAGATCTTCATGCGCCATTGCTCCCAGTCACACACACACACAAGAGGTACTGTAGGGTGCAGGGCGCAGGGGGGGGGGGGGGCGCCCTGGGCAGCAATAAACCTCAATTTGGGCATAAATATGTTGGATTAGGCTGTGGGACAGTAAATCCACGGACACCCCCCAATTTTCTTAAAATATCATGAGGGGACCGAAGCCCGCCGTCGGGTGGGCGGGGCTTGATCCTCGGCACTAACCAGCGCCATTTTCTCCACAGAAGCTGCATGAGAAAACGCTGGCTCCCTGTTCTCTCCCCTGCTGAGCTTCACAGGCTGGAAAAAAGAGGAGGGGGGCACATTGGCGACGCAGTGAGTGGAGATTAACATTATAAATATATAAAAGCGCTATCTGGTCATATATTCCAGTGTTTGGGCGCTCGGTGTGTGCTGGCATTCTCTCTCTCTGTCTCCCCTAAGGGCCTGGTTGGGGTTTTGTCCCCTTATAGGTAACTCCCTGTGTGTGTGGGGTGTCTGTAAGTGTGTGTCGACATGTCTGAAGCGGAAGGCTTCTCCAAGGAGGAGGTGGAGCAAATGAGTGGTGTGTCCCCGTCGGTGGTGCCGACTCAGGATTGGATGATCATGTGGCATTGGTTAAATGCAAGTGTGACATCTTTACATGAAAGGCTTGATAAGGCTGAATTAAGGGGAACATCAGGGGGTCAATCCTCGGATTGGACCGATTCACAGGGCCCGTCGGAGTCTCAAAAACGTCCCTTAACACAAGACACTACTGCCGACACGGACTCTGATTCCAGTGTCGACTATGGCGAAGTAAAATTGCACCCTAGGTTGACGAAAACCATTCAGTGTATGATTGTGGCTATTAGGGATGTCTTGCATATTGAGGATGAACCCTCGGTCCCCGACACAAGGGTACAAATGTTTAAGGAAAAGAAACAGATTATTAATTTTCCCACATCTCATAAATTAAATGATTTCTTTGGAAAAGCTTGGGAGACTCCGGAAAAGAGACCGCAGATTCCCAGAAGAATTTATACGGCATACCCCTTCCCTAAGCAGGACAGGGAGATTTGGGAATCACCCCCCACTGTGGACAAGGCCCTGACGCGCTTGTCCAAGAAAGTGGCGCTACCGTCTCCTGACACAGCTGCCCTTAAGGACCCTGCAGATCGCAGGCAAGAAACTACCTTAAAGTGTATTTATTCTCATACGGGTGCTGTACTACGACCGACGATTGCGTCGGCATGGGTGTGTAGCGCAGTTGCAGCTTGGGCAGATGAGCTGACAGATAATTTTGAAAATATGGATAAGGATACTATATTCTTTACTCTAGCCCATATAAAAGATGCAGTCTTATTTATGAGGGATGCTCAAAGAGACATTGGATTGCTGGCTTCTAGGGCCAATGCCATGTCGATCTCAGCGAGACGATCCTTATGGACTCGCCAATGGACGGGTGATGCGGATTCCAAAAAGCATATGGAAGTACTACCCTATAAGGGTGATGTATTGTTTGGGGATGGGTTGACGGACCTGGTTTCCACAGCTACAGCAGGTAAATCAAATTTTTTACCATATGTTACCCAACAGCAAAAGAAAATGCCACCCTATCAGATGCAGTCCTTTCGGTCGCACAAGTCTAGAAGAGGTCGGGGATCCTCCTTCCTTGCCAGAGGTAGGGGCAGAGGCAAAAGAGCACCTGCTTCGGCAGGCGCCCAGGGACAAAAGTCCTCCCCGGCTACTCCAAAACCCACAGCATGACGCCGGGACTCCCCTGAGGGAGTCCGCACCGGTGGGGGCACGTCTTCGACTTTTCAGCCAGGTCTGGGTCAGCTCAGACCTGAATCCCTGGGTGTTAGAAATAGTTTCCCAGGGTTACAAACTGGAATTCGAAGAGGTGCCCCTGCGCCGATTTTTCAAGTCTGCCCTACCAGTTTCCACGTTGGAACGGGATGTAGTGTTAGCTGCAGTTCAAACGCTGTGTATACAGCAAGTAATAATCAGGGTTCCCATGAACCAGCAGGGAAGTGGTTACTACTCAACCCTCTTTGTGGTCCCGAAAATGGACGGTTCGGTCAGACCTATCTTGAATCTGAAATCGCTAAACCTGTACATAAAAAGATTCAAATTCAAAATGGAATCGCTCAGAGCGATAATATCCAATATGGAGGAGGGGGAGTTTATGTTGTCTCTGGACATAAAGGATGCATACCTTCATGTCCCCATATATCCCCCCCATCAAGAATTCCTGAGATTCGCTGTGCAGGATTGTCATTACCAATTTCAGACGTTGCTGTTTGGACTTTCCACGGCCCTGAGGATTTTCACCAAGATAATGGCGGAAATGATGGTGGTCCTGCGCAAGCATGGAGTCACAATTATCCCATACTTGGACGATCTCCTGATAAAAGCGAGATCAAGGGAGAAATTGCTGAGCAGTGTGGCGCGCTCTCTGAGAGTGCTCCAGCAACACGGTTGGATTCTAAATCTACCGAAGTCACAGTTGATTCCGACAACTCGACTACCGTTCCTAGGTATGATACTGGATACGGAACAAATGAAGGTCTTCCTTCCAATGGAGAAAGCCCAGGACATCCAGAACATGGTCAGAGACCTGCTGAAACCGAAAAGGGTGTCTGTTCACCAGTGCACTCGAGTTCTGGGAAAGATGGTGGCGGCCTACGAGGCCTTTCCATTCGGAAGGTTCCATGCAAGGACTTTTCAATGGGACCTTCTGGACAAGTGGTCCGGGTCCCATCTACACTTACATCGAAAAATTACCTCGGACGCGAGCCTCCGAGGATGGGGAGCGGTCACACAAGGAAGAAATTTTCAGGGACTGTGGTCAGACCAGGAGTCATAAATACACATCACTGTGTTGGAACTCAGGGCCATATACAACGGCCTTCGACAAGCGGAGAGTCTTATTCGAAACCTACCGGTTCTGATTCAGTCAGACAATGTCACAGCAGTGGCTCATGTGAACCGCCAAGGCGGGTCAAGAAGCAGAGTCGCGATGGCGGAATCCACCAGGATTCTTCGCTGGGCGGAAAATCACGTGAGCGCTCAGTCGGTTGTCTTCATTCCGGGAGTGGACAACTGGGAAGCAGACTTCCTCAGCAGACACTATCTCCATCCAGGAGAGTGGGGACTTCATCAAGAAGTCTTTGCATTCATAATACGTCTTTGGGGAACTCCTCAAATAGACATGGTGGCGTCACGCCTCAACAAAAAACTTCGGAGGTATTGTGCTATGTCTCGGGACCCTCAGGCAGTAGCAGTAGACGCTCTGATAACACCGTGGATGTTCAAATTGGTCTACGTGTTTCCTCCTCTTCCTCTCATCACAAAAGTGTTGAGGATCATAAGACGAAGAAGAGTACAGACGATACTCGTTGTCCCAGACTGGCCTTGAAGGGCCTGGTACTCAGATCTACAAGAGATGCTCACAGGAGATCCCTGGCCTCTTCCGCTGAGGGAAGACCTGTTGCAACAGGGGCCCTGTGTATTTCAAGACTTACCGCGGTTACGTTTGACGGCATGGCGGTTGAACGCCGAATCCTAGCAAAAAAGGGGATTCCGGAAGAGGTCATCCCTACTTTAATAAAGGCTAGGAAGGAGGTGACGGTTAAGCATTATCACCGTGTCTGGCGAAAGTATGTGTCTTGGTGTGAGACCAAGAATGCACCTACGGAAGATTTTCATCTGGGTCGTTTTCTCCACTTCCTACAGACAGGAGTGGATATGGGCCTGAAATTAGGCTCTGTTAAGGTTCAGATTTCGGCCCTCTTGATTTTCTTTTAGAAGGAATTGGCTTCTCTTCCAGAAGTCCAGACGTTTGTAAAGGGAGTGCTGCACATCCAGCCCCCTTTTGTGCCTCCAGTGGCACCATGGGACCTCAACGTGGTGTTGCAGTTCCTAAAATCAAACTGGTTTGAGCCGCTTAACAAGGTTGAGTTGAAATTTCTTACTTGGAAGGTGGTCATGTTGTTGGCCTTGGCATCGGCAAGGCGAGTATCAGAATTGGCGGCTTTGTCACTCAAAAGCCCCTACTTGATTTTTCATGTGGATCGAGCTGAATTGAGGACACGTCCGCAATTTTTGCCTAAGGTGGTTTCTTCATTCCATGTGAATCAACCTATTGTGGTGCCTGTGGCTACAAGTGACCTGGAGGATTCCAGATCCCTGGACGTAGTCAGGGCCTTATAGATTTATGTAGCCAGGACGGCTAGAATTAGGAAAACAGAGGCCCTGTTTGTTCTGTATGCGACCAATAAGATTGGCGCACCTGTTTCGAAGCAGACTATTGCTCGCTGGATCTGTAATACGATTCAGCAGGCTCATTCTACGTCTGGATTGCCGGTACCAAATTCGGTTAAGGCCCATTCTACTAGGAAGGTGGGCTCTTCTTGGGCGGCTGCCCGAGGCGTCTCGGCATTACAACTTTGCCGAGCGGCGACTTGGTCGGGGTCAAACACTTTTGCTAAATTCTACAAGTTTGATACCCTGGCTGATGAGGACCTAGCGTTTGCTCAGTCGGTGCTGCAGAGTCATACGCACTCTCCCGCCCGATTGGATGCTTTGGTATAAACCCCATGGTCCTTACGGAGTCCCCAGCATCCTCTAGGACGTAAGAGAAAATAAGATTTTAAACCTACCGGTAAATCTATTTCTCCTAGTCCGTAGAGGATGCTGGGCGCCCGTCCCAGTGCGGAAACTCTGCAAGACTTGTATATAGTTGTTGATTACATAAGGGTTATGTTACAGTGGGAATCGGTCTTGGACCGTTGCTGTTTTTTGTTCATACAGTTAACTGGTTATGTATGATCCAGGTTACATGGTATGATTGGTGTGGGCTGGTATGAATCTTGCCCTTGGATTTCTAAATCCTGCCTTGTAGTGTCCATCTCCTCTGGGCACAGTTCTCTAACTGACGTCTGGAGGAGGGGCATAGAGGGAGGAGCCAGTGCACACCCATAGTCAAAGTTCTTTTAGGTGCCCTATCTCCTGCGGAGCCCGTCTATACCCCATGGTCCTTACGGAGTCCCCAGCATCCTCTCTGGACTAGGAGAAATAGATTTACCGGTAGGTTTAAAATCTTATTTTTTCTTCTTCTTCTTTTGTACTTTGCAGAATTTTGGCACTGTAATGACATGTAATTATTGACCTAATTAAGCTTATTGAAAACTTCAATTTTGCTAATTCATCGTGGTGGGCGGGGGTGGTTAGGGTAGAAGATCTACAGCAGGCCTGGCCAACATGTGGTCTTCCAGCTGTTGTGAAACTACAAGTCCCAGCATGGCCTTTCACAGTTTTGCTGTTAGGGTATGCTAAAACTTGTGCAGGGCATGCTGGGACCTGTAGTTTCACGACAGCTGGAGAGCCACAGGTTGGCCAGGCCTGAGCTACAGTGTTTAGTTTCACAGTCAATAGGTCGACACCATTTGGTCGACATGCAATAGGCCGACAGTGGTTATGGTTGACTGGTTGTGTTTGGGATGCCAGTGGTCAGAATATCGACACCAGCATCCCGACTGTTTGAAATCCCGGCAAGAGCACAGGAGGCAGCTAATCCTAATCCTCTCCCTCCCCCTAACCCTCCCTCTAACCCTCACTCTCCTAAACCTGATTCTAACCCTCTCTTCCCACAGCCTAACCCTAACCTTCCCCGGGATACTTACGTTCGGGGTGCCAGCTATCGCGATGCTGGTGGGATCCTGTGCACTGGGGTCCCAACTAAATCCCTGGTTGACAGGTTTTTTGTGTGAAATCCTGTGGGTTTGGTTATGTCACCACAAAGTCTAAATGCGTACCCTCGTGCATTCAGCTTGCTTGCCAAGGTGGTGTGCTCTGCTACCGCTGCATTCGCCACAGGTTGCTATTCCCAAACGTAGTCCATGTGGCTCGTAAATCAAGCAGATGTTGGGAAAACATGTAAACACCCCTTCCCCCCCCCCCCCCCCACAAAAAAAGTGTCAACAATTTGAGTGTTGACCTTTTGAACATGTCCACTTTTTTGCACCGGTCGACCTTTTGTACCTGTAGACCTTAATCGCTGTTGACCTTTTAGACATGTTGATCTAATGCATGTCGACCTTTTGTACCTGTTGACCTAATGCGTGTCGACCATCTGGTGTCAAGCTATTGACTGTCGACCTATACACAGTCAATCTATCATCCAGATACCATATGACTGACTGTCTTCAATTATACATGAGACATTAGCTGTGTTACACCAGAGTATACAGGAATTTTGTTTTACATCTTTAGGGAAAAAAAAAAAGCATTGACATAAAAGTGGTATTGAGCTCTGTGCTCATAAATCAGATTTCATCTAGTCAGCCTACTAATACAATGCATATATTAGCTGGGATTTTAAGAAACACAGTTTGATAAAATACTCCTCCCTCATTTGTCCTTCACACATATAAGGAAAATATCACAATTTGTGCACTTTTTTCTTATTAACAGCTTTATACAAATATATTTTCAGTGACTTCTGGGTGTTTGAGGACTGTTCATGGTCCACTTGTCATTTAATGTTTTAATATATTTTCACCAGGGCTTGCTGATTTAAATTCAACTTTATTTCTATAGCATCCATAAGGTATATTGGGGACAGATTAGTAAGATGGGGTATAGACTGGTCCAAAGGAGCTGGGTGTGCTGGCTCCTTCCCTCTATGCCCCCTCCCACAGGCAGTTTAGAAAAAAGTGTCCTCAGGAGAGAATGCACACTCTGCAAGCTAAAGAGTTTTTCTTCAATTTCATTTAAACTTTTATTTATTTCGGTATGCTGTTTGGGCAACGGCATACCTGCGCCATGGGAGTTGGGGGGGGGGGGGGGGGGGACGGTCCCTGGCCTCATGAGGTGCAGAGCCGCTTCTCCACTGCAGGACCACCATCCTGAGGGGCTGGCTGTTCAGCGGGGCACTGCGCTTTAGCTGTCACAGCTTGCCGCACACCCCTAACAGAGCCTGAAGGTGATCGTCGTGGTGAGTACAAACCGGGGGCTACCTTCCCATTTGCCTCTGAAGGCAGGAAATTCTGGGAAGAATCTCCAGCAGTAGACGTCTCAGTCTCTCGCCTTTCTAAAAGGACGGTTATCCCTGCTCCAGGCTCTTTTAAGGTAAAGGACCCGGGGGATAGGAAAACTGAGACCACTCTGAAATCGATCTACACTGCTGCAGGTGTAGCTCAAAGGCCGGTCATTGCTGGTTGCTGGATGACACATGCCATTCGTACTTGGGCTACTCAGATTCAAGAGGATCTTTCGGGTGATAGGAAAGTTACAGTAGTTACCAAGGTCATAAAACACATTCAGGACACGGCAAGAGTCCTCTGTTACTCCCTTAATGAGATTGAAAATATAAATGCTAGAACCACTGCTATGGCTGTGTCTGCACGCAGAGCCATATGGTTGCGTCAGTGGATGGCAGACGCTGACTCCAAACGTAATGTGGAATCTCTTCCCTTCACAGGTGAATGGCTCTTCGGAGCTGAATTGGACGCATGGATCTCCAAAGCTACTGCTGGGAAATCCATGTTTCTTCCTTCAGGGGCTCCGCCTGCTAGGCGTACCTACCCGGGACCGTCTACTCAGTCCGTTTGGTCCTCCAGATTTTGATCTAGGGCCAAAGGGGCCTCCAACGCATCTAGAGGCTCCAGAGGTAAGCCTAAGAAACCAGCCGTTGCTGTCTCTCTGGAACAGATCACCAGTACAGCTTCCACAAAGACTTCAGCATGACGTTGCCCACCAACCCCGAGGGGATCCCGTGGTGGGAGCTCGGTTACATCACTACAGCTACGTTTGGGACGGTTCCTGCCAAGATGCCTGGGTAAGGGACCTTATCTCTCAGGGTTACAAGCTGGAGTTTGACGGTACTCCTCCCCAACGATTTTTCAAATCAGGCTTGCCAGTTTTGGAAGATATGCGTGTTATGATACTACTGGCCATCGACAAGTTGGTTCAGTCTCAGGTCATTGTTCCAGTATCCCTGCTACAGATCTAAAGGATGCCTACCTACATATCCCAATTTAGCCTCCTCATCAGGCCCATCTGCGGTTCGCCCTACTGAACGACCACTACCAGTTTCAGTTGTTGTCCTTCGGCCTGTCTATAGCTCCGAGGGTGTACACGCAGGTGATGGCGGAAATGATGTTCCAGCTCAGACTCCAGGGGGTCAACATTGTCCCTTACCTGGACTGTCTCCTGATAAAAGCAAGTTCCAGGTAGCTTCTACTGCTCCATATAGATCGCACTATCCAACTTCTGTCTCACCACGGGTGGATCCTCAATCTACAGAAGTCTCATTCGGAATCATCTCAAAGGCTATTGTTTCTGGGTATGATACTGGACAGTGAGTGTTCCTCCCAGAGGACAAGGTGAGAACACTTCAAGAGATGGTTCGCGTGGTTCTCCGACCTGTTCGAGTTTCCATTCATCTTTGCATAAAAATGTTGGGAAAACGGGTAGCCTCGTACGAGGCGATACAGTTCGGAAGGTTCCATGCCAGACCCTTCCTATTGGACATCTTGAACAAGTGATCTGGTTCACATCTTCAGATGCACCGGATGATTCAGCTGTCACCCTAGGCCAGGATTTCACTCCTGTGGTGGTTACAGTCTTCCAACCTGCTGGAAGGTCGACGTTTCAGGATTTAGGATTGGATCCTCCTCATGACGGATGCGAGCATGAGAGGATGGGGAGCTGTCACCCAGGGGGCGCAGTTCCAGGGCAGGTGGTCTGTCCAAGAGGCCCTACTTCCGATCAACATTCTGGAACTTCGGGCTATCTGCAATGTACTGATTCAGGCCTCCCGTCTACTCAGGGATCAGGCGATCCAGGTTCAGTCAGACAACGCCACGGCAGTGGCATACATCAATCGACAGGGAGGGACAAAAAGCAGGGCCTGCATGCGAGAAATGTCAAAAATACTTCTCTGGGCGGAAAGAAATGCAAGAGCGCTGTCCGTGATTTTCATTCCAGGAGTGGACAACTGGGAAGTGGACTTCCTGAGTCGCCATGACCTCCACCCGGGGGAGTGGGGATTACATACTCGGGTGTTTCAACAGATTGTCGACAGGTGAGGATACCCGCAGATCGACGTGATGGCGTCTCGCCTCAACTAGAAACTTCGCTGCTACTGCTCGCGAACCAGAGAACCTCAGGCGAGTGCAGTGGATGCGCTGACGTCGCCTTGGACTTACCGGCTGGTCTACCTATTTCCTCCCGATTCCGTTGATTCCAAAGGTGCTCCAGCAGATCAGACATCACAGAGTACAAGCAATCCTGATTGTGCCGGATTGGCCCTGGAGGGCGTGATACGCAACTCTTCTGGACATGTCCATAGAAGACCCTTGGCCTCTGCCGTTAAGAAAGGATCTTCTTCAGAAAGGGCTATTCGTCTACCCGGACTTACGGCGGCTTCGTTTGATGGCATGGAAGTTGAGAGGAAAATCCTAGCTCACAAAGGGCTTTCCAAAAAAGTCTTTACCACTGTGGTGCAAGCCAGAAAACCTGTGGCAAAACACTATTATCATATCTAGAGGAGATATGTCTCTTGGTGTGAGGAACGCATGTATCTGCCTGCAGAGTTTCACTAAGGTGCACATTTTAGCTCTCTCCATCTTCTCTTCCAGAAGAAATTGGCAGTGTTGCCATAAGTTCAGACCTTCTTGCAAGGGGTACTTCACATACAACCTCCTTTTGTGCCGCACCCTGAGATTTTGATGTAGTGTTGGAATTTCTACGGCCCTGCGGAGTTCCACTTGGGACATTTTTTCCGTTTCCTGCAGGCTGGTGTGGATAAGGGCTTACGTCTGGGTTCTGTTAAGGTCCAGATTTCAGCTCTCTCAATTTTCTTTCAGAAGAATTTAGCTGTGTTGCCAGACGTTCAGACCGTCTTACAAGGGGTACTTCACATACAACCTACCTTTGTGCCGCCTACGGCACCCTGGGCTTTGGATGTAGTGTTGAAATTTCTACAGTCCTCCTGGTTTGAGCATCTGATGACGGTAATAATAATAATAATAATTTTATTTATATAGCGCTCTTTCTCCAATAGGACTCAAGAAGACAAGTACCTCACATGGAAGACAGTGATATTATTGGCCCTGACTTCTGCTAGACGCGTCTCAGAATTGGGGGCCTTATCGTGTAAAAGTCCCTACTTGGTCTTTTACGAGGACAGAGCGGAGCTCCGTACTAGACAGCAGTTCCTGCCGAAGGTTGTCTCCGCTTTCCACCTGAATCAACCTATTGTGGTTCCGTCCTGTTCTGAAGCTTCGGCTCCTCCAGAGTCTTTGGATGTTGTGTGTGCTTTGAAGATCCATGTCAGGCGCACTGCTCGGGTCAGGAAGACTGATTCCTTATTCGTGCTTTAAGATGCGCAGAAAAAGGGTTGTCCTGCTTCAAAGCAGACCATTGCTCATTAGATTAGGCTTACTATCCAACAGACCTATGTGTCGGCAGCCTTACCTGTTCCTCAGTCTCTGAAGGCCCACTCTACAAGCTCAGTGGGCTCTTCCTGGGCGACTGCCCATGGAGTCTCGGCCTTCAACTATGCCGAGCGGCTACCTGGTTGGGGAAGAGCACTTATGTGAAATTCTACAAATTTGATACCCAGTTTGGACAGGCGGTGCTGCAGATGTCTCCGCACGTTCTGGAATCTTTGGGACATTCCCATCGTACTAATCTGTCCCCATATGTCCCTTATGGATGCTAGAGAAATTAGGTATTTAAATACCTAAAGGTAAATACTTTTCTCGTAGTCCATAAGGGATATTGGGGGTAATTCCAAGTTGATCGCAGCAGGATTTTTGATAGCAATTGGGCAAAACCATGTGCACTGCAGGGGAGGCAGATATAACATGTGCAGAGAGAGTTAGATTTGGGTGGGTTATTTTGTTTCTGTGCAGGGTAAATACTGGCTGCTTTATTTTTACACTGCAATTTAGATTGCAGATTGAACTCACCACACCCAAATCTAACTCTCTCTGCAAATGGTATATCTGCCTCTCCTGCAGTGCACATGGTTTTGCCCAACTGCTAAAAACTTTCCTGCTGCGATCAACTCAGAATTACCCCCATTGGGCGGTGAATTTCTGCAGGTTCTCTGTTATGTGTTACCTGTTCAGCTGTTGCTGGCCCGGTTATGCTATGGTGTGCTGGTGTCTAAAACTCGCCACGCTTTAGTATTATGTTCCTTCTCTCAAGTATGCCCTTTCTCCTTCGGGCACTGCTTTACCTATAACTGCCTGTGGGAGGGGGCATAGAGGGGAGGAGCCAGCATACCCAGTTAAAGAAATTTAAAGTGCACTGGCTCCTTTGGACCCGTCTCTACCCCCATCGTACTAATCTGTCCCCAATATCCCTTATGGACTACGAGAAAAGGGTTTACTGGTAGGTATTTAAAATCCTATTTTAAATCACATGATTTAAAAAACAAATAAAAAATCATTGATTTAAATCAAAGGGGTTTTTTTCCAATGCTGTACATGTGTGGAAAGAATTAGAGAATAGTTTGAAGGAAGTAAGGCCCAGATTTATCAAGCCTTGGAGAGTGATAAATTGCACTGTGATAAATACCAACCAATCCGCTCCTAACGACAGAAGCTGATTGGCTGATACTTTATCACAGTGCAATTTATCACTCTCCAATGCTTCATAAATCTGGGCCTAAATCTGGACCAACCAAGAATGAAGAAATTTTTGGACCGGTATAATCAAGCATTGGGACCTGCACATTTTCTCACTTACTTGATGGACCCAAGTTACTGTGGTAGTTGTCTAACTGCAGAAGAAAAGTAAGAAGTTCTTAAGTTTGACAAAGAAAAATATCCACATTCAAATACCTGTCGACCAACACTAGTCAGGTTCCAAGCAAAAGAAACCCACATTTAATTACCTCTTTTGACCACAATATTGTGCCAGCAGTGCCACCAATAGATTGATGGAACATACACATTGGTTCAGAAACTAGCTAGTAATGAAAATACCATGGCAGCAGTAGAGCAATTGCTAACAGCTGCAGCATCATCAACTTCAGTACAAAGAATATTTTCAACATTTGGTTTGGTGCAGTCAAACTGAGAAACCGTACTGACAGCTGCAGAACTTGTGTTTCTTTTTAAGGTGTTCAAAAAACCTAATGTGTAGACTTATTCAGATTTACAAATCAGGCAAGGCAATTGCCAACTATTGTAACTTTTTACTTCATTGCTGTTTCTTTCCTTTTTGCAGTTTGTATGATTTGTGTGTAGTTTGCTGTGCCATGCTATGATTCATAATGACACTCTCAAGTCATTTAAATTGGGATCCGGTCTGAAGGTCGACACTGTCTAGGTCGACCACTATGTCGACAGTCACTAGGTTGACAGGGATGGAAGGTCGACAGGGTTTCTAGGTCGACATGTGCTAGGTCGACAGGTCAAAAGGTCGACATAAGTTTTTCAAATTTTTTCTTTTTAGAACTTTTTCATACTAAACGATCCACGTGGACTACGATTGGAACAGTAATCTGTGCCGAGCAAAGCGGTAGCGGAGCAAGGCACCTTGCCCGAAGCATGGCGTGCGAAGTGAGCCATGCGAGGGGACACGGTGCACTAATTGGTGTTCCCAGTCACTCTACGAAGAAAACAACACACAAAAAACAAAACCTCATGTCGACCTTTTGACCTGTCGACCTACCACATGTCGACCTAGAACCCCTGTCGACCTACCACATGTCGACCTAGAACCCCTGTCGACCTTCCATCCCAGTCGACCTAGTGACTATCAACCTATAGGGTTTGACCTAAACATTGTCGACCTAGATACTGCCCACTTAAATTTTATATATTAAAGTTACAGTATTTTAAAAGAACTTTGTATTATGACTGTTACTTGGTTTTATTTGTTTACTTGATACATTTTTTTTGCATAACAATATGATTTAAGTAAAAAACATTCTGATTTTAAAAAAAAAAATCAGATTTTTATTTTATAAATATTTTTTTTTTCTCACCCTGGTTTCCACTGCCATATTCTCCTCAGCATCAGGGTTTGAGATTGAGTTCTGAAGAGCCTAAAGCCCAGTACTCACGGGCCGATCAAGGAGAGATGCGTGCTGAGCGAACCGCTCAGCACACATCTCTCCTGCCGCTCAGCACAGCGCGATCTGTGCTGAGCGTGCGGGGGGAGACGGGGGGGCCGCTCACTTCACCCAGCGGGTGAAGTGAGCGACCCGCTAAATTGGCCTGCATGCAGGCCAATCTAGCAGCGGCGATAGCGATGTGCGGGGCCGCGCATCGCTATCGCCGAGGGGGCTACACACGGAGCGATCCTGCCGATATTCTAAGCAATCTAGTCAGATTGCTTAGAATATCGCTCCGTGAGTACCCCCCTTAACATTTTCACCTATCATCATACAACTAATGTAGCTCTGGTAAATTTTATACCTGCTTAGAATTTGCTAAATGTAGATGGTGTTACATGCATGGAAAGTGAAACCGTAACAATCCACTGTGTAAAGTCTCCTCATTTTCTCTTACAGATCGTGAGGACCAATCAATTCTTTGCACGTAAGTAAACACATGCATTTGGAAGATAATTACATTTTAGCTCTTGACATGAACCTCCACAACTATAATAATAAAAATAATAGTAATAATACTACTACAAGAATTACATGTCTATGGTTTCCTTATACAGTATATGGACAATGTTACTGCTTTACCTATGCTATACTTTATTATGGTGCACAGGAGTGCAGTGCAATTATCATTGCTGCAAACAATTATTGATGCTCTATCTTGCTGATGTAAGTATTCTTCACATTCCAACGTTTTTAGGTTTCCTTCTTTTTAGAACAAAGGCCAACAGCAGGGGCATTGCAGAACTTTGTGGGCCCCAAAGCAACATTTTAAAGGGCCCCTGTCCCAATGCTTCTAGAGAAACACCTCTGAATTGTTTTTCACATGTTAGTGTCGTAGATCATTTTATAAACCATAGTAGTGCCTTAGTTAATGTTATGCCCCATAGTAGTGCCCTAGTTTATTTTATGTAGGGCTACTAGTACACATTGTTCAACACAGTACTCCCAATTCGCATGACAAACAGTGACTGCAGTTCATATTATGTCACATTACAGTGCCCTCAGTTCATATAATGCCCCACTATAGTCTCTCCACTTCATATTGTGCCATATTACAGTGGCCCAGTTCATATAATGCCCCACTATAGTGTCTCCACTTCATATTGTGCCATATTACAGTGGCCCAGTTCTTATTGTGTAACATTATAATGCCATCCAGTTCATTTTATACTACATTACAATGAGCCAGTCCAGGTACATACCTAGAATATTGCTGCCCCAAGGCCATAAATTGTAAGGGCTCCTATGTACCACCCAATAATGAAAAATGTATATAACATATGTTATTGTGACAGGGAAGGTGGGCCCCTCTCAGCTCTGGGCCCCATAGCAGCTACACTCCTTGCACCGATGATAGCTACGCCCTTAAGCAGCAGTTTGTGATGCAAAGTCCTTTTGAGTCAGGGCTCAAACTGGAAGGAAGTGCTGCAGATAAACTCAATCTTAGTATATTTCTGTACTCATCAAGATGTGTTTAATTTTTGTTAATGGCAAATGGCCATATGCATGAAGTATGAATGCATTCCTTTCGGTTAAGAGGTCCATCTTTGCAGTACCAACTTAAGTATTTTTACCCAATATCCTTAATTTGTGCTAATGTAAAGTGAGTTTCTGTAGCTTCATACCACTGCACCTGGTGCGGAAACCTGCTATCAAGCTGTCCGGATCTTTCAGCAGTGTGTAAGTCATGCGAGTGCCCAGCGTTTGCTCTTGGGACTGACTGGATGAAGCAGATGTGTACACTGCACCCTTTTTTATACACATACCAAGCTGGTTAACATTTTTGCAGCTGCCTGGATAGATATTAGAAACCTCTTCCTTGCCATGTTTGACAGTAATTCATTGGTGGCTCCTACAGAGCTAAAGACATATTTATATATTTTTTTCAGGAATAAGCTGCATTCCATTTGAAAAGCATAGAAGCAGAATTTTTTTTTTTTTTTTTTTGCAAAGAAATCCCTTTAGTGCTTATGTGGAATGATCTTTAATTGGTTCAGTATTGACAACTTTGAGCTCTAGTCCTCTACATCTATTTCCATTCTCAATTGATAAAACCATCTACTGTCACATTTTCTGCCTGCTGAGAACCAAAAAGACAATATCAAATACGTTCTGCAGATGGGACAGGCATTAAAAAAATGTTGCCTGCTGTAGCCAGACTAACTGATCTTTAAGTCTTGGATTCCAGAGCAAGCTTCATGACAGTCTGCAGGCTTACACCCAGTTAAACGCAGAAAATAGCAGAAAGTTATTAAAACAAAGTAAATTAAATAAAACCCCAAATGCTTATTTTCACTTTAATAGGTAAAAGATTCCCATTGTTGGATATTTCAAATTGTAAATTAGAATTGCAAAAACAAAACACACACATGGTGCTGGACTATTAGCAGAAATGAAATTAATAAGTTAGGCGATTCAACCAAGCAGCTGTTAATTGGGTGTCAACCAGACAATGAAAATATAGAAAGAAACTTCCAACAGCCCTGCATTCATAAACCTACCAACCAAAAGATTAATTCATGGATGATGATGTAACTATATAAAGAATGACAGTATTACAGGGTTGAGTTCGAAATACCGTCAGTCAGGAGACCGACGGGCAGAATTCTGAGACATCCCAGTAAGTATTTTTATCATAACCCTAACCTCCCCTCCTACAGCCTAACACTAAATGTCACCTCCTGTAGCCTAACCCTTTCCCTGGTGCCTAACCCTACCCGCTCGTAGTTACCTTTGGGATGTTTCTGTATTCTGGCCATCGGGATCCCACTGTCAATTTTCTGATCTGCCGATATTATGATAGTTTCTTTTATTACAGTATAATAGTAAAATACATAATAAATCTCACAGTTTTAACATCTCTGAATTAAAAAGTATTGGAAAATTCAAGGTTCAAATAGGAAAGATCGGTGAGCCGTCCGAAGTACAAACCACAGTTGAACACTAAAATAAAAATTGCAGTTCCTAATTTGTAAACAATGTAAGCTGAAAATCTGA
This sequence comes from Pseudophryne corroboree, assembly GCF_028390025.1. Lineage (NCBI taxonomy): Eukaryota > Metazoa > Chordata > Amphibia > Anura > Myobatrachidae > Pseudophryne > Pseudophryne corroboree. The sequence goes on from NC_086446.1 coordinate 511,259,329, forward strand.
GCGGCATTAACTTCACTGATAAAATGGTTACATTTGAATTCTTATAATAGTAGGCTTAAGAGTGTTGAAATGTTAATTGATAAAATGCAACCTTGCAATGCTCATGAAACTGATCAGATGTTCTTATAAACTGTCTGAAAATTCAGCTGAATGCTGCAGTACATACAGGGTTTCTGACCTAGAACTGTGATCTACGGCAATGTTAAAATGCAGGTCACCAATTACACTGAATGTGGTCAGTTTCCCCTTGGTGGTGATTACGATCCCATAGACAGCGGCTGAAATTAAATCAGGTTGAGAGTGTATGAGGTAGAATACAAACCTCCTTATTGTCCACACCAATTCCCCGTGTACGGCATGCAGTGACCTGCAGTATCTCGGGGTGTGACAAATCCCATGTACAGAGCAGCAAGGTGTCAACAAATGCCGTTTCTGATGAAGCTGCTATGACACAGCAGTTAAGTCACCAATTTGGAGTGTAGTAGCAGTGGTGATCTTAGAAAAGAGGGTTACCAGTATAACCGCACCAATTTGGATACTATAATGTGTTTCTTCCCGTCACTGGGATTTCCGCAGATGTGTGTATGTAAATTAGAATTGCTCTAAAGTGTTTTAGTATGAATTACTGGCGGCCGGGATGCCGGCCATCAGTATACAGACAGCGGCATCCCAGCCTCCAGTGTGCCAGCAGCGGGGCGTGCACTAGAAAGCCATGCTGTGGTCACGGTGGCTTGCTGCGTTCGCCACAGGTTATATTCTCTCTCTCTCTGGGTGTCGTGGATACCCACAGAGGGAGAATAGCCTGTGACTATGGTATTCCGGCAGTGGGATTCCAGTGTCAGTATTGTGACTGCTTCCCCTCTAAAGCAGGGGTCCCGAAAATTGGCAGGGTTTTCTTGTAGATGCATTGGCATCTTGGCTCCTGTTAAAAGGATCCATATATACGCTTGCTGAGTGCATTTATACAGGTCACAGAAATCCTATTGACTTCTAATATCTTAAATAACTTAAAGTAGCAAGTGTTTTAATATGCAAGATTCCTATTTACCGCTCAACAATTTGGTGCTGTGTATGGAGAAAAAGATGAATGTCATTAATTTTTAAATAAAATGAGACCGCACTGTGAAAGTGATTAAACAAAAGTCTTCTGTAGTTTAAGAACATTTGTAATTTGTAGTATGATATATTTCTCTAACGTCCTAGTGGATGCTGGGGACTCCGTAAGGACCATGGGGAATAGACAGGCTCCGCAGGAGACATGGGCACTTTAAGAAAGAATTTAGATTCTGGTGTGCTCTGGCTCCTCCCTCTATGTCCCTCCTCCAGACCTCAGTTTGAATCTGTGCCCGGACGATCTGGGCGCTGTTCAGTGAGCTCTCCTGAGCTTGCTGTAATTTGTTAGGTTTTTTATTTTCAGGGAGCTCTGCTGGCAACAGACTCCCTGCATCGTGGGACAGAGGGGAGAGAAGCAGCCCTACTCTCTGAAGCTAGGTCCTGCTTCTTAGGTTACTGGACACCATTAGCTCCAGAGGGATCGTACACAGGATCTCGCCCTCGTCGTCCGATCCCAGAGCCGCGCCGCCGTCCCCCTCGCAGAGCCGGAAGACAGAAGCCGGGTGAGTATGAGAAGCAAGAAGACTTCGAAATCGGCGGCAGAAGACTCCGTTCTTCACATGAGGTAACGCACAGCACTGCTGCTGTGCGCCATTGCTCCAAACACACCTCACATACTCCGGTCACTGTAAGGGTGCAGGGGGGGGGGGGCGCCCTGGGCAGCATATGGACCTCTGTTGGCAAAAGTACTCATATATACAGTTGGGCACTGTATATATGTATGAGCCCCCGCCAAAAAGATAAGTATTTTAGTGGGACAGAAGCCCGCCGTCGAGGGGGCGGGGCTTCTCCCTCAGCACTCACCAGCGCCATTTTTTCTCCACAGCTCCGCTGAGAAGAAGCTCCCCAGGCTCTCCCCTGCAGATCACGGTAGAAAAGGGTAAAAAGAGAGGGGGGGGCACATAATTAGGCGCAAAAAACACAATATACAGCAGCTACTGAGTTAACATTAAGTTACTGTGTTATTCCTGGGTTAATAGCGCTAGGGTGTGTGCTGGCATACTCTCTCTCTGTCTCACCAAAGGGCCTTGTGGGGGAACTGTCTTCAAAAAGGGCATTCCCTGTGTGTGTGGTGTGAAGGTACGCTTGTGTCGACATGTCTGATGAGGAAGGCTATGTGGAAGCAGAGCGGGAGCAAATAAAGGTGGTGTCTCTGCCGACGGCACCGACACCTGATTGGATGGATATGTGGAAGGTTTTAAATGATAATGTTAATTCCTTGCATAAAAGGTTAGACAAAGCTAAAACCTCAGGACAGTCAGGGTCCCAACCCATGCCTGATCCTATGTCGCAGAGGCCGACAGGGTCTCAGAAGCGCCCACTATCCCAAATTATTGACACGGATACCGACATGGATTCTGACTCCAGTGTCGATTACGATGATGCAAAGTTACAGCCAAAATTGGCTAAATCCATCCGTTATATGATTATAGCTATTAAGGGTGTGTTGCACATCACAGAGGAAACCCCAGTCCCTGACAGGAGGGTTCATATGTATGGGGAAAAGAAGCCGCAGGTAACTTTTCCCCCCTCACACGAGCTCAATGAGTTATGTGAAAAGGCTTGGGAATCTCCAGATAAAAAAACTGAAGATTTCCAAAATGATTCTTATGGCGTATCCTTTCCCGCCAATGGACAGGTTACGCTGGGAATCCTCCCCTAGGATGGACAAAGCTTTGACACGCTTATCCAAGAAGGTAGCCCTGCTGTCACAGGATATGGCTACCCTCAAAGATGCTGCGGATCGCAAACAGGAGGTTACCCTGAAGTCCATTTATACAAATTCAGGTACCTTACTGAGGCCGGCAATCGCGTCTGCTTGGGTGTGTAGTGCTGTAGCAGCATGGACGGATACCTTATCTGAGGAACTTAATACCTTAGACAAGGATACTATATTAATGACCCTGGGGCATATTAAAGACGCTGTCCTTTATATGAGAGATGCTCAGAGAGACATTAGCCTATTAGGTTCTAGAATAAATGCTATGTCGATTTCTGCCAGAAGGGTCCTGTGGACTTGGCAATGGACAGGTGATGCAGACTCAAAAAGGCACATGGAGGTTTTACCTTACAAGTGTGAGGAATTGTTTGGGGAGGGTCTCTCGGACCTGGTCTCCACAGCTACGGCTGGGAAGTCAAATTTTTTGCCATATGTTTCCTCACAACCTAAGAAAGCACCGTATTACTAAATGCAGTCCTTTCGATCACAGAAAAACAAAGTCCGAGGTGCGTCCTTTCTTGCCAGAGGCAGGGGCAGAGGAAAGAAGCTGCACAACACAGCTAGTTCCCAGGAACAGAAGTTCTCCCCGGCTTCCACTAAATCTACCGCATGACGCCGGGGCTCCACAGGCGGAGCTAGGCCCGGTGGGGGTGCGTCTCCGAAATTTCAGCCACAAGTGGGTTCACTCACAGTTGGATCCCTGGGCAATAGATGTTGTGTGTCAGGGATACAAGCTGGAATTCGAAGAGATGCCCCCTCACCGATACCTCAAGTGGGCCCTGCCAGCTTCCCCCTTAGAGAGGGAAATAGTGTTAACTGCAATTCACAAATTGTATCTTCAGCAGGTGGTGGTCAAGGTTCCCCTCCTTCAACAAGGAAAGGGTTATTATTCGACCATGTTGTGGTACCGAAACCGGACGGTTCGGTCAGACCCATATTGAATTTAAAATCCCTGAACGTGTACCTAAAAAGGTTCCGGTTCAAGATGGAATCGCTGAGAGTGGTCATTGCAAGCCTGGAAGGAAGGGATTTTATGGTGTCTCTGGACATAAAGGATGCATACCTTCATGTCCCCATTTATCCACCTCATCAGGCGTACCTCAAATTTGTGGTACAGGATTGTCATTACCAATTTCAGACGTTGCTGTTTGGTCTCTCCACGGCTCCGAGAATATTTACCAAGGTAATGGCGGAAATGATGGTACTCCTGCGGAAGCAAGGGGTCACAATTATCCCATACTTGGACTATCTCCTCATAAAAGCGAGGTCAAGAGAGCAGTTGCTGATCAGCGTAGCACGTTCTCTGGAAGTGTTACGGCAACACGGCTGGATTCTGAATATTCCAAAGTCGCAGTTGGTTCCTACGACTCGTTTGCCTTTCCTGGGCATGATTCTGGACACAGGCCAGAAAAGGGTTTATCTCCCGATAGAGAAGGTTCAGGAACTCATGACACTGGTCAGGGACCTATTAAAACCAAAACAGGTGTCAGTGCATCACTGCACTCGAGTCCTGGGAAAGATGGTGGCATCGTACGAGGCCATTCCCTTCGGCAGGTTCCATGCGAGGACCTTTCAATGGGACTTACTGGACAAATGGTCCGGATCACATCTTCAGATGCATCGGTTAATCACTCTATCCCCCAGGGCCAGGGTGTCTCTCCTGTGGTGGCTGCAGAGTGCTCACCTTCTCGAGGGCCGCAGATTCGGCATTCAGGACTGGGTCCTGGTGACCACGGATGCAAGCCTCCGAGGGTGGGGAGCAGTCACACAGGGAAGAAATTTCCAAGGGCTGTGGTCAAGTCAGGAGACTTGCCTTCACATCAACATCCTGGAAATAAGGGCCATTTACAACGCCCTACGTCAAGCAGAGTCCCTGCTTCGCGGTCAACCAGTTCTGATTCAGTCAGACAACATCACCGCTGTGGCTCATGTAAACCGACAAGGCGGCACAAGGAGCAGGGTGGCGATGGCGGAAGCCACCAGAATTCTTCGCTGGGCGGAGAATCATGTAAGCGCACTGTCAGCAGTGTTCATCCCGGGGGTAGACAACTGGGAAGCAGACTTCCTCAGCAGGCACGACCTCCACCTGGGGGAGTTGGGACTTCATCAAGAAGTCTTTGCACAGCTTGCAAGTCGGTGGGAACAGCCACAGGTGGACATGATGGCATCCCGCCTCAACAACAAACTACAGAGGTATTGCGCCAGGTCAAGAGACCCTCAGGCGACAGCAGTAGACGCCCTGGTGACACCGTGGGTGTTCCAATCGGTCTATGTATTTCCTCCTCTTCCTCTCATACCCAAGGTGTTGAGAATCATAAGAAAAAGAGGAGTGAGAACAATACTCATTGTTCCGGATTGGCCAAGAAGGACTTGGTATCCAGAGCTGCAAGAAATGCATGGCGGTTGAACGCCGGATCCTAGCGGAAAAAGGCATTCCAGATAAGGTCATTCCTACGCTGATAAAGGCTAGGAAGGACGTGACAGCTCAACATTATCACCGTATATGGCGAAAATATGTTGCTTGGTGTGAGGCCAGGAATGCACCTACGGAGGAATTCCAGCTGGGCCGTTTCCTTCACTTCCTACAGTCAGTAGTGACTTTGGGCCTAAAATTGGGTTCCATTAAGGTCCAGATTTCGGCCCTATCCATTTTCTTTCAAAAGGAGCTGGCTTCTCTACCTGAAGTTCAGACGTTTGTGTATTCAGCCCCTTTTTGTGCCCCAGGTGGCACCTTGGGATCTTAACGTGGTGTTGAGTTTCCTGAAATCCCACTGGTTTGAACCACTCAAAACGTTGGAATTGAAATATCTCACGTGGAAGGTGGTCCTTGTGTTTGCTCATTCGGTGCTGCAGGGTCATCCGCGCACTCCCGCCCGTTTGGGAGCTTTGGTATAATCCCCATGGTCCTTACGGAGTCCCCAGCATCCACTAGGACGTTAGAGAAAATAAGATTTTACTTTCCGGTAAATCTATTTCTCGTAGTCCGTAGTGGATGCTGGGCGCTCGTCCCAAGTGCGGACTTCTTCTGCAATACTTGTATATAGTTATTGCTGCAATAAGGGCTATGTTATTGTTGCATCAGGGTTGAACTGATGCTCTGTTGTTGTTCATACTGTTGACTGGGTAAGTTTATCACAAGTTATACGGTGTGATTGGTGTGGCTGGTATGAGTCTTGCCCTGGATTTCCAAAATCCTTTCCTTGTACTGTCAGCTCTTCCAGGCACAGTTTCTCTAACTGATGTCTGGAGGAGGGACATAGAGGGAGGAGCCAGAGCACACCAGAATCTAAATTATTTCTTAAAGTGCCCATGTCTCCTGCGGAGCCCGTCTATTCCCCATGGTCCTTACGGAGACCCCAGCATCCACTACGGACTACGAGAAATAGATTTACCGGTAAGTAAAATCTTATTTTCCTCAACTTTGAGATAAATGTAATAAAGTGCGAGAATGCCCATATTTTTAAACCTTTAAAAGTAGGGCATTCTTGCACAAATTCCTGCACATCCGCCTTCTCGTACCCAATTACATTTACCCCATTGCGGTTAATCTGTCATTTCTATCCACACAATATTTTCTTGGGTTACATTAGTTGTAAATATATAGGGTTGTGTTTTCTCTTTCGTCCTAGAGGATACTGGGGTCCACTTAGTACCGTGGGGTGTAGACGGGTCCACTAGGAGCCGTGGGCACTATAAGAATTTGATAGTGTGGGCTGGCTCCTCCCTCTATACCCCTCCTACCAGACTCAGTGTAGAAAATGAGCCCGGAGGAGCCGGTTACACTGAAGGAAGCTCCTGAAGTGTTCTCTGCATTTATTTTCTATGTTTGTTATTTTCTTGCAGGGCTGGTTGGCACCAGCCTGCCTGCTTCGTGGGACTTAGTGGGGGTGGGGGGGCAATCTCTTGAAGGGTTAATGGTTCCGTTCCCTGCTGACAGGACACTGAGCTCCTGAGGGAACTATTCGCAAGCCCCACCACGGCGAGCGTACATACCCGCAGTGCAACGCCACCCCTAACAGAGCCAGAAGAGTGGTGAGTACTGACTGGGACTGCTAACCGAGACGCCGGCCATTATGGTGCTTCTGAACGGGGCGAAATGGGTTTCCGGACACAGTACACAACTGCATCTCAGTACGCTGTACACCGTACCCAAACTGGCAAGCACAGCCTTAAAACAGTTCTGCTCCATTTTAAGCACAATAATGACCTCAGCCAATATAAAAAAAAAAAAGGGGGAAACCGAGCGCCATTGAAGGGGCGGGGCTTCACTATGAGAGGATCCAGGTCTCACCAGTGCCATTTTTCCTCTGCAGTGGACACAGACGCTGGCTAACAGGGACGCGCAGCTCCTCCGGTGTTACTCCAAATTACCTTAGAGGTACCAGAGGGTCATAGCAGGGGTAAAGTGACTATTGGTGTATTAAGTCCCCTATAAGGGTACTTAGTCTGCGACCCGGCTAAGCTTGGCATTAGCGGTGGGGGCTGGCACCAAACAACTCGGTGTCTCCCTGAAGGGCTCTTTGTAGGTTACTTGTGCTTAACCTTTTCCAGTGTGTGTGCTGTCACATTTACATTATGTCAGGCAAAGACTGTATTTCTTGTACAGCGGAGTGTTCCTCTTCACCAGGGGGCTCACTACTGGGTACTGTGGTTCAGCCCCACTTTTCTGTGAACCCTGAGTGGGTTAATTCTCTTAAAGGAATGATCTCCACTTTTTCTACAAAATTGTCCCGCAATGAGAAAGAGATGCAATACTTAAAATAGTCTGTGGATGAGTTTATGAACAGAGACTCTGTCCCCAAAACAGCGTCTCAGTCCCCTCCCATCTGTCGAAAAAGCGATCTCTGGCCCATATCCTGCGGTCTGACGCTGACAGGTCAGACATGGAGGAGAGTGAGGTGGATTTGGTTGGGGTGGGGGGATGCGGCTCTGTCACAGGGATAGAGGCTCTTATAGAGGCTATCAGAAATGTTCTGCATATTCCTGATAAGGTGTCAGAAGAGTGTGAGGAAACTTATTTTAATGTAAAAAAGAAGTCCTCAGTCACTTTTCCTGCGTCAAAGGAAATTAATTCCCTGTTTGAAGAACCATTGGTTAATCCTGATAAGATAATTCAGATCCCTAAAAGGTTGCTCTCATCTTTTTCTTTTCCTCTGGAGGATAGGACGAATCAGTCTCTAGGCTGTCACGTAAAATTGTATTTCCTGTTCCTGTTGCAGCCTCCCTGAAAGATGCGGCTGATCGTAAAATTGAGACTACACTCAAATCATTGTACACAGCTGCTGGAGTGACCCACTATTGCATGTGCGTGGATAACAAAAGCCATTGCAAAATGGTAAGGTAACCTAATTGAGGGGTTAGATTTCTTGTGTAGTGAGGATATTGTTTTACTCCTGAAGCATATACAGGACTTTGCAAACTTTATGGTAGAAACCATAAAAGAAATAGGCTTGCTTAATGTTTGCACCACCACTATGGCAGAGTGTGTACGCAGGGGCTTGTGGCTACGCCAGTGGACTGCTGACGCATACTCCAGGAAAGGCGTGGAAGGCCTACCATTCACAGGAGATGGCGTATTTGGAGATGAACTAGACAAATGGATCTCCACAGCTACTGAGGGTATGTCTACGTATCTTCCTTCTGCAGCCACCCCAACCAAGAAGACTTATTCAGCTTCTAAGTTGCAGTCCTTTCGGACGGCCATGTCAAGGGCAAATCCAGAGGTGCTTCTATGTCCTCCAGCGGCGCAAGAGGTAAACCAGCAACTGGCAGTGCTCAGGAACAGAGCTCAGGCTCTGCTTCCTCAAAGCCTTCAGCATGACAGTGGACCGCAATGCCTGGAAGGCTGCCAGGTGGAAGCCAGACTATAATTCTTCAGTCAGATCTGGTCCAGTTCTTGCCAGGATCCCTGGGTCATAGATCTTATTTCCCAGGGGTACAGACTGGAGGGTACAGACTGGAGTTTCAGGAACTCCCACCTCACAGATTCTTCAAATCAGGCTTTCCAGTTTCACAGGAGGCAAGTATAACCTTACAGCATGCCATTCAAAAGCTGGTACAGACTCAAGTCATTGTTCTAGTTCCACCACATCTGCAAAACAAGGGGTATTATTCACACTTGTTTGTACTGAAACCGGACGGTTCGGTAAGACCAATTTTGAACCTCAAGTCGTTGAACCCGTACTTATGAGTGTTAAAATTCAAGATGGAGTCTCTGAGAGCGGTGATCTTAGGTCTGTCGTAAGGGGAATTCCTAGTTTCTCTGGATATCAAGGATGCGTAACTTCACATTCCGATCTGGCCGCCTCATCAGGCAATTCTACAGTTTGCACTGCAGGATTGTCACTACCTGTTCCAGCACCGAGGGTGTTCACCAAGGTGATGGCAGAGATGATGTTTCTACTCCACAAACAGGGAGTGACCATAATTCCGTACCTGGACGATCTCCTGATAAAAGCACCATCCAGGGAAAGGTTGCTGGACAGCATTGGTCTCTCAACCAAACTCCTCCATGATCACGGGTGGATTCTGAACCTTCTGAAATCTCACCTAGAGCCAACAAGGAGGCTCCCATTCCTGGGAATGATACTGGATGGCCTCTTACGAGGCACTTAAATACAGAAGGTTTCACGCAAGACCCTTCCAGCTCGATCTGTTGGACAAATAGTCCGGATCGCATCTACACATGCACCAGAGGATCTGTCTGTCGCCAAGAGCCAGGATCTCCCTTCTGTGGTGGCTACAGACTTCTCACCTCATCGGAGGTTTGGAATTCAGGACTGGATTCTGTTAACCACAGATGCAAGCCTCAGGGTTTGGGGAGCAGTCACTCAGGGGGCGCAGTTTCAAGGAAGATGATCAATTCAGGAAGTCATCCTTCCAATCATCATTCTGGAACTCAGGACCATATGCAACGCCCTTCTGCAGGCCTCACATCTTCAAGATCGGGCCATTCAGGTCCAGTTGGACAATGTGACAGCATTAACATACATAAACCGACAGGGCGGAACGAAAAGCAGAGCAGCAATGTTAGAGGTGTCAAGACTTCTGGGCAGAAAGGAACGCTGTGGCGTTTTCAGCGTTCTTCATTCCAGAAGTAGACAACTGGGAAGCAGACTTCCTCAGCAGATGCGACCTGCACCCGGAGGAGTGGGGCCTTCCCCCGGAAGTGTTCAGGTGCTTGACATGTTGATGGAGATATCCACAAATTGACATGATGGCCTCCCATCTCTACAAGAAGCTCAGGCGGTATTGTTCCAGGTCGAGAGACCCACAGGCAGTGGCGGTAGACGCTCTGACGAATCCATGGGTCTATCAGATGGTGTACGTGTTTCCTCCACTTCCTCTGATCCCAAGAATTCTTAAGCGAATAAAAGGGAAAAGGTTCAGGCAATACCTATTGCGCCGGACTGGCCTCTACCTCTTTGCGAGTTTCTTCTGCAACAGGACCCGTTCGTCTATCAGGACTTACCGCGGCTACGTTTGACGGCATGGAAGTTGAATGGCTGATTCTATCCAGGAGAGGGATCCCTAACAAGGTTATCCCAACTATTATCCAAGCCAGGAAGGGGGTAACGTCTAAGAATTACCATCGTATTTGGAAGAAATATGTCTCTTGATGTGAGAGCAGAAATTATTCTGCGGTGGAATTTCATCTGGGACGTTTCCTGCTTTTTCGGCAGTCCGGTGTGGATGTGGGCCTGCGTCTGGGCTCCATAAAAGTCCAGATTTCTTTCAGAAACAATTGGCTTCTCTTCCTGTGGTCCAGACATTCTTGAAAGGTGTTCTGCACATCCAACCTCCTTTTGTGCCTCCCACGGCACCTTGGGATCTTAGTTTGGTGCTGCAATTCCACCTATCGGACTGGTTTAAACCGTTACAGTAGGTAGACGTGAAATATCTTACGTGGAAGACAGTCACACTGTTGGCCTTGGCTTCAGCAAGACGTGTATCTGAGCTTGGGGCTTTGTCTCACAAAAGTCCTTATTTTATTTTCCATGAGGACAGAGCTAAACTCAGAACTCGTCAGCAATCTCTTCCTAAAGTGTTGTCTGCGTTTCACATCAACCAACCTATTGCGATTCCGGTTGTCACCGACACCTCTGCTACTTCAAAGTCTTTGGATGTTCTGAGGGCTTTGAAGGTGTATGTCAAGCTAACAGCTCATCACAGAAAATCAGACTCGCTGTTTGTTCTTTATGATCCAATAAAATTGGGTGACCTGTGTGAAAGCAGTCCATTGCTCGCTGGATCAGGCTTACTATCCATCATGCTTATTTCACGGCAGGTTTGCCATGTCCAATATCTGTACAGTCCCACTCTACTAGGTCGGTTGGTTCTTCCTGGGCGGCTGCTCAGGGTGTCTCTGCTGAGCAGCTACTTGGTCAGGTTAGAACATGTTTGCTAAGTTCTACAAGTTCGATATTTGGCCCCTGAGGATATTCAGTTTTGTCAATCAGTTCTGCAGGAACCTGAGCACTCTTCCACTGGGTGTCCGCCCAGTGCTTCGTTCTTCCTGCACTGTAACTTGGTTAAGCCGTTGCTGTTCCTGTTTCAAGTTTGGTTAGCTTGGCTTTCCTCTTGTAGTGTGTGCTGGTTCAGAATCTCACCACTTACCTTATCTATCCTTCTCTCAATGTATGCCCGTCTCCTCAGGCACAGGGGGTCATTCCGATTTGATCGTAGCTGTACTTAATTTAGCACAGCTACGATCATGTTCCCAGACATGCAGGGGGACACCCAGCACAGGGCTAGCCCGCCCCGCATGTCTGTCCGGCCCTTCCCCGCACAAGTACAAAAGCATCACACAGCGGCAATGCTTTTGTACTTGTTGAGTAACTCCCGGCCAGCGCAGCTCCTGCGACTGACCGGGAGTTGCTTGTCACTGCCCCTGCTCGCAGTGGCTGCGTGTGATGTCACGCAGACACTGCAGCCTGCACCCCGCAAGGTCCGGCCACGCCAGCATTGTCTGGACCGCGCCCCCAAATGGGCAGCCAAATGCCGCCGTGCCGCCCCCTCCCGCCCAGCGACTGCCTCTGCCTTTTAATCAGGCAGAGGTGATCGTTTGGGAATGCCGGCTTTCGGCCGTCCGGCATGCGCCGGCGCATGCGCAGTTACGACCCGATCGCTGGGCTACGAACTACAGCGATCGGATCGTAATGACCCCCACAGTTTCCTAGACTGAGTCTAGTAGGAGGGGCATAGAGGGAGGAGCCAGCTCAAACTCTTAAAGTGCCAATGGCTCCTAGTGGACCCGTCTATACCCTATGGTACTAAATGATCCCCAGTATCCTCTACGGACTAAGAGAAAAGGATTTACTGGTAGGTAATTAAAATCCTATTTTTATTTATTTTGATTATTATTTTTGTTAACAGAGGTGAATCTGGAGCAGGGAAAACGGAAAACACCAAGAAAGTCATCCAGTATTTGGCTCATGTTGCTTCTTCACATAAGGGAAAGAAGGACCATACAATTCCTGTGAGTAGTTGAAAGAAGCTCAATCGCCTTATTATCTGACCTGCAATCATTATACATCCCACATCCACTTGTTTGGCATCATTCTTTTGTAAATAAAATGATAGCCCACCTTGTTGTTAACCACTTACTTGGTACAGTTTCATGACATGCAACCGCAGCCAAGCTTTACCTGATATGGTCGTATCCCATGTGACCTTGCCGTCCTGCTGAGTCCCTTGGCTTTTGTGCAGAACGGATTTCATCCTTCTTGTCTCTCCACTTAAGTCATTAACCACCACTGCTGGAATCGTGTCCCAGAATGCTGTGCGCTCCGCTCCACATATGGTTGAGAGGTAATGCCCCTTTTGGGTGGGCATAATACAAATGGGAAGGGTGAACTCTGACATTGGGGGCTGGAGGTGGGCGTGTAAGGTCCTATAAAAATAAATTTACACTGACATAGAGTGTTATAAAATAGTTTGAAAAATAACAGCAGTCACTAGAGGTGAAGCGGGATATCTGTGTTTAAAAAATGGGGATCTATTACACCTGTGTTTACACAAATGGGGTTCTATTACACCTGTGGTTACACAAATGGGGATCTATTACCACCAGGGGAGTGGGTAATGCTATATGGGGAACAATTGCCACTGTGGGTGGGAGGTAATTTTACAATGGGGAGCTATTACAATGGAGTGGTGCAAGACACCCCCTAAACATACATATTTTTTTCCAATAAAATAGTTTCATTCATTTTTAAAAATGTTTCTTACTTAATTAAATGAATACATAGTAAAGTTTTGACGCCCATCTCATAAACACAAATTGTCAGTTAAGGGGTATATTCAATAGGTGTTGGATTTTCCGACAAGTCACGTGGATCGGCAGATCAGTTACGGATACACGGATTTTGTCGGATTAGCAGGCTTTTTCGACAGTTTTTTGGCCTGTTTTTGACAATGCCGATCTGACTATAAAAAAAGTTAAACCTATCGAATGCCCAAAAATTAAATCGTGCAGTGTTGGAACCTCTCCCAGGGAGAGGATCCGACACCAATTGTATACACCTGTGAGTGTTTAGAGCAGAAAAAAATACTAGTAACTAACAACTAGTATTTCCAGTTTAGTTTGTAATTAAAATACTACATTTGCTTGCACAGTTCAAAGCATTCTAACAACCAGGAGTAATGTAACCACACATTGATACATGGTACAGAAATTAGTCTACCAATCTCCCATGATTTGTGCCATTTTGCGTATCGTTTCACACTCACCTCTGTGCTCCTCTTGTGGATCAGAAAAGTATTGCAAAGCTACAGACGGTGCAATTATGTCAAAAGGCAGCGTTTGCCTTCGCAATTTCCCTTGAACTCCCCGGAGCCCAGAACCACCGATATTGGCTATACACACAGTGCAGTTTTGGCTATGTACACTTTTGATTATATACCATTTTGACTATACTAGAAACTAGATTGTACACAATATAGTCAAAATTGGCATGTCAGCACAGTCTATTTTTTGTTGCGATACCGACTCTACATTGGTGTCGCAAGTTGTGTACACATGGTGTGATTAGCACTAACTTTTCTCACGATTTTGACTATATAGTCAAAATCATAAGCACACATCGTACCATGTATATGCACCTTAACACTAATTGGGTCAGTCCTCTGACCATCTACTCAGGTTCTATTTTCTCCTATTCAGTGCTTTGCTGTTTTGTAAAAGTGCAAATAAAACAAATACATTTAAGGTAAGTTAATAGTGTGATACACTGTGAATTTATTTAAAATAGGGATATATTTTCCCTAATCTAGTTTAGTTAAATTTTTGTGGTTCCTGCAAACTGTTTGACGTGTTTAAATAATGGATTGTGATTCTGCAGATACCAGATTGAGATGTTAACTGCATCCTACTAATGTGTGTTTATTTGTTTGCTCCAACAGACGGAATCTCCTAAACCCATCAAACATCAGGCAAGTGGATTTCCTGTACACGCTCTGTATTCTCCTCATTATCTCAGTGTAAATAAGTGCAGCTTTCGTCTACATGCAGCGGAGGCAGACGTTTTGTGGGCTTATCTAGTATTGAGTATATCAATTCACTAGTATCTAATAACCTCACACAAGCATGAGTTCCAGTTAAATTGATGGGCTGTCTTTACATCAGTTGAGGTTGCAGCTCACAGAAATGGCTGTCTGCACTGTAAATAGGCGAATCCCCTTAGAGGGCTCCCTGAAGCTATACTCTTCTATTTGGGAGCTCAGAATTGGTATAATACATTAGTATTTTTAGCTGGGTAACCATTACATTGTAAATACTAACATGACATCACTCAAATATGATTGGTGGTGTGGAAGCTGATCCTTTGCACCAGCCATGCTGCTCATTATCATGGCATAGTCTTCCAGAAAACTAATGTAGTCAGGGTAATGTGTGTTAATGCAAAAGAAACCAATAATATCACTAAGACATAATGCTCCTCATACTTCAGTCATACCATACATTCCTAGTGATTTGTCCATATAGATTATCATGAGTTTTTGTGACTCAATACATTTTGAATATTTTAGTGCTGCCTACACTGACTAGTAGCCACTATCGATATTGCACAGGGTTTGGTTTAAAGGATCACTCTTCTTTGATTTCCAAGTTAAGGTTATCTACCTAACACAAGCGTTACCCCAGATTTAACCCCTTTGTTGCTGGCTGTGTGCGCTGCCAGTACCCTTCCATCATCAGAGGTGTTAATAGGTAGAACACGCTGCACCCTCTACCCATTTTCAGAGCATTTATATATTTTATAATCCCTGTGTTGAATTCTGTGTGCTGCATAAACCATAACCATTAACTTATATTTTTTTTTTTCACTGTCATTTTGTTAAACTACAGAGTGGATCCTTGTTGTATGTGAGTAGCATGTAGCTCCCCCTCACCCCAACACTCACCTGCCACCCAACTTTAATTTCTCACCTTGTTTTCACAACCCTTCCCCCTCACTCGCTACTACCCTCACTCCCCAGACCTTCCTGTATCCCCCAATCATTTCCTTTTCTCCTGCCACATATCACCTTATGGCACTCTGCATGACGCACTCTGCATCTGTTTCTTGCCTAACGTCATCTTACAGCTACTACTGTCTGCAACTGAGAAAATAAATGTTATTGTGACAACAATGTGTATAGGCGTAGAAAGGCCTGAGGACAAGGGCTTTGTCTACTAAATGGCTCTAAGGCTCTCCGCACCTTCTGTCTGGTTTACCCAACCCTTTTTGTTTAGAGCGATTTGTCCTTTAATGGCCTAATTGTTTAGAAATCTATAAATTGTTTTACACAATGTATGTTCTATTCTTACACCAACATTCTTATTTTTACAGTTTGGTTCGCTTTAACTTTTAATTATGAAAAAGCTGTTTGTTTAACTTTATAGTTGTTATAACGAAGGTGGCTCCAAGACTTAGTAACCTTTACATGCACCTGGCACACAAGGGAGGAGACTTTGGGCTGGCACACAAGGTGGGAGGCATACGTACTTAAGCAAGGGCTCTCGGCTGGCATATAAGTGCCTGAGCTGGTATGGTTCTTTGAGATGGCATATAACGACATGACGGAAGCACTGACCTGCTATACAAGGACATGAGGAGGTTCTGAGGCAGCTCTGTGTGGCATATTATAAAATTGGGCATTACAGTGTGGCATATTATCATTTGGGTGCACTGCTGCGTGGCATATTATAAATTGGGGACACTTGTGTGGTATAGTATGCATATTATCACAGTGAGCAAAATAAAAATAATTAAAAATGTTTATTTAAAATATTTTTTGGAGTTTTTAAGAATAAGATTTACTCAGAAAAAGAACCTTTACCTATTTGCTGGGAGGCTATTGGTGAGGACATTTTTTGTGGTCCTCCATCTGGAGTCATTTTCTTAATATGGGACTCCTGACAGACAGCTAAAGTCTCATCTTTAGCACAGTGGGGTCCATCACAGTATGCCTTTATAGTTAAAGAAGCACGTCTCACCTAACATGGCCCTTTCTGCAGGAGCACGAGAGAACATTGTAGACCTATTGTAAACATATGTAATACACATATTTATTACATGTTTATTAGACAGCTGTGTAATGCACAGCCTTTCGTGAACTTGTTATTTTAAGTTATATCCATTATTTTCACACTGTGGAGGCACAGTTTTGTGGCTGATCCAATATTCTATCTTTCACCTCAGCAGGGAACGGGTGACTTCATTGAGGTACAGATGCCTCAATAATGTCACAAGCTCAATGTGTGTTCATTTTCACGACTCTTGAGCCTGCTCACAAAATATCTGTGTACACTTTAAAATTCCAGATACAGCCAATTGCTGTGTAAAGATTGCTGTATGCAATCACATATTTGTAAGCATGATTTTGTGAGGTATTAAGTGTTGAGAAAATGGGCTTTCAGGAAAGTCATGCTGCAGCGCTACTTTATAAGCATGCTGTGCTAGGCGTTCACAATAGCCATGAGATGCCTAAAAATATACCTAAAAAGGGTCACCTGCAGTGTTGATCAGTACAGTTGTAGGCGCCCACAAAGCATTCTGGCCTGAGTCAAGGTGGCCTGGCAGTTGAAAGTTATACACATACAATACAGTACATAAACGTGCCTTGCTGTGTGTAAGCTGTGCTTTATTCTGTATTCTGGTAAATGAGTAGGTTGTTGTAGAGGAGGATAAAGTCAATATTACCTACAGCAGTAGCTCATTATTCAAGGTTGTTTATGGAATACATACGATTTTCTCCGCGGATGGGATGCTGGCGGTTGGGTAAGTATGCTTACCCCCCAATCCCCCTTTTTCCCGCAGCCTAACCCCAACTTCCTCCTCCCCCTCCGCAGCCAAACCCCAACTTTCTCCTCCCCCTATGTAGCCTAACTCTAACTTCCTCCTCCCCCTTCCCTCCCGCCTAACCTTAACCCTCCCAGGTGGTGCCTAGAATAACCCCTACCCTTCCCATGCTTATCAATGAGGATTTCCGATGAGGGTCGATCGGGATTCTGGCATTTAGAACCCAGCACCAAAATTGCGATCCATGTGAGGATTCTGGCGTCGTGCGGCAGTATTTTCCATTTTCCAGGATGCTGAACGTCGGTATCCTGAATGGATTTAGTCGTTTATGACTAGTATCTTGTGGAGCAGAGGCAGCTATACAGTGGTGGGCATACCTTCAAAAGTTGATTGGTGATCGTTGAGAATTAATTAAAAAAAATAGCCTTGGACAAGGCCCATATTTACACTTTGGCTGCTTAGGTTAGTCTCTTTCTGTGCTATCCACTTTCTGTCTTAACTATCCAGCCTTCCAAAGCCCATTGCTTTCCAGCTTTATAAAATAGGAGTAAAATTTAAACCAATTACATGTTGACAATGTGTTTGACGCAAAAGCACTGTGCAAAGTGATGGAATGCCCCCCTGCACTTATCTACTTTTGCCCTTTTTGTAATTCCTGGGCTGCCCTGAACATATAGCAATAACATTTTTATGCAAAATATATACTGTACCTTCCTCTGTGGGAAGAAAGTGACAAACCTTGCACAACGCGGTCTCAAAGTTGTCTGTAAACAAATTCTGTATGTTACTCCTTAAAGCACGTGCTATGGCTTTTTATAACACTTTTCATATGTTTTATTTATAAGTCTACTAACCACTTGTATGCTTTAAGTACTTGATGTGCTGCTATATATATATAGATGTACTTTAAAAATATCTTCTGACTTAAGGCCCCCCCCTAGCATAACACACTGAGGTAATTGGACTGACCACCTGAGAATTGGCTGATGGGCCCGATTATTGCACAATATGTAACCCACTTAAGTAAGCTCAAAAGTGCATTTTATTAACCTACCTACCTATGTGCAATTGATATTAATTCTAGATGAAGTTTCTGTAGCAGTTTACTAATGTGCAGTGAATATATATATATTTTCAGGTCAATTCCACACACATCTAAAGATTTAAGTTTTTGGATGTTTGATAATGTAAGTTTAGGTATAAAATAGTGTTTAACTGCCCTCCAGCTCTCTCTCCCAGACTGGCATGTCACCCAATGGCCGAGTGCAGCATACTCTCTGCCCTGTTCTGGCAGGCTATGTACAAATTATAAGATGAGATGTGAAGTCCCTCCCTCCTCAAACTTTCCATTCATGCATATAGTGGTTTCAGTGATTAGGGCTTTGACGATTCGGTGGTTTGTTTGAAAAAAATCAGTTATGGAGAAGAGGATATTTTGTACTGGACTTGTCTCATCTAAACTTTAACTCCCAGTCTGGCCTAGTTTCACGGTCATCTCAGTGCGGTATCTGGAATTAGTTTATTCACGTTTGCTGCGTTCCTGCCTTCTGTGGGGTGTCATGGGATGATGTCTTTCTTCTCTAGGGTGAGTTGGAGCGCCAACTGCTTCAAGCAAACCCCATCTTAGAATCTTTTGGGAATGCCAAGACTGTGAAAAATGACAACTCTTCTCGATTTGTAAGTGGACAGAAGTTTTACAGTATGTAATAAATATTGTATGATACAGGTAAATACAGTAACTGTGTAGCAAACTACAGTTTTATTCGACTTTTTTCACAGGATATTTTGCAGTGTTATGTAATTTCCTTTCTGCTACTATAGTTTCCAATGCTCTGGTAGAGAGAGACCTTTGACATGAACGACCTGATGTATGATAATGTTAGACCACGCGGCCTATTATTAGCCAGGTGTGAAACGTGTACAAAAATCTAGATTTCCACTGAAACTGACATGGGTAAATGTGAACTGGCGAGCTAGGTGTATAAAGTTGTTTTTAATGGCATAGTAAATTCAGCAAATCAGTTAAGCTAACCGCCTTTAGTTGGCAATGGGATATGTATGTGTGAGCAGGATGGGACCATTCACAATTTACTAGGTAATAGTGCACTTTTAGTTATATAAAGTAAATGCTAGCTTGTCAAGTTAGTTGTGTTGTCCGTGATAGCATTTGCACATAGTGAACTCAGCAGTGTTATTTATCACATAGAGTGACCAAGTTTTCTGGAGGAGACGGTTGCTGTTAAAACTAAATAAAGTGTAAAATTGCATCGGAAAGACGTAGAATGTCTCTGGACCACATTACAGAGGTTTATGCTGTAGTTTTATAATTCACAGTCAGTGTCTAGTAATCCCGTAGCAGACTGTGCAGTCTCACTTGTCCTGACACCACCTGATTAGATAAAAGCACTGCCTGCCTGAATTAGGAGCTTAATGTAGGAGGCAATGCAATGAGATCAACCAGAGGCTGTCCTAATGATATACTGTATATTTTCTATTTTAGACACATTTGAAGTAAGTTTCTGCATTGCAAAATCATGAGTAACTCTTGGCTAACACTGTCTGAAAGCCACTCATTCCGTAGCTCAGTCTATCTATGAGCAATGGGTCTCACCACCAATGGTGTATCATTTATATAAATCTTTACAGTGGCTAGTTAATTTCTAATTCAGTTAAGTTATAGAAATATTGTTTGTTTTGGCAGTGACTGAAACAATAGTGTTATTCATCCTTTTAATAGTTCACCAACGTGCCCTGTAACTTGTTCCTCTCCCTCACATTGAACACTTGCACACACTGTCAGAAAGTTGCTCTTAGGGAGGTTCTTAGCAATGCTTCTGGTGGAGATAGTAATTTGCAGTTGGCCTAGATAATTATATACAGTAGTTAACTCTTCTCTTGGTTAGTTTCATTTACAGATGTGTCCTCATTCGCTTTTGCTGCCGCAAAACCTCCCTTCTCAGCGTGCCAGGGCCATGCGACTCTGCTTGTGCTGAGCGTCTTTTTCACTAGATTGTGCATTTTAAGGGCCCTATACACTAGACCGATAATGCCCGATTTCAGCCCAATTTGGGCATTCGGACCGATATATTGGGTGAAATCGGGCATTTTTGGTGTGCTTTTCCCCCGATCCGATGCGTATCGGATCGGATCCCCCTAGATCCGACATATCATGAGTGCTGCACTCGTTATATGTCGGATCCCGCAGTACATGGATGGGAAAGTAAAAGATACATCGTATGCAAAAAAAAATGCATACGATATATCTAATATTATCCTGCCAACGGGGAGGCTGCCGGGAGGTTGGAGGAAATGTTATATGACATGACGGACCGTCATGTCATATACGTGTGTGGAGCGCTTTAGTCGCACAAATGAATAAATCTATAAATCTGATACTACACAATTGCTTACCAAGACTTCTCTGACTAATTTGATAAGCATCCTTGTGTGTTAAGGAGTTTGAATATGTAACCAAAGTGCTCTCATGGCTTGGGAGCTGCTTTTTATTTTCACGCCAAATTCCATTGTGCTTCATCTGCGACTATGTACATATTTAATGAAATCCTGTGCGGTAAAAGTTGCAGCCCAGTATCTCTGGTACAGATTAAGTCTTGCTTCGCTGTGTCTGCGGTGTGAATAAGAGACCACTTGGTGCAGCTCACTCGTACCAGGTGTCTTGCGGCAAGGTGTATGGCAGCACATCTGTATAAGGATAAAAATAGTAAAAATATATACGGATTCCCCTCACACCCTGCATACTGGCTTGCAGCACTTTCCTTCTTCCTATTAGCCAAGCTTTATCTGATATGGCTTTCTACAGTCACATTACATTGTATCCACAGGTAACACCTGGAGCTGAGCATGGATTCCATTGTTCTACCCACATCTCACACACGTTACACTGCCATCATGTGACACATACTACATGGTACAGTAGCTAGATCCAGTATTTAAAAGATGGAGTCACTTTATCCTTCCTTCACCAGAGGCATTCTGTTACTTTATGGCCTGTTGCAGCTTTCATTGTCAGCTGATTGGGGAATGTGAAGGAACATTATTGTGTGTTATTATTTGAGCAGGATATGGCATCAGCTTGCAGACAACCAGAAGATGTGGTAGGGAGCAGTAAGCAGCTAGGCATTTCTGTTATATTAGGTAACAGAGGTTAGCTTTGGATACTAATGACCAATATTATTGGAGTGACATTTTTAAAGTACATTCTGCATTTAGAAGTTGTTGTTCAGTAGAAATGTATGTTACCTCTCCTTTCCTTTTTTGACTTCTTTTTCCAGGGCAAGTTCATCCGTATCAATTTCGACGTGACTGGTTATATTGTGGGGGCCAATATAGAGACCTGTATCCTTTCTTTACATATGTGTGTGTACAGTGATCACGTTCTGTGTCTGTCACTGCGTATTCAGCTTGTGAGCCCCATGGAATGCAGGAAATAGCAGTGGGGAGCCCAGGCAGCTTTTAGGCATAGGATAAACTCAGATTTCCTGTTCTCCCTGCTTTTGTTTAAACACCCGTCTGCCAAATTGGGTTAAACTCTCAAATCTCTGCAATCTGTGCAAACACAAATAAAAAAAATTTTTCCCCCTCTCCATGGTTCATTTTATAAACCTTTGTAATGCGGAGTCCATTCCAGCGAGCCTGAATTCCTAGCATTCAGCATATCATAGTCATTATATGAATTTTTGCAGAACTCCTCAGTCATATTTTACTATTTTAGGAAATACTCTAGTAACACCCTTCTTGTGGCCAGATAAAACTACGGAAATATGGTCTTGCTGAATTCTGGACCTGATTCAGATAACTTACCATTATTGGGTTCCTTTAGCATTCAGGCATATTTTCTGCTCGGTTATATTTATACGCAGGCCAGTAAACAAGGATTACGGAGTGTTCCATTTTTAAACACTCGTTTAAAAATGTATTTGATTATGTGTTCCATGGTGCTAAATAAGGTTTTCATCTCTGTTAATTTACCTCTTCAAACATTCTCTCCTGCAACTTTTTTGTTTAAACTGGTCAATTTTGTCAAGAGTTTTAGCGAGGCAGCTCAGTTAGCGACAGAGGCCATGAGGTGTTGGAGAAATGCGCGGATGCAGGCACCTGGTGGCCACCAACATTGCACATTGGGGGTCATTCCGACCCGATCGCTCGCTGCAGTTTGTCGCAGTGATCGGGTCGGAACTGCGCATGCGCCGGCGCATGGCAGCTTTCGTTTCCTAGCGATCACCTCAGAGACAGAGGCGGTCGCTAGGCAGGAGGGGGCTGAACAGCGGCGTTAAGCTGCCGTTTAGGGGGAGCGGTCCGACCAACGCAGTCGTGGCCGGACCTTTGGGGGGCGGGCGGGCCGCGGCGGCTGCGTGACGTCTCCCGCTGCGGCCAGCGGGAGCAGCGAGCAACTCCCGGCCAGCTGCAGGAGCTGCGTTGGCCAGGAGTTACTCCTCAAATACAAAGCCATCGCCTCTGTGCGATGCTTTTGTATTTGTGTGAGGGGTCCGGCACTGACATGCGGGGCGGGCTACCCTGTGCTGGGCTTCCACCCGCATGTCTGAGTTTACGATCGTAGCTGTGCTAAATTTAACACAGCTACGATCAACTCTGATTGACCTCCATTGTCCAATAGAGGTGTGCAGGAAAATGCTGTGTTTGGGTATCCAGAGCTCCGGTCACATGACCGTATCCCCCATATCCTACAGTGGCGTACTGATAAATGAAATAACCATGGCAAGTGGAGAAAATTCAATAAACAACAAGACTCTTACAATATCAGACACACATTAAACACATGTTAAACAGTTCTGCAAAAGGATTGAGGGGATGGAACACAAATAATACAGGAAGCATGCACAATAGAATAGTACAATTTTCAATTGGAAGATTACCAATATAAAAGTGAAGTAAATTTTAGGCAAGTTTTATTCAGTGCGCAAAGAACAGGGACATTTATTGTATGACTGCTCTCCCCTAAAAAGTAAAACAAATGTTGACTTACCCAATTCATGTATAGTTGTTGACCATGACCAGCTGTTTATAAAATGTAGGAGGTTCAGATGCCATCTAGGACCTGGCTATGATTACTTTAGCATTTAATGATTAAATATATATTCATAGTACATTTATTCTACATTCTTTATGCAAGGCCCCAAAACAGCATATCATGGGCATCAACGATGGAGTGGATATCTCCCGTGTTCAGTCCCAGCTGATGATCGTTAGGACTCACCCAATGCATATGCCAGAAAGTAATCTTGTTTTCAGAAGGCAGGAAGTGTGTAATCTGTTATACAACCTCAACCCCTCTGAAGTCAAGATGTCATTGAGCAAGGGTATGGGTCATAGGGTCAACATGCATTAGGTCGACCACTATTGGTCGACAGTGACTAGGTCGACAGTCATTAGGTCGACATGAGGTTTTTTTTGGGTAGTTTTCCTCGTAAAGTGAAGGAGGACCCCAATTAGTGCACCGTGTTCGCTTGCCATGCTTCGGGAAAGGTTACTGTTCCCAGTCATAGTCCACGTGGATCGTAAAGTATGAAAAAGTTCACAATTTTTTTACATTTTGTAAAAAAAAAATTCAAACGCATGTCGACCTTTTTCCATGTCGACATAGTGACCATGTCTACCTAATGCATGTTGACCAATAGTGGTCAA
Organism: Pseudophryne corroboree; assembly: GCF_028390025.1. Taxonomy (NCBI): domain Eukaryota; kingdom Metazoa; phylum Chordata; class Amphibia; order Anura; family Myobatrachidae; genus Pseudophryne; species Pseudophryne corroboree. Next base: position 511,283,110 of record NC_086446.1, read on the forward strand.
CCTAATGGCCTTATCCCTTGGGCATGAGGAAATATCCTCAAGATACCCCACCCACTTCAATTTGAAGTTTGTATGACTCTCAGTGCACACCTACCGGAGAAAGCGTCCATATAGTACAGAGAACATACATTTCTTTTGTCATGTGTATGGTAGAGTTTCTTTAGTGACGATGGGCCAGAAAAGAAGGAAATTATATATTAGTAACTGGAAATAGACTGATGATATTTAAAATGACCATGGCGATGTCCAGTGCTATCATGTCTGGGGAGCATCCTGCGGAATCATGTGGTAAATTCCTCCTGTATTGCTACAAAGGCATCATAACATGTTATTGTTACTGTAGATGATAAATGTTTTACCTTCCTGAATAGTGGGAACCCTTGACCCTAAAAGGTGGATTCTGCTTGGAGGATTGGGCAAGCCAGGGATCTCATGTACACATCTCATATATCTCTCTGGGACTCAATGTTTATACATTGTGCCACAGACTTATTAATATGGACACCAAGAAGGTATTTCAACCTAACCTGTGTCATTTCTCAGCAAAAACTCTACAGTAGGGAAATTAAATATCATTCTTCAGATTCTTAGCAGTGCCAAGTTTAAGATTAAATTCAGCCTTTGTTAATTAAAAACACTCCACTTTTTCTCCATTCCTGGGCACAGGATTTCTGTTGATATAACACCGCGCTATTCTGTTTCAAGTTTATTGCTTCACATATTTCTCAAAACGTAAGTGGTACAGAACGATTTTCTGCTGTGCTACTTACTCCTGAATTATCTGTGTCCTTCTACTGATTCTTTCTCTTACATGGACCTGTCACCTTTACACAGTGCTTGCTGAATCCCTATGTAGCCTATACAGTTGCTAAGAACCTGGGAGATCACTTGGTCACATAATAGGATGCCTGTTTTAAATAAGTACTGGGTCCTTGTCAATTAATAGGCTGCATTTTCAGAGCTATGGCTTTCTGCTATAGGGCTTTTTATGAAGCTCCACATAACTAAGGTGCATTGCAAAATTCTCTTTGGAGATGCTGTGCACACATACTGTAGAGTTCATGTAAAATAAATTGTTGTAGGAGTAAGATGGCGTTGTTGTGGAGGAGCATAAGTTTGCATCAGAGGACTTGTCATGAGGTTAACTTAATTTGTCCCCCTCACAATGATAAGTAATCAGTTAAGACTCTGTGGTGTTGGAAGCTTGAGAAGCTGCTGTGTTGGACAAGCTCCAGATATTGCAAACTAACAAACAAACCGGATAAAATGTTGGCAGCCCAGCATAGACAGCTGGCCTCTGTCAGATCACTGCGAAGATTAGACTGTCAAACAGCATGTTGTCTTCAGGTCGTTCTATAATTCACGATGCTCTCCGTGATTTCTATAGTTTGTCTTATGGCCCACATACACTTTATTGCCACAGAGGCCTACTGTGACCAGGTTGGTTTTATACTGTAGACCATGGGTCTTCAACCTGTGGCCCTCCAGCTGGTGTGAAACTACACATCCCAGCATGCCTTGCCACAGCTTTGCTACTAAGGTATGCTAAAACTGAGGCAGGGCATGCTGGGATTTTTAGTTCCACAGCAGCTAGAGGGCCGCTGGTTGAAGACGTATGCTGTCGACCTAACATGTGACCATGTAAAAGTTGATTATGAATAGGTTTGACAAGCTTTTCCTTAGATATAGCTTCCCACTCTCACATCATCCTTTTGCACACATTATTGAACTCTTGGTATACACTTGAGGATATTACCAAACATAAGTCTAAAAAAACTTGACAGTGCGGGGGATAGGCTAAAGTTTTGCCTAGGTTGCCCAGAAACCTTGCATCGGCCCTGCTTGCTGTTTAGCAACAATGGAGGAAATATTCCAGCATTGAGTATCTGCTGTGCAACTAGCTTTTGACCCTTGAATTGATAAAACCTTGAACTTCTGTAGAAAATGGGTGGAGACGATGTAGCCATTTTCTCTCTGCTTACAAGCTTGCATTTTGCACCTGCTTAGAACTTGTAATGGTCTTAGATCATCATTCTACATTATGCTTACAATGCACCCTGGTTTGCACCAGCGTTTTACTTTGATGGATAATTGAATTTCAAGCTCACTGCGCACAATGTAACTAAACCGCACAATATTCCACATGTTATGGATACAGTCCCAAGAAAGGCACATAGCTATGCAAGTTGATGTACACTGGGTGCAGCGGTGCAAAACTGTTTTGTCTATATTACTTGGCAGACACCCCTTCTTTTTTCCTTACCCCATCCTTCTACCTTTTTCTTCCCTGCAGTTCCCAATATCCTCTAATTTATTTTGTTTGTTAGATTGTTATACTTCACATGCAGATGGCCTCTCAATATATTGTTTAGTTTTATTATCCAGAAAGATGCAACTATGGAAACCGATTAAGTGCAGGTTCATTGAAGAACTATTCCTGAAAGATCATGCCTTTTGTATATACTGGAGAGCTTCACCTTTCCATTTGTCAGAACATACGGTTGGGTTTTGGCCATTAATGTTTAAAACAGCCCCTACATTTTGCTGAATATTTATTTGTTTGGATTGCTTTCGGAAATAATATTCTACATTTAGGGGTTTTATCTTCTGATCATGTTTATGCCCAATATTTAAATAGGCATTGCTTTTTTCTACAGGTAGCTGTGTCTTAATAGTAAAATCATTGCCCTTTTTAGGGTCTTATAAAGGGAGGAGGGGATCCATGTGCAGTCTCTGTCCAGGCCCCCTCCTTTCTAGCAGGCAACTGCAGTGACTAAACAGTAGGTGGTGCACAAGTCTCTGGGAAATGCGCATGTGCAAAATGCCAGAAAATGTCCGCTATGACATTGTCCTAGAGAAATGCGCTTTATCTACTGGTCAGAATCACTGCCGTGGGACTCCAGTGAGGTAAGTATTGAAAAAATAGGTGCAGGATGTCCGGTGTGGGCCCCTTTGGACCCAAAGTCCCATGTATGGCTACACCACTGGCCTATTTAAATATTGGGGATAAATACAATGAGAAGTGCCGGGGTTTAAAACACGACGCTTCATAAATAATCCACTTAGTGTCTAATATTTGTCAAACATATTGTATCTTGAAATGTGCAACACTTTAATATTTCTCAAACATATCTACCTATAGCACATATTCTTTTCCATACATTTATTAAACTTTTTTTTTTCTAGATAAGAGAAACTGTTCTTGTCTTCTAGCACATTTAGGTGCCCATACACCTAAAGATTTATCTTCCAATCTGGCTGGTTGGAACGAAAATCTGGTAATGGATGAGAGCAGATGACAGTTCACCATTTGAAATGATCAACTGTCATTTGCTCCCATCCATTACCAGATTTTCGTTCCAACCAGACAGATTGGAAGATAAATCTTTAGGTGTAGGGGCACGTTTAGTTATTAACTCTTTGAAATCCTTAACTCCACTGTACAGATTTGCTTGAAAAGTCTAGAGCAATACGACAGGCCAAGGATGAAAGGACCTTTCACATATTTTACCAACTGCTTGTTGGGTCAGGGGAGCACCTGAAATGTAAGAAAGATAGTCATATACTACACCCATCATTGCTTTTGTTTGTTTTTTTACATTATCCTAGAACAGAATGAGATGCTTCTTGTGTGGGTAATGCAAGTTTGCCTGTCATATGGAGGAAGGCATGCTTTATAGCATTTTACTTTTACTGTTTACTCACAGATTGTTCATTGTAATATTTTTAGTGGGGTTGGCATTGAGAATTCTTTTTTTTCTTTCCAAATTCAGCTGATCTGCTGCTGGAAGGCTTCAACAACTACAGATTTGTTTCCAATGGCTATGTGCCTATACCAGGGCAACAGGACAAAGATAACTTTCAGGAGACAATGGAAGCAATGCACATCATGGGCTTCTCTCATGATGAGATACTGTGTGAGTAACACATATCACTGTAGAGGGACATAAAAACGAATGGAATGTAGAGTTTTGTGTACTTATGTATTTTATGTTATTATGTACGGACCTCAACTAAACCCATAAAGTCCCTAAAAAGTATAACTATATAAATTGTTGGCTGCCAGATTGGGGCCATAAGCAACTGTCCTGCTACTTTGTTATTATAGAGTAAGCACTCTTTTTTTCTTTCTTTCTTTCTTTCTTTCTTTCTTTCTTTCTTTCTTTCTTTCTTTCTTTCTTTCTTTCTTTCTTTCTTTCTTTCTTTCTTTCTTTCTTTCTTTCTTTCTTTCTTTCTTTCTTTTTCTTTCTTTCTCTGAACAATAACCTACCTAGGTAGCAAATTGTATTGTTCCTCATCTTACTGACTGTTTCTATCTCCTTAATGCCATATATGGTAATACATAGTCATGCTTCTACTTTTCATCTCCTCTGTTGTTCCCATAGCCATGCTGAAAGTTGTGTCTGCAGTTCTTCAGTTTGGAAACATTAGTTTCAAGAAGGAAAGGAACACAGACCAGGCATCCATGCCAGAGAATACAGGTGGGTCATTCTGACATCAACGTTCCAAAGAGAGATAAATGGAGTAATATATGTACAGCTGGAGTTCAGGACATTATTATATAATAAGCTGTTGTGATCACTTACAACCTCCGTTACATTCTTCTCCCAAAGCTACTATTGCAGTGCATACCTTTATTGTACAACTTATATAATATACTGAATCTGTCCCCTTTGCATAAGGGAAGCTTAACCAGAGAATATAAAGCAGAGACACATATACTAAATAACTGAAGATATTCAGTAAGTATTTGTCATTGGTATGTTCATATCTAGGAGACAAAGAACTGATTTCACCTACCCCTTCTCCTCTGCTCCTCATTAATCTATATTTCTACCAGTACCCAACAGAGGGAGATGGGCATGTAACCTTCTGTCCTTGCTTAAATTTTAATTTTTTTGATCATTTATTGAGGGAAAAGATTGTCCTCTAAAGCAAGACATGGAAGTTCTAATTCTCTTGGTGTATGGTGGTGCTTTCTATACAAAACATTTATAGCTTCCTTTTTAGAAACTGGTCTAGTTGCCCAGTTCTTGCATACAGACTAGTTTTTTCAGTTAATGTCCTGGGAAGGGCACAGTGATGAATGCTTTTGCATCCGTCAGTGGTTTAAATGCCCTTTTAGTCTACCAAGGCAATTTGACCCTGTGGGAACTCTCTCCAGCAGCAGCAGCAGACACTCCCAATTTCTTTGCTGTTCAGAGGAAAGAAAATTCTCATTTCTGTAGCATCCATAAGGGATATTGGGGAAACTTAGTACGATTGGGTATAGACAGGATCCAAAGGAGCCGGTGCACTTTAAATTTCTTCATGGGGTTTGTTGGCTCATCCCCTCTATGCCGCCTCCCACAGGCAGTTTAGAAAAAGTGCCCTCAGGTGAGGATGCACATCTCTGCAGCTCCAGAGAGGTTTCATCAGTTTCTTTTCAATCTTTATTATTTTCGGTATGATGTTTGGGCAACAGCATACCTGCACCGTGGGAGTTGGGGGTCGCGGTCAACGGCCTTGCGAGGTGTCAGAGCCGCTTCCCCGCTGCAGGACCACCGTCCTGAGAGGTTGTTTGTACAGCGGGGCACTGCGCCTTAGCTGGCGCAATCGCAGCACGCCACCCCCCCCTAACATTAGCTTGAAGGTGACGACAGTGGTGAGTACAAACCGGTTCAAGGTGCGGCTGACACGTAGGGGAGGCATACGGGACCCTCCTGGGGGGGACCCGCTATAGCCCCCTGTGTACACTGGCTAGCGGTGGCTTAAACTTGCACTTGTGTGATGTTTTTAAGCTATTTGGGAGACATTGCCAGTATAAAAAACACTAGCTCCGACGCCATTGGGGGAGCGGAGCTACCTCAGAACGGGACCAGCGGTATTTTGGCGCCTTTCTCTGCTTACAGCAGCAGCAGGCACACACAGCTCCTCCTGACACTCTGAAATCGATGAAAAATTGGTACAGGGTGTAGCATAGGGGGAGAGAGCCCCTATTGTACACAATCTGTGTCCTATAAAGGACAGTAATCATATTACAGTCTCATTGGGGCTGTGTAGCTGGGGTATGCTTGTCTTCTCTCTCTATTTCCCTCTCACATACAGTAAGGGCAGGCTTGCTAAGTTATCACTTGTCTGTGTGTATGTAATTGTGCTTTACTGTAAACATGAGTAAACCCAAACTATGCAGTGTATGCCACACCAGATTCTCTCCGTTATCATCTGATTCTGTATCATTTGAGCAATGCAGCCAATCTTCACAATTCAGTGAAAGGGGCTGGGGGATAGGGTCAAGAGCCTTCCTGGCTAGGTGCCATTAAAACTATGAAGTCTGATATGTCAACTCACTGCTAATGCTCAAAAGACTCGGGTACTATAGCAGGCTGTTGCAGTCCTAGATGTTATACAGCCCCCCCCCCCCCCCCCTTAACTCAGGACCACAAAAGCATGGTTTACCTGCCATACTCTCTCAGATGAGGATATACAGGAGGATGGCGAGGACTTGGAGCCCATTAGTGGTGATTACACTTCTGCTCAGGGTATTGAACCCCTCATTCTGGCTAAACGGGATGTGTTAAAACTCCCTCTAGAGGACGCTGCGTCACAGCGTAATTCTGATTGCCTCGGATTGGCCTCGGAGGGCTTGGTACACGGATCTTCTGGACATGTCCGTCGAAGACCCTTGGCCTCTACCAATAAGAAGAGATCTTCTTCAACAAGGACCATTCATCTACCCGGATTTACGGCGACTTCGTTTGACGGCGTGGAGGTTGAGCGGAACATCCTAGCTCACAAGGGCCTTTCCAGCTACCATGGTGCAGGCCAGGAAGTCTGTGACGTCAAAACACTATCATCATATGTGGAGAAGCTATGCCTCTTGGTGCGGGGACCGCAGGTATCTGCAAGACGGAGTTCCACTTGGGACATTTTCTCCGTTTTCTGCAGGCTGGTGTGGATAAGGGCTAAAGTCTGGGTTCTATTAAGGTCCACATTTTAGCTCTCTCCATCTTCTCTTCCAGAAGAAATTGGCAGTGTTGCCATAAGTTCAGACCTTCTTGCAAGGGGTACTTCACATACAACCTCCTTTTGTGCCGCACCCTGGGATTTGGATGTAGTGTTGGAATTTCTACGGCCCTGCGGAGTTCCACTTGGGACATTTTTTCCGTTTTCTGCAGGCTGGTGTGGATAAGGGCTAAAGTCTGGGTTCTATTAAGGTTCACATTTTAGCTCTCTCCATCTTCTCTTACAGAAGAAATTGGCAGTGTTGCCATAAGTTCAGACCTTCTTGCAAGGGGTACTTCACATACAACCTCCTTTTGTGCCGCACCCTGGGATTTGGATGTAGTGTTGGCACTCCTGGTTTGAACCTCTGACTGTAGAAGAAAAGTACCTCACATGGAAGACAGTGATGTTACTGGCCCTGGCTTTTGCTAGGCGTGTCTCAGAATTGGAGGCCTTATCGTGTAAAAGTCCCTACTTTGTCTTTTAAAAGGACAGTGCGGAGCTCAGGACTAGGCAGCAGTTCCTGCCAAAGGTCGTCTCTGCGTTCCACTTGAATCAACCTATTGTGGTTCCGTCAGGTTCAGGCACTTTTACTCCTCTGGAGGCATTGGATGCGATGCGAGCCTTGAAGATCAAAAGAACGGCACGGATCAGAAAGACTGATTCTTTGTTCGTGCTCTATGATGCACAGAAAAAGGGTTGCCCTGCTTCAAAGCAGTCTATTACTCGTTGGCTTAGGCTTACTGTCCAACAGGCCTATGTGTCTGCGGCCTTACCTGTTCCACAGTCTCTGAAAGCCCACTGTACAAGATTGGTGGTGTCTTCCCGGGCGCTGCCCATGGAGTCTCGTCCTTGCAACTATGCCGAGCTGCTACCTGGTCGGGGAAGAACACTTTTGTGAAGGTCTACAGGTTTGATACCCTGGCCAAAGAGGATACCCAGTTTGGTCAGGCAGTGCTACAGCAGTCTTCGCACGTTCTGGAAGCATTGGGATGTCCCCATCGTACTAAGTCTCCCAAATATCCCTTATGGATGCTAGAGAAAATAGGATTTTAATTACCTACCGTTAAATCCTTTTCTCGTTGTCCATAAGGAATATTGGGTGCCCGCCTCAGTGCGTTGACTTTTCTGCAAGTTATCTTTTCTATGGTTGCCTGTTCAGCTGTTGGTGTTTTGTTACCAGCCGTTGCTGGTCGTTTTATGTTGCTGGTGTGTAAATCTCACCATTCATTGTTATGTTTCTTCTCTCAAGTATGTCCTTTCTCCTTCGGGCAGTGTTAACCTATAACTGCCTGTCGGAGGTGTCATAGAGGGGAGGAGCCAGCACACCCAGTGAAGAAATTTAAAGTGCACTGGCTCCTTTGGACCCCTTATATACCTCATCATACTAAGTTTCCCCAATATCCCTTATGGACTGCGAGAAAAGGATTTACCGGTAGGTAATTAAAATCCTATTTTTCGTTTGTGTCATCCTTAAGAGACCACCCCCCACCCCAAATGTCAAGAGATCTGAAGGTCATCTAAGGATCCGATCTACCATCTCATGTTTGGCACGCAGACCAGCCTTTGCAACTGCTTGTGTGGCACCGGTGATCTTCTGTTTGAACAAGTCCTGGAAAGGGGACAAGCATAATGAACTGCAGCAGCTTTGTCGTGTTGTCTAAGCAGGCTCTTAATTCTGTTCATTTAGCGAAGAGATCCTCTACTTATTGTGTAGTGGTTCAGTATGGATTTACGGTGGTTGTTAGCCACTCCATGAGGCATTGGAAGTTCATATAATCACTGAAAATGTGTGACTCCACTGTCATCAGTATTACTAGTTACTGGGTGTAGTAGGGTATGCCGGCGGCCGGGCTCCCGGCGACCAGCATACCGGTGCCGGAATCCCGACCGCTGGCATACAGACAGTGTGGCGAGCGCAAATGAGCCGCTTGCGGGCACAGTATTCTCCCTCCAGGGTGGTCATGGACCCCCAAGAGGGAGAAAGTGTCGGTATGCCGGCTGTAGGGATTCCGGCGCCGGTATACTGTGCGCCGGGATCCCGACAGCTGGCAAACTGAAGACCACCCCTAGTTACTGGAGTGCTGTGACTGGATTCTACACTAGACCAAATTATTGTTGGTCCTGTCAACTTGAGCAAGGCTGGAACTGGTGCAGAAGTTTATCTCCCTGAATAGACACAGGTGGCCATGGTAAGCATATTTACCTGTCAATAAAACTTATGATTTCCCCTTTGGTAGGACCTTCTGTTTCAGAGCCAGGTAACTAATTAACAAATTTCTTTAATGACAATGCTCTTGAAACATAGTATGAGTACTTTGCAGACCCCATCATTACTTTCTGTGAGTACACAAGCTTTGTTCATCTTTTGTGTTATATGGGGAACACTTTCAAAGCTGTCCCATTGCTCTTTCATTTCAACCTCTCCAACACCAGATCCTGTTACATTGCTTCAGGTTGGATCCAATATTGGTCAGGCAGTCCAGTTGTCCCTTCAAACAGGTCAGTCTCAGCTATGGTGGCTTCACAAGCCTCATCTTCTAGGAGTACTAGTTCTCAGTCTGGGACTGGACCCTAGTCTTGATAGATGCCAGCCTATCAGACTGGGGAGATGTTACCATGGGACTTATGTTCCAGGGCATTTGGTCCAGGAAGTAATCTTCGCTCCCTATTAATATTCTGGAATTGAGGACAGTCTTCAATTTTCTGACTAAGGCTCAAGGGTTACTGTTAAACCATCCTTTCTGAGTGCATTTGGACTATGCCCTGGCCGTGGCATATATCGATGTGCAGGTCAGAACTAGGAGTCATCATTCCATATTGTAGACCCTTCGCATCATGAAGTGTTTTTCTTTCCAGTCAGTTTGTCTATTTTCATTTAAGTACAATTGTGACATTGACTTTTTGAGTTTTCAAATGGTTCACCTGGGAGAGTGGGATCTCCATCAGTGAATGTTTAATTTGATTGTAGAATTTTGGGGCTCTCTGGACATTGACCTGATAGCCTCCAGGTTGAACAAGAAGCTTTCTTGTTATAGAACGAGGTCCATGGATGCTCAAATAGCCTGAGTGGATGCTATAACAGCCCCATTGGTCTTTTCAGGGGTACTTATTAACACTGATCTTTGTTTCCATGGGTTTTCCAGTGCATCAGGCGGAACAAGGTGGTTCTTGTTGCAACAGATTGGCCCAGAAGGGCATGGTATGCTTAACTGTTGACCATGGTGCTGGATCCTCTTTGGAAGCTAATTCTCAGAGACCACCTGCTCACTCAACGGCCATTTTTTCTCTTAGATTGCCACACTTGGCTTTAACAGTGTGGTATTTGAGGCCCAGGTTTTGCGATCACGAGGATTCTTACAGGCGGACCATGATCAGGATTCGTAAGCGAACTAAAGCGTCAATCTGCCTTTAGGCATATATTTGTTGGTGCAAACAAGTGGGGCATCTCTGCTTCTCAGTTCAACTTGCCTCCTTACTACTTTCTTGCAAGTTGGTCTAGAGACCCTAGACCAAGGTGTCTTGATGAAATATTAACAGCAGAGACCTCAAAGATTAAACACAGTGGTCTCTATCTCAACCAAGAGAATGTGGTTTTTCGGATGCTGATTACTCTCTCCATCTACTTTATATTGTCTGTGTGTTGTGTATTTATGTGTATTGCTCTACTTTTTCAGTAATACTGATAGTTTTGTTTGATGCACACAAGCGGGGCTGGCTTGCAGTCCATTGTTCGTGGATTAGATATACCATCAGGCAGGTTTATGTGTCCTTGGGCGAGCCTGTGCCGGGTTCCATCAAAGATCAATCTTCTCTGGCTGTGAGTGCTGCTTGGGCGGTGCAGGATCGTAGAGCCTACCACTTTTCTCAAATAGGGCAGTCTATACCTCTGTGTCGAGCTGGGGAACACTGTGTTCCCTCCCTGTTAATTACTTTGTGGTGCTTGGTGCATGTTTTGTGTTCTCCATTTGTCTTTGTTAGATAAATATCTGTATTGCCAGGCATTCTAGTGTGACAGTTCTGTGGAGTGTGTGGTTCAGTTTTTGTCTGGGCAAATGGTGCATTAGAATCAGGGTTCTTTTTCCTTTATGTGTCAGCGATCTTCAGGAGACCAATGTTCCTACATTTTGTGAGGATGAGACTTCAAATGGCTGTTACATACTTCTCTCCCATTCAGATTTTCTTTGGTACATCCACCATCTGTGTCTTCCTACTGCAGAAAGACAATGCCCTGCCTCCTAGGGGTGAAACATAACCCACCATATGTGTACGCCGGGATGCTAACCGCATCCCTAACTTACAGCTGCTGAGAAAGGTATTTAATAAGTACCTTTTCTGACATATTCTTTGTTAGTACTTGTGAATCAGAAAATTCTGGCGGCAGATCCATTGTTTGATAACTGACAATAGAGCTAATGTGCTAACAAGACGGATCAATATAAAACTGTATTTTCTAGTATATGGGGTATATTCAATAAGAGTTGGATCCATTCCGACATGCAGTTGTCGGAATGGATCCGACAACCCCTATTCAATGGACGGCCAAATCCGACTGTCGGATTTGGCCGTACACAGGGTCCTGTGAGGCCGCTGCTGTCAGCGGCTGCGGATGCACTGACAGCAGCGGCCAGGGGAGCAGAGATCGGCGGCCGTGAGCGGGAGGGGCTGGCTGCGGGAACATCTGTGGAGCGGCGGGGGGAGGCGCTGCAGGAAGAGAGGTGCTGCGGGGGGAGCAGAGATTGGCGGCCGGCGGGAGGGGCTTGCAGCGGGGGAACATGTCTGCGGCGGAGGGAGGCACTGCAGGGAGAGAGGTGCCTGGCCGTGCCTCTCCCCGCCGCCGCAGACATGTCCCCCTCAGCCAGCACCCCCCGCTGGCCGCCGATCTCCGCTCCCCAGCCGCTCGCAGCACCGCTCCTCTCCTCACCTCAATCCGACTTGTTTTCAAGTCGGAGTGAGTTTGTCGGAAAGGGGGCCAAAACCTGTCGGATTTGGCCCCATTTCCGACAGAAGCACGTGGATCGGCGTCTATTCCGCCGATCCACGTGTTTTCCGACAAGTCGGGAATTCCCGACTTGTCGGAAAAAATCAGCCCCTATTGAATAGGTCAGAACCCCTTCCGACCTATTTCTGTCGGAAGCTGCCGTCTTTCCGACAGTTATTGATTAGACCCCAGTGTCTCCTATTTCTATTTTGCCATTTCATTGGTCTATATGGTATATATCTGTCTGTATCATATTATTCATCTGTTATATCTGGGTATTATGTTGATTTTAAGCAGTCTTAATAGCACTGTGTAGCTCTATTATCTGCTTTACATGAAAATCTCTTTTTATTGTGCAGACCACCTACTGTAGCTGCTGGGCAATAGCTGGCCAGCAGCTACACTTTGTATAGTCACTATAAGGTACTATATGAGCTGTTTCTCATATAGTGCCTGATTAGAAGAGGCTTTTACTGCGTTACAGTTTTAGCTTGCAATAAATAAATGCACCCTTTTTGCCCTTAATTGTCTAATTATAATAGTCTGATCTCTGTACTGAATGTTACCTACCCCATAATCTTACTGCACCCCAGCAATGTCACCAACTGTGTAAGGAATTCATTAGCCATAGTGCATACCATCCACCAGGAGCAGCCTACGATCAGTGGCCTCTCCCTGCCTATAATTTGCGTCTAATCAGACTCCAGAAGGCGGCAGCGAGCGTGCGGTGGAGGTTGAATTATACATCGTATGTTCTAAGTGTTTATTTTCCTTGGGACCGGGCTGTGGAGAACAGATCATAGGCCAATAATCTACAGCCAGGCCCCAAGAGAACTGACTGAGCCAAGGAGAGAGAGAAAATATTCTGCGTTCTCTAACCTATTGTTTTCCACAGTGTAGCCAGATCTTTTTATAACAAGCCTCTCTTTAGCCAGATTTTTCCCCCCAAAAACATATCAAACCGTTTATTAATGTGTTGTTGCTGATTCAAATCAGCCCCCTTACACACACACCCCTTACACACACACACGCACACCCCTTACACACACACACACACACACACACACACACACACGCACACGCACACGCACACCCCTACCCCTTACACACACGCACACCCCTTACACACACACGCACACCCCTTACACACACACGCACACCCCTTACACACACACGCACACCCCTTACACACACGCACACCCCTTACACACACACACACACACACACCCCTTACACACACACACACACCCCTTACACACACGCACACCCCTTACACACACACACACCCCTTACACACACACACGCACACCCCTTACACACACGCACGCACACCCCTTACACACACTTTGTCTCCCTCTTCACACTGCCATAATTGGGGGATAGGAGCAGCACAGAAATTGCCTGCAGCCAAATGTTGCTGTTACACACATTGTTTAAAATGTATGTGATAAGTTACTACTTCTTCTGAAATGTGATGAAAATGGCAGCCGCACTCCATCTCCTGTCCTGGGTCTGCCTGTTCTCTGCATATGATTGCCTTTTCAGTGTTAAATGGGTGGCATTAACTTCTCTCTTTATATTCTTTTTTTCTTTCTCATTCCTGCTGAAAAGACAGTAATTTAATATTGGTTACTTCAGTCCTGCGCTATGCAAGATTCCCCCCAGAGACTGATTTTTCCAAGCACGCTACAAACTCTGAAGACAGAACTTTCTGATCTTTTAATATATCGGCTACTTTCAGCTGTGCTTTATTTTGTTTGTTGTAACTAGAGAATATGCCTGATTTGCTCTCAGGCTTACTTTTTTTTAGCAAGTCATTTGATTTAGATACAGTAGGTTTTCTTAGCTATATGTATTCCAAGATAGCATTAACACGCAAACAATGGCACCGCTTGTAGGACATGAATTAAGCAGACAGGTATAGCATGCCCTGTCCGCCAGACCTAACTGAGGGATTTGTAGTTCCCAACTAGTTGAACAGACAGATCCCGCTGTGCACCTTGAAGGGGACATTGAAAACCCAAGCTTATGTGAAACCATCGGGCACAATTATGTCTAATGGCGCAGAGATAATGGTGTTCCATTAGTTGCTATAAGCCCACAGTGAGCAGTCAGCATGGGTCACTTTCTACTACGGGTAAGAACACGAGGCTGACATCTGGTTACTATAGGTTGCAGCACTTTTTGCCCTGTGCACCACTTTCATGTCTAGTTTTGTGTGGCTATCAAATGTAAATTACTACTGGGTCCATTGTCTTTTTGTCTTTTTAACTATAAGAAAACACATCTGACAATGCATAGAACTATTTTCTCTCAGCTGTTTTACCATATATAATTGACTAATCTGGTATGCATGGAAATAGTAACCGGATGATAGCTCGACACTACAACTGTCAACAGGGTCAAAAGGTTGAGAAGTAATTGGTCGACAGTGGCTAAGATTGACAGGGTTAAAAGGTCAACATGCAAATGGTTGACACCAAAAAAAAGGTTGACACATGGTTTTTCATGATTTTTCTCTATCGTCCTAAGTGGATGCTGGGGTTCCTGAAAGGACCATGGGGTTCCTGAAAGGACCATGGGGAATAGCGGCTCCGCAGGAGACAGGGCACAAAAAAGTAAAGCTTTACTAGGTCAGGTGGTGTGCACTGGCTCCTCCCCCTATGACCCTCCTCCAGACTCCAGTTAGATTTTGTGCCCGAACGAGAAGGGTGCAATCTAGGTGGCTCTCCTAAAGAGCTGCTTAGAGAAAGTTTAGTTTAGGTTTTTTTCTTTACAGTGAGTCCTGCTGGCAACAGGATCACTGCAACGTGGGACTTAGGGGGAAAGTAGTAAACTCACCTGCATGCAGAGTGGATTTGCTGCTTGGCTACTGGACACCATTAGCTCCAGAGGGATCGAACACAGGCCCAGCCGTGGAGTCCGGTCCCGGAGCCGCGCCGCCGACCCCCTTGCAGATGCTGAAGCGTGAAGAGGTCCGGAAACCGGCGGCTGAAGACTCCTCAGTCTTCATAAGGTAGCGCACAGCACTGCAGCTGTGCGCCATTTTCCTCTCAGCACACTTCACTGGGCAGTCACTGAGGGTGCAGAGCGCTGGGGGGGGGCGCTCTGAGAGGCAAATATAAACCTTATACAAGGCTAAAAATACCTCACATATAGCCCATAGGGGCTATATGGAGATATTTAACCCCTGCCTGACTGGAAAAATAGCGGGAGAAGAACCCGCCGAAAAAGGGGCGGGGCCTATCTCCTCAGCACACGGCGCCATTTTCTGTCACAGCTCCGCTGGTCAGAACGGCTCCCAGGTCTCTCCCCTGCACTGCACTACAGAAACAGGGTAAAACAGAGAGGGGGGGCACATTAATGGCTATATATATATATATTAAAGCAGCTATAAGGGAGCACTTAATATAAGGATATCCCTTGTATATATAGCGCTTTGTGGTGTGTGCTGGCAGACTCTCCCTCTGTCTCCCCAAAAGGGCTAGTGGGTCCTGTCTTCATTAGAGCATTCCCTGTGAGTTTGCGGTGTGTGTCGGTACGTGGTGTCGACATGTATGAGGACGATATTGGTGTGGAGGCGGAGCAATTGCCAAATATGCAGATGTCACCCCCCAGGGGGTCGACACCAGAATGGATGCCTTTATTTGTGGAATTACGTGATGGTTTATCTTCCCTTAAACAGTCAGTTGAGGACATGAGGCGGCCGGACAATCAATTAATGCCTGTCCAGGCGCCTCAAACACCGTCAGGGGCTGTAAAACGCCCTTTGCCTCAGTCGGTCGACACAGACCCAGACACGGGCACTGATTCCAGTGACGACGGTAGAAATTCAAACGTATTTTCCAGTAGGGCCACACGTTATATGATTTTGGCAATGAAGGAGACGTTACATTTAGCTGATACTACAGATACCGTAAAACAGGGTATTATGTATGGTGTGAAAAAACTACAAACAGTTTTTCCTGAATCAGAAGAATTAAATGACGTGTGTGATGAAGCGTGGGTTGCTCCTGATAAAAAGTTGATAATTTCAAAAAAGTTATTGGCATTATACCCTTTCCCGCCAGAGGTTAGGGCGCGCTGGGAAACACCCCCTAAGGTGGACAAGGCGCTCACACGCTTATCCAAACAAGTGGCGTTACCCTCTCCTGAGACGGCCGCACTTAAGGATCCATCAGATAGAAAGATGGAAGTTATTCAAAAGAATATATACACACATGCAGGTGTTATACTACGACCAGCTATAGCAACTGCCTGGATGTGCAGTGCTGGAGTAGTTTGGTCAGAATCCCTGATTGAAAATATTGATACCCTAGATAGGGACAATGTTTTACTGTCGTTAGAACAAATAAAGGATGCATTTATCTATATGCGTGATGCACAGAGGGATATTTGCACACTGGCATCTCGGGTGAGTGCTATGTCCATTTCAGCCAGAAGAGCCTTATGGACACGACAGTGGACAGGCGATGCGGATTCAAAACGTCACATGGAGGTTTTGCCGTATAAAGGGGAGGAGTTATTTGGAGTTGGTCTATCAGACTTGGTGGCCACGGCTACTGCCGGGAAATCCACTTTTTTACCTCAAGTCACTCCCCAACAGAGAAAGGCACCGACCTTTCAACCGCAGCCTTTTCGCTCCTACAAAAATAAGAGAGCAAAGGGCTTGTCGTACCTGCCACGAGGCAGAGGAAGAGGGAAGAGACACCAACAGGCAGCTCCTTCCCAGGAACAGAAGCCCTCCCCGGCTCCTGCAAAAACCTCAGCATGACGCTGGGGCCTCTCAAGCGGACTCGGGGACAGTGGGGGGCCGTCTCAAAAATTACAGCGCGCAGTGGGCTCACTCGCAGGTAGACCCCTGGATCCTGCAGATAATATCTCAGGGGTACAGGTTGGAATTAGAGACGGATCCTCCTCATCGTTTCCTGAAGTCTGCCTTACCAACCGTCTCTTCCGAAAGGGAGAGGGTGTTGGAAGCCATTCACAAGCTGTACGCTCAGCAGTTGATAGTCAAAGTACCCCTATTACAACAAGGAAAGGGGTATTATTCCACTCTATTTGTGGTACCGAAGCCGGATGGCTCGGTAAGGCCTATTCTAAATCTGAAGTCCTTGAACCTCTACATAAAAAAGTTCAAGTTCAAGATGGAGTCACTCAGAGCAGTGATAGCGAACCTGGAAGAAGGGGACTTTATGGTATCCTTGGACATCAAGGATGCGTATCTACACGTTCCGATTTACCCCGCACACCAGGGGTACCTCAGGTTCATTGTTCAAAACTGTCACTATCAGTTTCAGACGCTGCCGTTCGGATTGTCCACGGCGCCTCGGGTCTTTACCAAGGTAATGGCCGAGATGATGATTCTTCTTCGAAGAAAAGGCGTATTAGTTATCCCATACTTGGACGATCTCCTAATAAGGGCAAGGTCCAGAGAACAGCTGGAGACAGCTTTAGCACTATCTCAAGAGGTGCTAAGACAACACGGGTGGATTCTGAATATTCCAAAATCCCATTTAATCCCGACAACTCGTCTGCTGTTCCTAGGAATGATTCTGGACACGGTTCAGAAAAAGGTTTTCCTTCCAGAGGAAAAAGCCAAGGAGTTATCCGATCTGGTCAGGAACCTCCTAAAACCAGGAAAAGTGTCAGTACATCAATGCACAAGAGTCCTGGGAAAAATGGTGGCTTCTTACGAAGCAATTCCATTCGGCAGATTCCATGCAAGAATATTCCAAAGGGATCTGTTGGACAAATGGTCAGGGTCGCATCTGCAGATGCACCTGCGAATAACCCTGTCACCAAAGACAAGGGTGTCACTTCTGTGGTGGTTGCAGAAGGCTCACCTATTAGAAGGCCGCAGATTCGGCATTCAGGATTGGATCCTGGTGACCACGGACGCCAGCCTGAGAGGCTGGGGAGCAGTCACACAAGGAAGAAACTTCCAGGGAGTGTGGTCGAGCCTGGAAAAGTCTCTTCACATAAACATTCTGGTACTAAGAGCAATCTACAATGCTCTAAGCCAGGCGGAACTTCTCCTGCAAGGAAAGCCGGTGTTGATTCAGTCGGACAACATCACGGCGGTCGCCCATGTAAACAGGCAGGGCGGCACAAGAAGCAGGAGTGCAATGGCAGAAGCTGCCAAGATTCTTCGCTGGGCGGAGAATCACGTGATAGCACTGTCAGCAGTGTTCATCCCGGGCGTGGACAACTGGGAAGCAGACTTCCTCAGCAGACACGATCTTCATCCGGGAGAGTGGGGTCTACATCCAGAAGTCTTCAACATGTTAATAGACCGTTGGGAAAGACCAATTGTAGACATGATGGCGTCTCGCCTCAACAAGAAACTGGACAAATATTGCGCCAGGTCAAGAGATCCACAGGCAATAGCTGTGGACGCACTGGTAACTCCTTGGGTGTACCAGTCAGTGTATGTGTTTCCTCCTCTGCCGCTCATACCAAAGGTATTGAAGATCATACGGCAAAGAAGAGTAAGAACAATACTAGTGGTTCCGGATTGGCCGAGAAGGACTTGGTATCCGGAACTTCAAGAGATGCTCACGGACGAACCGTGGCCTCTACCTCTGAGAAGGGACCTGCTACAGCAGGGTCCCTGTCTTTTTCAAGACTTACCGCGGCTGCGTTTGACGGCATGGCGGTTGAACGCCAGATCCTAAAAGGGAAAGGCATTCCAGAAGAAGTCATTCCTACCTTGATTAAGGCACGGAAGGAAGTCACCGTGAAACATTATCACCGCATTTGGCGAAAATATGTAGCGTGGTGCGAGGATCGGAGGTTCCGACGGAGGAATTCCAACTGGGTCGTTTCCTACATTTCCTGCAATCAGGATTATCTATGGGTCTCAAATTGGGATCCATTAAGGTTCAAATTTCGGCCCTGTCAATATTCTTCCAAAAAGAATTGGCCTCTGTCCCTGAGGTCCAGACTTTTGTCAAGGGAGTACTGCATATACAGCCTCCTGTGGTGCCTCCGGTGGCACCGTGGGATCTAAATGTAGTTTTAGATTTCCTCAAATCCCATTGGTTTGAACCATTGAAAAAGGTGGATTTGAAATATCTCACATTGAAAGTGACTATGTTACTAGCCCTGGCCTCTGCCAGGAGAGTATCTGAATTGGCGGCTTTATCTTATAAAAGTCCTTATCTAATCTTCCATTCGGATAGGGCAGAACTGCGGACTCGTCCGCATTTTCTCCCTAAAGTGGTATCAGCATTTCATCTGAACCAACCTATTGTGGTGCCTGCGGCCACTAGCGACTTGGAGGACTCCAAAGTGTTGGACGTTGTCAGAGCCTTAAAAATATACATTGCAAGGACGGCTGGAGTCAGAAAATCTGACTCGCTGTTTATATTGTATGCACCCAACAAGTTGGGCGCACCTGCTTCTAAGCAGTCGATTGCTCGTTGGATTTGTAACACAATTCAACTTGCACATTCTGTGGCAGGCCTGCCACAGCCTAAAACTGTAAAAGCCCACTCCACAAGGAAGGTGGGCTCATCTTGGGCGGCTGCCCGAGGGGTCTCGGCATTACAACTCTGCCGAGCAGCTACGTGGTCGGGGGAGAACACGTTTGTAAAATTTTACAAATTTGATACCCTGGCAAAGGAGGACCTGGAGTTCTCTCATTCGGTGCTGCAGAGTCATCCGCACTCTCCCGCCCGTTTGGGAGCTTTGGTATAATCCCCATGGTCCTTTCAGGAACCCCAGCATCCACTTAGGACGATAGAGAAAATAAGAATTTACTTACCGATAATTCTATTTCTCGGAGTCCGTAGTGGATGCTGGGCGCCCATCCCAAGTGCGGATTATCTGCAATACTTGTACATAGTTATTGTTAACTAATTCGGGTTATTGTTAAGGAGCCATCTTTAAGAGGCCCTTTCTGTTGTCATACTGTTAACTGGGTTTAGATCACAAGTTGTACGGTGTGATTGGTGTGGCTGGTATGAGTCTTACCCGGGATTCAAAATGCCTCCCTTATTGTGTATGCTCGTCCGGGCACAGTACCTAACTGGAGTCTGGAGGAGGGTCATAGGGGGAGGAGCCAGTGCACACCACCTGACCTAGTAAAGCTTTACTTTTTTGTGCCCTGTCTCCTGCGGAGCCGCTATTCCCCATGGTCCTTTCAGGAACCCCATGGTCCTTTCAGGAACCCCAGCATCCACTACGGACTCCGAGAAATAGAATTATCGGTAAGTAAATTCTTATTTTAGGGTTAGGCACCTGGGGGAGGATTTAGGGTAAGGCTGCTGGAGCGGATGGTTAGGCTGTTGAATGGTATGGTTAGGGTTCGGCACTAGGGAGGGGTAGGCTAAAATAAGGGGAAAAAAAGATATTAATTTGACAATCTTTTTTTGTTTCAGCCACATGCATGTTGACCTTTTGACCCTGTCGACCTTAGTCAACCAATCACCTTTTGACCATGTCGACCATTGAATGCCAAGCTGATGGTGTCGACCCTTGACTGTTAACCTTCGCGGTGTTGATCTATTAGTTCACACCCCTTGTCATAACACTTATCCTGTAGTTCAGAAATGTTCTTAGCTATAACTATTGCACATATATATTTGTGAATATGATTAGAAGCTTCTTTTTTTTTTCCACCATACCAAAATGGAGTCAGCAGTTTTGTGGCCTCTTATCCGTATTTAGCTTATGTAGTCACTGAGAATTGCAGCATGAGGCACGTATTCTCAACATTATTTGCTCAGCCCACAAAATTTCTGTCTCTGTTCCAGTGGGTAATGTGTAAACTATATAGGCTTGTAACTACTGGTGTTTTTAAATTGTTGCCATAACCAATGTCATTTACTTTATTTCTGGGAACACAACTTGTTGTTTTGTTTTTTTTGTGTGTGTACTGTTTGTGTATGTGTTTTGTATTTGCCACGTGTAGATTCATCGAGAAGCCTACAATGCGCACTTGAATGCATATCAAATTCAAGTTAAGTGCCACTTGGTATGAGACCTAGAGAAGCTTTCAGTTTTAGTGGTCATTCAGCTGCTATAAATGAAGCATTTGTACCATGTAAAAATATTATTTAGTTGTGTAATTGATTCTTTTCAGAGGCACTAAATAAAACAATGCAGTATCCAACTGCTCAAAGCACTCCTTGGCAAACACATGTCTGGATTTGTTATAGTAGGTTATTAGTATGCAGTGAGAGGCTGATTTCCAACAGCTGATAGCGATTTGGCTACAAACTTCCCTCTTGCTGGCCCTTCTTTCAAACCGGGTTATGGAGAGGTGAGCTGTGTACTTGATATAGACCAGGCGCAGGGCCTCATTTTGTGTTCTGTTCCAGCCGCACAGAAACTTTGCCACCTGCTGGGCATGAATGTCATGGAGTTTACTCGAGCCATCCTCACCCCGCGTATCAAAGTGGGCAGGGACTACGTACAAAAGGCACAGACAAAGGAACAGGTGAGCTAAGGCCATGTAACGCACGAAGCACCATTAAAAGTTATTCTCTTATAACGGGGGATGTACCCTCTGATTAGGAATTACATCTGTATTACCTTTGTGTATTATACCAACAACTCCTTTAATTGTATGTGTGGAGGTACCAAGCTACAAATCCAATGATCCTTGTGATTAAATTTACTTTTGTATTAAGTGACAACTGTATATGTCAGAGTATATAATATTTTTATTCTTTATTTGGCACAAGCATATTTTGCACATCTGTACGATCATGTCACACATAGTATTCCACAATTAATGTGTTCTTTTGTTTAGTGTAACACTTACTGTGCTCCATTTTGTTTAATTTCCTCCAGTCACCTGTAACTATTGGGTCTCGCTAGGTTGTAGGTTGAAGAAATAGGCTTTAAATTTCAACCACTCAGCTAATACATAACCAGTGATATCACTGAGGAGCAGTGGGGCAGCCATTATAACAGATGAACCAATATTTATGAGAATGTATATTACAATTCCCTAGAACCAGTGGGCTTATGGTTGGATCTACAAGTTGGCTGCTTTATATTGTACAAATGACATTCATTGTAATATGCATGTAGTTCAGTCAAGAACCTAGACCAGAGATTCTTGTACTGTGGCTCATGACCTTATAAATGGGTTCCCATTGTTCTACTTGGGGCAACATTATTTCATACTTGTAAGCAGTAATACGTATATTTTCATTTTGGGTTTTTATTTTTCATAACCACCAAATTTCCTAAATGATTAAAGAAAATAATATAATTAACTTTGAGCTAACCATAAAATAGGATTGACATTTTATTTCAAAATGGAATAACCTGACTCCTCCTCTGACTCCCAGGGATGGGAAAGGGGAAGGATATCCTACACTATTGGGGACGTGGTGAGGGTGACTCTTTTTTTTTTTTTTTTACCTTTTCATTGCAGGCTGATTTTGCTGTGGAAGCTCTGGCTAAGGCTACATATGAGCGATTGTTCCGTTGGCTGGTCCATCGGATTAACAAAGCTCTGGACCGCACTAAGCGCCAGGGAGCATCCTTCATTGGCATCCTTGACATTGCTGGCTTTGAGATCTTTGAGGTTAGTATTAGATTGTGATGTTGCTAGATAAATTGTAATGTGGGCTAAAAAATAGTAATGTGAAATATTAACAGTGTGTGTTTTTGTTTTAGGGGGATGGGTGGTGTCATGTTCTTCGTTTTAAAAGACCAAAAACTCTGTTAACTGAATTGTTTAGTCCCCTTATTAGATGAGGAACGAGAGTTGAATGTTTGTAGCAAACTGGTAATGCTATGATATTCCTCCATCAATACATGTCACTTTCATCCTTTCTAAAATGCCAAATGAATTCCAGAGTTTCTGAAGACAAATGTGTTGTCCTGCTGGTGATCTTCCGTTCAGTCCTTTTTGTATTATTGTTCATTTTCACCAGTGCCTAGTGTCACCAAAGCATGTTTTATACTACTGAGGTCACCAGGAAGATGTCTATTGAAGAAAGAGCCTCTGGGGAAAATAAATGGACATTCATTTATTTATATCATCCAAAAACTCATGTTTTATTTTGTTTTGTCCCCTATGTGTTGTTTTTCTTCTTCTAATGGTAATGGCATAGCTAACTAGTCTCTTCCTCTTCTAGCTGAATTCTTTTGAACAGCTCTGCATCAATTACACTAATGAGAAGCTGCAGCAGCTCTTCAACCACACCATGTTCATCCTAGAGCAGGAGGAATATCAGCGTGAGGGCATTGAGTGGAACTTCATTGACTTTGGATTAGACCTGCAGCCCTGTATTGACCTCATCGAGAGGCCGGTAAGGAGTACAGTTCACCATAACTATTTGTATTAGGACATAATGAAATCTTTGAATCTGTCTATATATAGAGAAGCTGTGATCCTGGGTCTGATGTGTTGTCTGACACAGCACCTTATATTGCTGAAAATAACGAATGTTGCCTAACTGCGCAGAAGCAAATGTGCACATTTCTGCGTATTCCTGGTCAGTGCTGAGTTGAGTGGAACAAAACTGGAGTAACCTTTGCTTGAAATAAGCGTTTTTGGGTGGTGATACTGCAGTTGTGTGCGAGAGATCCATCTTGTGGGAGTGTAGCTATACTTCTGTGCTATTCTAAGTTGCATGTACAGCAAAGGGAAGCTGATTTCTGACAGATCTCTGGCAACTAGTGTAAGCAGATGCAAGTACCAGTACTAATCATGACCATGCGGCTGTCGGTGGAAAAATAGTGGGCGGTGTGGCTTCCCGCTTGAAGCTGTACGGATCCTCACATTGGCATAAGGTCATAAATCTGTCTTCCACAGCCCCTTTGCATCCAACGCAGAATCAGATCCATTATGTGTAGAAATAAGGTTTAACCTTGTCCGCTTAAAACCTCAATGGAAGCCCATTTTTTTGACATTCACTTCTAATATAGTTAGAGTTAGATTAATAAAACTGGCCGAATATTGGTTACGCTCCACTTCCCTCACGATGTGCTTATAAAGTTTCAAAAAAGATGCGCTGGTAGGAAAGCTAGTGCTCTTTATATGAGCATGCATCATGTCACTTTAGACATATCAAACCAGATGAAAAAGGATCTGGAATAGATCTGACTGTTCTCTATCTCTAGTAACTACTACTTGTTTATTCCAGACCCTGATCCCAAATAGAAACACACTCGCTCACGACAAGTCCATAAATTAGGGCTGTATTCATATAGTGCTCAATGGGAAAGATGAAGGATTGCACGTCACAACAAAATAAATTCTTTGTAGAGTGCAAAGGGATTATTTCTGCTTAAAACGCGTGTGTCTTTTGTATCAAGTGCAGTTCTCTGGCTAAGGCTGGGTACACATTAGACCGATGTGCACCCTGCCAATATGCCTGCCAACAAGCAAACATATCTTATTGGAGGTACACACCAGAATGAGTTAATGAACGATTGAACAATCCCTCATTACGCCCTTCATTATCCTACACTGGATCACATGCGATATGTTGATTGGTCATGCAGCACGGCTGGCCAGAAGATATCGCATGCGACTTGTGGAATTGTGCAGTTGGGTATACAAACTGCCTGATATGCACAATATGTTGTTACGATTCTGCCGAAAA
The DNA here is from genome assembly GCF_028390025.1 of Pseudophryne corroboree. Lineage (NCBI taxonomy): Eukaryota > Metazoa > Chordata > Amphibia > Anura > Myobatrachidae > Pseudophryne > Pseudophryne corroboree. The sequence goes on from NC_086446.1 coordinate 511,307,650, forward strand.
TTACATTTAGTGCCAATATTTGGGTAGTGTGTACCCCATTGGCTGATGTGCAAACGACGCAATTTATTTTCAAAACGACAAAACATCCAAAATATGGTCTAGTGTGTACCCAGCTTTAGACATAAACTGCATGATATGTGAGAAAGGTGGATATAGAGGATAGATACACCATTCATAATCGGATTCTTCAAATGTAGTAGAAGAACAACCTAATGAATCTGGGGAAGTTAGGGACGCCTACATATAGTAGTTTAATGTGGGACATAACATTTATGTACCTATCTCTACCTAATTTAGAAGGGAAGCTACTCATTGTATTGGCTGCCATGGTGTCTTTAGAAGAAAAGGAATTATCCATAATTATCTAAGTGGGCCCATATCTTACACAGGATGTAAGCAGTCATTTTGTTGCAAAACTGTCTGAGATTATCGTGTCACTTGTTTATAAATTGATTGAGTATTGGATAAGCCCACAAATGGCTACCCACTGTCTGCAAGTGACTATTACACTATAATCATATTGGAATACACAAGCCTATATTGAGATTTATCAATAAATTCCCAGATGGAGTGGGTGAATCGGCAGACTAGATGAATGGGTTTAACGGTTCTATGCACTGGGGTTTGTTTTCTCAGTGATTCTCTTGAAGGTTACTGGAACCTTGATAGAGGTTCTGCTAAGTGATTTAGGGGCAGGTTTGTCTCTTAGGCCTGTAGAGTAAGGTCACAATGTATGCACATTTATTTTCAAATGAAAAATCAGCAGTACTAAAAGGTAATATTGAAACTTTCAGAGCATAAAATGTAGCCTCAGCTTTCAGACTCGACCAGGTGTATACAGTTATATAGTATCAATCCAAGTTACAGACAAAACGATAAGGCTGAATCAGCACAGCTAACAGCCATGTAGTTGGCTTATTAAGTCCCAACGATATATACATCGTTGATAGACTCGAGCCAGGGTACACTAAATAAAAATAAATATTAGCGCTACAGTTTGCAAATGGCTTCTATTAGCCTTTCATAGACATATGCAGGTACACAGATATCATGTGCACGGTGGCACAATGTATTTAAGAAAAAGTGTCACTCTAACTCATGGGTCTTCAACCTGCAGCCCTCCAGCTGCTGTGGAACTACACATCCTAGCATGCCCTGCCACAGTTTTGCTATTAAGGCATGTTAAAACTGAGGCAGTGCATGTTGGAATATGTAGATCCACAGCAGCTGGAGGGTCACAGGTTGAAGACTCATGCACTAACTATATAAAATGATAGTACAGTTGGTTTTTAGACACTGCTCCGTTTGTGCAAAAAATGTTCTGATGGATAGTATCACGGTTCCTGGCACTACGATTCTCCAGGTGCGCCAATCTGAGAATTGCTGCTTGTGACACCTTACTGATTACCCCAGCGCATGTGGTAAATCAACGCGGTAACTGCCAGCAAAAGTACCTTTTGGGTCAAGCCTAGAGTAAGCTCCTGCTCTCTCACCCGCACACACAATTATTAATGCGTAAAAATTAGGTGACATGAGCCTCTCGGGCTTTGGTGTAAAAACACAGAATCCAGAACTAAAATTAAGATTTTTAATTCAAGTAGAAACTTCAAAGCTTATAGTTGTGGCAAAGAAAGGTTACAAGAATATAATAGCTTAAATAGTCACTCAAGTAATTACAATTTAAAGAAATAAAATAGGGAGAAAAACAATGTTCTAGTCACCTGCAGTACAGACAGATGGTTGAGGGAGGTCTCTCTTCATATCCTGGACATTATAGGCTCCAGTCTCTCCCCGGATGCCACCTCAATAATGACTCTTTTTGGTCTGTTTCTCATATTTAAACCTCCATGCTTCTTCACTCAGCCCCCACTTCTTTGGGATTCCTTTAACCCTCCCAAAACCATTGTGGATTTCTTAGCCATTCTAGCAGGGGTGGATTCCCTTATCTTTAATTGTTTGTTTGAAGTGGGCAAACTAGGATTGTGTACACAACTGGACTCGTTTTTCAGTAGGCTAAAGTGTCGCACCTTGGTAGACAATGTGTCTTTGCTGGGTGAACTCCTGCAGTGTTATACACAAACTTAAACCTCTAGTTACGGTCCCATACTGGATCCTAGTGCTATTAAACAGCTTGTCTCTGAAGTACTGTAGCTATAATGAAATACCAGCAAGGCCATTGATGCATCAACCACTATGAATAATACATTTTTCTCTAAGATCCATAAGGGATATTGGGGGAAACTAGTACGATGGGTATAGACTGGGTCCAAAGGAGCCAGTGCACTTTAAATTTCTTCAACTGGGTGTGCTGACTCCTCCCCTTTATGCCCCCTCCCACAGGCAGAATAGAAAACAGTGCCCTCAGGAGAGGATGCACATCTCTGCAGCTCCAGAGAGTTTTCTTCAATTTCATTTAAAACTTTTATTTTTTCTCTTACGTCTTAGAGGATGCTTGGGACTCCGTAAGGACCATGGGGATAGACGGGCTCCGCAGGAGACATGGGCACTTTAAGAGAGAACTTTAGGTATGGGTGTGCACTGGCTCCTCCCTCTATGCCCCTCCTCCAGACCTCAGTTTACTACTGTGCCCAGAGGAGACTGGGTGCATTACAGGGAGCTCTCCTGAGTTTCCTGAAAGAAAGTATTTTGTTAGGTTCTTTATTTTCAGGGAACCTGCTGGCAACAGACTCCCTGCATCGTGGGACTGAGGAGAGAGAAGCAAACCTACTTCTGTGAGTTTCAAGGCTCTGCTTCTTAGGCTACTGGACACCATTAGCTCCAGAGGGAGTCGGAACACAGGTCTCACCCTGGAGTTCGTCCCGGAGCCGCGCCGCCATCCTCCTCACAGAGCCGGAAGATAGAAGCCGGTTGAGTATAGGAAGAAAGAAGACTTCAAAGGCGGCAGAAGATTTCAGATCTTCACTGAGGTAACGCACAGCAGTTAAGCTGTGCGCCATTGCTCCCACACAGCACACACAAACGGCAGTCACTGTAAGGGCGCAGGGGGGCGCCCTGGGCAGCAATATAACCTCATTTTCTGGCAAAAGTAGATATATACAGCTAGGCACTGTATATATAAAGAGCCCCCGCCAATTTTTTATATATTTTAGCGGGACAGAAGCCCGCCGCTGAGGGGGCGGGCCTTCTTCCTCAGCATTCACCAGCGCCATTTTCTCCACAGCACAGCGCTGAGAGGAAGCTCCCCGGACTCTCCCCTGCTTATCCACAGTGAAAGAGGGTTTTAAAGAAGGGGGGGGGGGCACATAATTTGGCGCACAAATAAAGATTACAGCGCTATCTGGATAAACATGTTGTGTGTTTTTTTCCTGGGTCATATAGCGCTGGGTGTGTGCTGGCATACTCTCTCTCTGTCTCTCCAAAGGGCCTTGTGGGGGAACTGTCTTCAGATAAGAGGATTCCCTGAGTGTGTGGTGTGTCGGTACGTGCGTGTCTGAGGTAAAAGGCTCTCATAGGGAGGAGGTGGAGTTAATGACTGTGGTGTCTCCGTCGGCAACACCGACACCTGACTGGTTGGATATGTGGAATGTTTTAGTGCTAATGTGAATTTATTGCACTGAGTGTAGGGAATGTACAGGCGTCAAACCCTGCCTTTCCCCTATGTCACAGGGACCTCCGGGGTCTCAAAAGCGCTCACTATCCAAAATAGTAGACACTGACGCCGACACGGATTCTGACTCCAGTGTCGACTACGATGGTGCAAAGTTACAGGCAGAATTGGCAAATAGTATTCAATATATGATTATTGTAATAAAAGATGTTTTGCATATCACAGAGAAACCCCCTGTCCCTGACATGAGGATACACATGTATAGGGTAAAGAAACCTGAGGTAACCTTTCCCCCATCTTATGGACGAGTTATTGAAAAGGCTTGGGAATCTCCAGACAATAAACTGCAGATTCCCAAAAGGATTCTTAGGATGTATCCTTTCCCGACTAAGGACAGGATACGGTGAGAATCTTCCCCAAGGGGGGAAAAAAGCGTGGACACGCTTATCCAAAAGAGTAAAGCTGCCATCCCAAGATATGGCTACCCTCAGGGATCCTGCTGATCGCAAACAGCAGGCTACCTTAAAGTCCATTTACACACATTCTAGTACCTTACTCATACCGGCAATAGTGTCGGCTGGAGTTTGTAGCTTTGTAGCAGCGTGGATAGGTACCTTATCGACGGAAATTGATACCCTGGATAAGGTTACCATTTTATTGACCCGGGGTCATATTAACTATACTGTCTTATATATGAGAGATGCTCAAAGAGACATTGGCCTACTGGGTTCTAGAACAAACGCTATGTCGATTTCTGCTAGACGAGTCCTATGGACCCGGCAATGGACAAGTGATGCCGACTCAAAGAAGCATATGGAGGTTTTACCTTACAAGGGTGAGGAATTGTTTGGGGAAGGTCTCTCGGACCTGGTCTCCACAGCTACAGCTGGTAAATCAAAATTGTTGCCTTATATTCCCTCACAGCCTAAGAAAGCACCACATTATCAAATGCTGTCCTTTCGGTCACCAGAAACATGAGTACGAGGTGCGTTCTTTCTTGCCAGAGGTAAGGGCAGAGGGAAAAAGCTGCACAACACAGCTAGTTCCCAGGAACAGAAGTCCTCCCCGGCCTCTACAAAATCCACTGCATGACGCTGGGGCTCCGCTAAGGGAGTCTGCCCCAGTGGGGGCACGTCTTCGACTTTTCAGCCACATCTGCGTTCACTCACAGGTGGATCCCTGGGCAATAGAAATTGTTTCTCAGGGTTACAGGCTGGAATTCGAAGAGGTGCCTCCTCGCCGGTTTTTCAAATCGGCCCTGCTGACTTCTTCCCCAGAAAGGGAGATAGTGGTAAATGCAATTCACAAATTGTATCTTCAACAGGTGGTGGTCAAGGTTCCCCTACTTCAACAAGGGAGGGGATATTACTCAATCCTGTTTGTAGTTCCAAAACCGGACGGTTCGGTCAGACCCATTTTAAATTTAAAATCCCTGAACCTATACTTGAAAAGGTTCAAGTTTAAGATGGAATCGCTCAGGGCGGTCATCGCCAGCCTGGAAGGGGGGGATTTTATGGTATCTCTGGACATAAAGGATGCGTACCTTCATGTTCCCATATATCCACCTCATCAGGCGTACCTGAGATCTGCGGTACACGATTGTCATTACCAATTTCAGACGTTGCTGTTTGGGTTTTTCCACGGCCCCGAGAATTTTCACCAAGGTAATGGCGGAAATGATGGTGCTCCTGCGCAAGCAGGGTGTCACAATTGTCCCGTACTTGGACGATCTCCTCATAAAAGCGAGATCACGAGAGCAGTTACTGAACAGCGTGTCACTTTCACTGAAGGTGTTACAGCAACACGGCTGGATTCTCAATATCCCGAAGTCGCAGCTGGTTCCTACGACTCGTCTGATCTTCTTGGGCATGATTCTGGATACGGACCAGAAAAGGGTTTATTTTCCAACGGAAAAGTCTCAAGAACTCATGACTCTGGTCAGGAACTTATTGAAACCAAAACAGGTTTCAGTGCATCACTGCACTCGAGTCCTGGGAAAGATGGTGGCATCTTACGAGACCATTCCGTTCTGAAGGTTCCATGCGAGGACCTTCCAATGGGACCTACTGGACAAGTGGTCCGGGTCACATCTACAGATGCATCAGTTGATCACACTGTCCACCAGGGCCAGGGTATCTCTCCTGTGGTGGCTGCAGAGTGCTCACCTTATAGAGGGCCGCAGGTTCGGCATTCAGGACTGGGTTCTGGTGACCACGGACGCGAGCCTCCGAGGTTGGGGAGCAGTCACACAAGGAAGAAACTTCCAGGGTCTTTGGTCAAGTCAAGAGACTAGTCTTCACATCAACGTCCTGGAGCTGAGGGCCATATACAACGCCCTTCGTCAAGTGGAGACCTTGCTTCGCGACTTACCAGTTCTAATCCAGTCAGACAACATCACCGCAGTGGCTCATGTAAACCGCCGGGGCGGCACAAGGAGCAGAATAACAATGGCGGAAGCCACCAGGATTGTTCGCTGGGCGGAAAATCATGTAAGCGCACTGTCAGCAGTGTTCATTCTGGGAGTGGACAACTGGGAAGCAGATTTCCTCAGCAGACACGACCTGCATCCAGGAGAGTGGGGACTTCATCAGGAAGTCTGCGCACAGATTGAAAGTCAGTGGGGACTGCCCAGATAGACATGATGGCGTACTGCCTCAACAAAAAGCTGTAGAGGTATTGTGCCAGGTCAAGGGACACTCAGGCGGTAGCTGTGGAGGCCCTAGTGACACCGTGGGTGTTCCAGTCGGTCTATGTGTTTCCTCCTCTTCCTCTCATCCCAAAGGTGTTGAGAATAATAAGAAAAAGAGGAGTACAGACAATTCTCATTGTTCCAGATTGGACACGAAGGGCCTGGTATCCGGATCTGCAGGAGATGCTCACAGAAGATCCGTGGCCTCTTCCTCTTAGACAGGACCTGTTGCAACAGGGGCCCTGTCTGTTCCAAGACTTACCGCGGCTGCGTTTGACGGCATGGCGGTTGAACGCCGGATCCTAGCGGAAAAAGGGCATTCCGGATGAGGTCATTCCTACACTGATAAAGGCTAGGAAGCATGTGACGGCTAAACATTATCACCGTATATGGCGAAAATATGTTTCTTGGTGTGAGGCCAGTAATGCTCCTACGGAAGAATTCCATCTGGGCCGTTTCCTTCACTTCCTACAAACTGGAGTGAATTTGGGCCTAAAATTAGGCTCCATTAAGGTTCAGATTTTGGCCTTATCCATTTTCTTTCAAAAAGAATTGGCTTCTCTCCCAGAAGTACAGACTTTTGAGAAGGGAGTGCTGCATATTCAGCCTCCTTTTGTACCTCCGGTGGCGCCTTGCGATCTTAACGTGATGTTGAGTTTCCTTAAGTCGCACTGGTTTGAACCACTTAAAACAGTGGAGTTAAAATATCTCACTTGGAAAGTGGTCATGTTGTTAGCCTTGGCTTCGGCTAGGCGAGTGTCGGAATTAGCGGCTTTGTCTCATAAAAGCCCCTATCTAGTTTTCCATATGGATAGAGCGGAATTGCGGACCCGTCCTCAATTTTTGCCTAAGGTGGTGTCGTCTTTTCATATGAACCAACCAATTGTGGTGCCTGTGGCTACACAAGACTTGGAGGATTCCGAGTGCCTTGATGTGGTAGGGCTTAGAAAATTTACGTGGCCAGAACGGCTAGAGTCAGAAAAACAGAAGCACTGTTTGTCCTGTATGCAGCCAACAAGGTTGGCGCTCCTGCTTCAAAGCAGACTATTGCTCGCTGGATCTGTAACATGATTCAGCAGGTACATGCGACGGCTGGATTGCCGTTACCAAAATCGGTCAAGGCCCATTCCACTAGGAAGGTGGGCTCGTCTTGGGCGGCTGCCCGAGGGGTCTCGGCACAACAGCTGTGCCGAGCTGCTACTTGGTCGGCTTCAAACACATTTGCAAAGTTCTATAAGTTTGATACCCTGGCTGAGGAGGACCTCCTGTTTGCTCAATCGGTGCTGCAGAGTCATCCGCACTCTCCCGCCTGTTTGGGAGCTTTGGTATAATCCCCATGGTCCTTACGGAGTCCCCAGCATCCTCTAGGACATAAGAGAAAATAAGATTTTAAACCTACCGGTAAATCTTTTTCTCGTAGTCCGTAGAGGATGCTGGTCGCCCGTCCCAAGTGCGGACCACTTCTGCAAGACTTGTATATAGTTTTGCTTACATAGTTTTCATCGGTCTCCGACTGATGCGATGTGGTTTTTTCATACTGTTAACTGGTTAGTTTATACACAAGTTATACGGTGTGAATGGTGTGGGCTGGTATGAATCTTGCCCTTGGATTAACAAAAATCCTTTCCTCGTACTGTCCGTCTCCTCTGGGCACAGTTTCTCTAACTGAGGTCTGGAGGAGGGGCATAGAGGGAGGAGCCAGTTCACACCCATACCTAAAGTCTTACTTAAAGTGCCCATATCTCCTGCGGAGCCCGTCTATCCCCATGGTCCTTACGGAGTCCCCAGCATCCTCTACGGACTACGAGAAAAAGATTTACCGGTAGGTTTAAAATCTTATTTTTCCGTATGCTGTCTGGGCAGCAGTATACCTGCGCCGTGGGTTTTAGTGGGACGACGGTCACCGGCCTTGCGAGGTGCAGAGCCGCTTCCCGGCTGCAGGACCACCGTCCTGAGGGTCTATTTGTTCAGCGGGGCACTGCGCCTTGCCTGCCGCGGCATGCCGCACACCCCTAATGCTGCCTGAAGGTGACATCGGTGGTGAGTACACACCGGGGACCCCGCTAGGGGGGGCCCCGGTTCAAAGTGCGTCTGACCATGGAAGCAGCGTACGGTACCCTCCCTGGGGGGTCCCGCTAGAATCCCCCGTGTGTACACTGGCGCAAAACTGCTTAACTAAGCACTTGTGTGAGGTTTTAAGCTTATTTGGAGACTTTGCCAGTATAAATAATATGTACAGTTCTGGCGCCATTGGAGGGGCGGAGCTTCCTCAGAGGGACCAGCAGCGTTTTGACGCCTTCTGCTTACAGCAGCCATCAACAGCACACACTGAGCGCTTCCTGCCTCACAGACACGCTGGAAATTGGTACAGGGTGTAGCTAAGGGGGAGAGCCGCTTGTGTCCACTATTCTGAGCCTATTTAGGACTGCATTTTGTTAGTGTTACTGTGATTTACAGAGCTGACAGTCTCATTGGGGCTGTGCAGCTCAGGGTGTGTTGGTATTCTCCCTCTCTGTGTCTCCTCTCGCATACAGTAGGGCAGGCTTGCATTATAACTGTCTGTGTGTATGTTTTTGTACTTACTGTGAAATATGGGTAAGCACAAGCTGTGCAGTATCTATCTCACACCAGATTCTCTCCATTATCTAATGACTCTATTTTCTGTGAGCAATGCAGTCAATCTTTACAAATTAGTGAAGAGGTCGGGGGAGAGGGTACAGAGCCCCACTGGTTAGGGTCTCTTAAAACTATGATGTCAGATATGTCATACCAGCTCGCTGCTAATGTGCAGTAAACTCAGCTACTGCAGCAAGCTGTTGCAGATTTAGCTGCAAGGGCTGATGCACAGCCCCCCCTCTCTCATGCAATTTCCCAGATGCGTGGTTCACCTGATACAGATGATGATATACAAGATGATGGGGATGACCTGGATCCCGATTCTACTCAGGGTATTGAACCCCTCATTTTGGCTATAAGGGATGTATTACAGCTCCCTCCAGAGAACGCTGCTTCACAGCAGTCGTTTTTCTTTGTACAAAACAAGCCCAATGTCACTTACCCTGAATCTCCATAGTTAGATTACTTATTCAAACAGGCCTGGAAAAATCCAGACGAAAAAATTCCAAGTGTCCAGAAAGTTTTTTGCGCACTTTCTGATTTGCTCCTCAAGGTAGAACATTTTGGGAGGAACCCCCTGGGGTGGATGTCTCAGTCTATCGCCTGTCTAAGAAGGCGGTGCTGCCTGCCCTGGGCTCCTTTACTATGAAACCCTCCTGAAACACATTCAGGACACTGCCCGTGTCCTCTGTGATTCCCTCAAGGAGATGGGTAACATAAATGCTCGGACGTCGGCCATGGCATTGTCGGCGCGCAGGGCCTTGTGGTTGCGTCAGTGGATTGCGGACGCAGAATCCAAACGTAATGTGGAATCCCTCCCATTTTCTGGGGAATGGCTCTTTGGGGTTGAGTTGGATATGTGGATTTCCAGAGTCACTGCAGGGAAATCCACATTTCTCCCATTTGGAGCCCCACCGGCTAGGCGTTCCTACCCGGCCCCGTCTGTTCAGTCCTTCCAATCTAACAGATTTCGTTCTAGGGCCAGAGGTGCCTCCACTACGACTAGAGGCACTATAGAGGAGACCGAAAACCCAGCCGTTGCATGTTCACAGGAGAGCACCAGTTATGTTTCCACTGAGGCCTCGGCATGACTCTGCCCACCCACCCTGAGGGGATCTCGAGGTGGGAGCTCGACTGTGTCACTTCAGCCGCGTTTGGGAGAGCTCCTGCCAGGATACCTTGGTAAAGGACCTCCTCTCTCATGGCTACAAGCTGGAGTTTGACGGCCATCCTCCCTTATGATTTTTCAAATCCGTCTCAAGTCATTGTTCCTGTGCCACTGCAACAACAGGGAAAGGGTTACTACTCCAACCTGTTCGTGGTACTGACACCAGGCGGTTCGGTAATGCCCATTTTGGATCTACAATCCTTGAACCCGTGCCTAAACATTTTCAAGTTCCAGGTGGAATACTTGCGAGCAGTGCTTGCAGGCCTGGGAGACCGGGACCTGTTATTGCTCCATTAAAGTCTGCACTATCCAACTTCTGTCACACCATGGTTGGATTCTCAATTTACAGAAGTCCCACCTGGAGCCAACTCAGCGGCTCTTGTTCCTGGGAATGTTGCAGGATACTGTGACCCAGAAGGTGTTCCTCCCAGGGGACACAGTGAGAGCACTTCAGGAGATGGTCTGCATGGTTCTCTAGCCTACTCGAATATCCATCCATCCTTGCATAGAATTATTGAGCAAGATGGCAGCCTCATATGAGGCGATCCAGTGTGGAAGGTTCCATGCCAGGACATTTCAATTGGATCTCCTGAGCAAGTGGTCCAGATCACACCGATGCACCAGATAATACGGTTGTCACCTCAGGCCAGGTTTTCTCTCCTGTGGTGGCTGTGGTCCGCCAACCTACTGGAAGGCTGTAGTTTCGGGATCCAGGATTGGATACTCCTCAGGGTGGATGTAAGTCTTCGAGGATGGGGAGTTGTAACCCAGGGGGCTCAGTTCCAGGACAGGTGGTCAGCCCACAAAGCCCTCCTTCCGATCAACATTCTAGAACTTCAGGCGATCTCCACTGCTCTGCTTCAGGACTCTTCTCTACCCAAGGATCACACGATCCAAGTACAGTCTCACAACGCCACAGCAGTGGTGTACATCAGTCGGCAGGGAGAGACAAAAAGCAGAGCCTGCATGCGAGACGTGTCAAGGATACTCCTCTGGGCGGAAAGAAATGCAAGAGCACTGTCGGCAATCTTCATTCCGGGTGTGGACAACTGGGAGGCGGACTTCCTGAGTCATCACGATCTCCACCCGGGAGAATGCGGGCTCCACCATCTGGTGTTCCAACAGATCATCGACCGGTGGGGTTGCCCACAAATAGACATGATAGCTTCTCGTCTCAACAAGAAACTTCCCTGGTATTGCTCACGCACCAGGGACCCCCAGGCGAGGGCAGTGGACACACTGGCGTCGCCTTGGCCATTCCGGCTGGTCTACCGGTTTCCTCCGATTCCATTGCTCCCAAGGGTGCTAAAGCGAATCAGAAATCAGGGTGTTCAGGCAATTCTAATTGCCCCGGATTGGTTTCGGAGGATGTGGTACGCGGATCTTCTGGACATGTCCATCGAAGACCCTTGGCCTCTACCAGAGATCTTCAGCAAGGACCTTTTGTCTACCCGGACTTACGGCGACTTCGTTTGACGGCATGGAGGTTGAGCAGAACATCCTAGCTCACAAGGGCCTTTCCAAGAAGGTTATTGCTACCATGGTTCAGGCCAGGAAACCTGTGACGTCAAAACACTGTCGTCATATCTGGAGGAGATATGTCTTGGTGCGAGGAACGCAAGTATTCGCCTGCAGAGTTTCACTTGGGACGTTTCCTGCAGGCTGATGTGGATAAGGGCTTGCATCTGGGTTCTATTAAGGTCCAGATTTCAGCCCTCTCCATTTTCTTCCTGAAGAAATTGGCAGTGTTGCCGGAAGTTCAGACCTTCTTGCAAGGAGTACTCCACATACAACCACCTTTTGTGCCACCTGCGGCTCCCTGTGATTTGGATGTAGTGTTGGCATTTCTACAGTCCTCCTGGTTTGAACCTCTGATGACAGTGAAAGACAAGTACCTCACGTGGAAGACTGTGATGTTACTGGCCCTGGCTTCTGCTCGACATGTCTCATAATTGGGGGCCTTATCGTGTAAAAATCCATACTTGTTCTTTTACGAGGATAGAGCGGAGCTCCGGACTAGACAGCAGTTCCTGCCGAAGGTTGTCTCCGCGTTTCATCTGAATCAACCTATTGTGGTTCCGTCCACTTCTGATGCTTCTCCTCCGGAGGCTTTGGATGCTGTGCGTGCTTTGAAGATCTATGTCAAGCGCACGGCTCGGATCAGAAAAACTAATGCCTTATTCGTGCAGTATGATTTTCGGAAGAAGGGTTGCCCTTCAAAGCAGTCCATTGCTCGTTGCATTAGGCTTACTATCCAACAGGCCTATGTGTCGGCGGCCTTACCTGTTCCTAGGTCTGTGAAGGCCCACTTTACAAGATCAGTGGGCTCTTCCTGGGCGGCTGCCCATGGAGTCTCGGCCTTGCAACTAAGCCGAGCTGCTACCTGGTCGGGGAAGAACACCTTTGTAAAGTTCTACAAGTTTGATACCCTGGCTAAAGAGAATACCCAGTTTGGGCAGGCAGTGCTGCAGCAGTCTCCGCACGTTCCCGCCTGTTCTGTAAGCTTTGGGACGTCACCATCGTACTAGTTTCCCCCAATATCCCTTATGGATGCTAGAGAAAATATGATTTTATTTACCTACTATTAAATCCTTTTCTCGTAGTCCATAGGGGATATTGGGCACCCGCCTCAGTGCATTGACTTTTCTGCAAGTTCTTGTTCTATAGTTACCTGTTCAGTTGTTGCTGTTGTTGTTACCAGCCCGTTGCTGGTTGTTTTATGTTGTGGTGTGCTGGTGTGTAAATCTCTCCACCCTTTATCATGTTCCTTCTCTCATGTATGTCCTTTCTCCTTCGGGCACGTTTTTACCTATAATTGCCTGTGGGAGGGGGCATAGAGGGGAGAAGCCAGCACACCTAGTTAAAGAAATTTAAATCATCTATACCCATTGTACTAGTTTCCCCCCCAATATCCCTTATGGACTACGAGAAAAGGATTTACCGTTAGGTATTAAAATCCTTTTTTTTTTTTCGTTTTTTCTTTTTCTTTTTTAATCATGCCCATTCTGATATAAACTTGGTCGGGGCACTACATATAGCACCTATATAAATAATGGTACTCCCAATTGGTACAGGACTTTGCACTTTCCTTTTACTAAAATTCTGATGATCCACTATGCACCCCCTGCATATCTGGACCAACGTGGATCTGGGGAAGGGAGACCAGGTAACAGTAAAAGAACAAGAAACTCGCTGCACTGCATTACCGGGACAGACACCACTAAAAGAAGTGCAGCCGGCTGCCCTACCTTGCAATGTGCTGCACTGCCACGCATTGTGTTGCACCGCACTGCCGTGTTTAATTAATCGGACATAGAATTCAATTCACTGCCAGGAATGACACCCCTGGTATACCAGACCAGTTAGGAACCTGATCTGGCATTGCTTCCTATTATACTCGCCTGTAAGATTTAATAGCAGGATGCCTCTTTGATTATATACAGGTAAGCTTTTTTATTCTCATGGGATATTATTTAGGTTGGTCATGAAACCAATGTTATTATATTTTATTTTAGAATTTGTGCAAGAAGCTATCATCACCAATTTGTGAAATTTAAATTGCTCATGAGCTTTGCCTAATGTGTATTTGTGTGTTTGGGTTTTTCAGGCTCACCCTCCTGGGGTTCTGGCCCTCCTGGACGAAGAGTGTTGGTTCCCCAAAGCCACAGACAAGACATTTGTGGACAAGCTGGTGCAGGAGCAGGGCACCCACTCTAAATTCCAGAAGCCACGGCAGCTGAAAGACAAGGCTGATTTTTCCATCATCCATTATGCAGGCAGGGTAGGTAGTTGTACTCCGGTCTTGCAGTGTGTGTTTGAGTCTTAAAATAGTGCTTTTAAATCTAAAACTGATTTAATAACATAGTGCAAAGAGCAATAATATTACAACTGATTTCTAAAAGCTGATAAGTATAGTAAAACTGACTATGGGTCACAGACCATGATATAAAATGGAATGATAGTACAACAATAATAATGGGATATGGTCGTTAGGTCGACCTGAGTTTTGTTTTTTAATATATTTATTTTATTTTTTCATTTTTGGGGGATTTTATTCATACTTAACGAAGCATGGTGAGCGAAGCGGTGCACTAATTTGGGTTCCCCGTCACTTTATCGAGGAAAGCAACACCAAACACAGCCGAAAGCCTCATGTCGACCTTTTAACCTGTCGACTTAGTACATGTCAACCTAATGACTATGTCGACCTATTGGCCCTGTCGACCTAATGCATGTCGACCTTCCATGGTCGACCTAATGACTGTCGACCAAAGTAGTGTCTATCCAACGACCCATACCCATAATAATCAGGAATCGTAGAAGATGGGAGGGGAAAAAAAAAAAACAGTAGGTCTGTGTAATTCACGTGTACACAAAAAGGTATATCATCCAATTTTATAGTGTATAGTAAAGTACGGAGAAGAAATACGTAAAAGAGTGTAAGCTGTAAAGAGGGAGTAGGGTGCCTGCCCACAATGAAAAAGAAAGCGGGTGGGGTTGACTATGGACATCTCCCAAGTATCTGCTAAGCAGCAGACTGGTCTCAGGGACATCATGTCTGCACCGAGAATAAGCGAGAGGGGTACATTAGAGGTATCAGCTAAATGCTGGGGGAAGTCCGTGGCTCCCATGTTTTGGTAAAGCATTTGGAGTAGTTCATTAGAGTGCTAGTCGTGTATTCCATGGAATATATATGACACACATTAGCTATTATCTCCCCTATGGTTGGGACTTCTTTTGTTTTGCAAGCAGCTGCTAGCTGACATGTGCCTGCTAGAACCAATTGCAGCCACAGTTTATATTGATGGCGAGTGACAACAGGAACACACACTGGCAAAAGAAAATTTAGGCATATATTCTTATTTTCAGCTTTGTTTTTGTTTGCAGATATATCATTACTGACAGTAATAGTCATTAAGTGTATACCCTCATAAAATTATTAAGCAACAAGAATAATCATTGAATAATCATTTCGTAACCACAAGAATAGGAATAGAGAATACTGAGACTTGCATGAAGTCACTTAATGTATGGTATCATTTGGAAAATGCTGTAAGCCTTGTAGACCGGACATGCTTGACAGGTCTAAGCAGAGGGAAAGGACACAAAGGCAAACCCTTGGCAGACCTGTGGTAGATAAACGCAGCATGATATAAGAAGAGAACCATTATATGTAATCAAACTGAAAATCCTGCTGGTATTTGTTATTGATTTAGTTCACTCTTTTCACACAGGTGGATTATAAAGCCGATGAATGGCTAATGAAGAACATGGACCCTCTGAATGACAATGTTGCCACACTGCTTCACCAGTCTACAGACAAGTTTGTGGCTGAACTCTGGAAAGATGGTATGTAAACTGCTCTGTGATGTATTTGTGAACTGTTCTCTCACATTGATAAATATGCTGATAGTTGATATATGTTCATATGTTTGGTCCATAACCAGAGAATCCTCTTTAAACAGTCTCTCTTGTGTCTTCTCTTAACTTCCCGCTCCTCCTAGACATACAGACTGTCCAGAGAGCCTCTTTTTATGACACCTTATGCGGAGGTGAATGCATGGGTGTAGAGTAGTGCTGGAATTAGAGCAGAGTTTTTAGACTAGCACTTAATGCTTGAAGCACTATAAGGAGATATATGTAGTCCTGCCTAGGTTTGGGAACACTTAAACAACACATCCTAGATCTGAATGAATTAAATATTCTTATTAACTACTTTGTTCTTTACATAGTTGAATGTTTTGACAACAAAATCACACAAAAATTTATCAATGGAAATCAAATTTATTAACCCATGGAGGTTTGGATTTGGAGTCGCACACAAAATTAAAGTGGAAAAACACACTACAGGCTGATCCAACTTTGATGAAATGTCCTTAAAACAAGTCAAAATTAGGCTCAGCAGTGTGTGTGGCCTCCACGTGCCTGTATGACCTCCCTACAATGCCTGGGCATGCTCCTGATGAGGTGGCGGATGGTCTCCTGAGGGATCTCCTCCTAGACCTGGACTAAAGCATCCGCCAACTCCTGGACAATCTGTGGTGCAACGTGGCGTTGTTGGATGGAGCGAGACATGATGTCCCAGATGTGCTCAATTGGATTCAGGTCTGGGGAACGGGCGGGCCAGTCCATAGCATCAATGCCTTCGTCTTGCAGGAACTGCTGACACACTCCAGCCACATGAGGTCTAGCATTGTCTTGCATTAGGAGGAACCCGGGGCCAACCGCACCAGCATATGGTCTCACAAGGGGTCTGAGGATCTCATCTCGGTACCTAATGGCAGTCAGGCTACCTCTGGCGAGCACATGGAGGGCTGTGCGGACCCCCAAAGAAATGCCACCCCACACCATTACTGACCCACTGCCAAACCGGTCATGCTGGAGGATGTTGCAGGCAGCAGAACATTCTCCTTGGCATCTCCAGACTCTGTCACGTCTGTCACGTGTGCTCAGTGAGAACCTGTTTTCATCTGTGAAGAGCACAGGGCGCCAGTGGCGAATTTGCCAATCTTGGTGTTCTCTGGCAAATGCCAAACGTCCTGCACGGTGTTGGGCTGTAAGCACAACCCCCACCTGTGGACGTCGGGCCCTCATACCACCCTCATGGAGTCTGTTTCTGATCGTTTGAGTAGACACACGCACATTTGTGGCTTGCTGGAGGTTATTTTGCAGGGCTCTGGCAGTGCTCCTCCTGTTACTCCTTGCACAAAGGCGGAGGTAGCGGTCCTACTGCTGTGTTGTTGCCCTCCTACGGCCTCCTCCACGTCTCCTGATGTACTGGCTTGTCTCCTGGTAGCGCCTCCATGCTCTGGACACTACGCTGACAGACACAGCAAACCTTCTTGCCACAGCTCGCATTGATGTGTCATCCTGGATGAGCTGCACTACCTGAGCCACTTGTGTGGGTTGTAGACTCCATCTCATGCTACCACTAGAGTGAAAGCACCGCCAGCTTTCAAAAGTGACCAAAACATCAGCCAGAAAGCATAGGAGCTTAGAAGTGATCTGTGGTCACCACCTGCAGAACAACTCCTTTATTGGGGGTGTCTTGCTAATTGCCCATAATTTCCACCTGTTGTCTATTCCATTTGCACAACAGCATGTGAAATTGATTGTCAATCAGTGTTGCTTCCTAAGTGGACAGTTTGATTTCACAGAAGTGTGATTGACTTGGAGTTACATTGTGTTGTTTAAGTGTTCCCTTTATTTTTTTGAGCAGTGTATATAAGTCTTGCGTAAAATCCTTTCTCTGAATCCATTGGAGCACTGGACCCTTGGGAGGTATAATGTCTCGGGACATTAGCACTAAACTCCAGTACTTAAGCACCACCATTGACTCATATTTATTTGTTAATCATGCACAGGCGAGTTAATTTGTTTGGCTGTGCCAGTAATTATCCCATCTGCTTCTACAGACAGTAATCATCAAAACATGACATGTTGAAGGTGCTTTGAAGGTTGAGGTTGATAATAACGGATTATCCGGAAACCTCTTTTTTATTCGGACACATCAAGTGCCGGGCTTAGTTAGGCTGCGGGAGGGCTTAGTTAGGCTGCGGGAGGGCTTAGTTAGGCTGCCGGAGGGTTTAGCAAGGCAGCGTGGTGGAGTCATAACACCGATAATCCGACACAGTGCTGTAACCAAGTGTTCTGGATTATCGGTGTTGTACTTGTATTAATCACCGTATACATGTAGGTAATAAGAGCAGAACCTTCTGTATCCTAAATTGGAATATTTTGGTCCTAATGCACTTTCTATGAGTTTCTATTTAACATTTGGTTATTGATTTATTTAAAAGCACAATACTGCTTTTTCTGTCAGCCACTAGTGGACACTGGCAAAACATCAAGACTGTCGGGTGATGATGATGGCTTACAGGGACCTGGCACTTTAAGTAATCTAAGAAGTGAAACAGGCTCCACTCCCTATATCCCCCATCATCTCTCCGTTTTGAATTTGTGCCGAGGGAGCCGGTCACTGCTGACTGAGCTCCTGCTCAGTTACATCTTTTTTTTATTTATTTTTTTAAATCTTATAGTTCTTGGGACTTAGTTCCTTGGCCTCAGGAACCCTTCGCCACTTAACTACAGAAGTGGAGTCCGGGTTAGGCACTAGCAGCGTTACGCTGCACAAAGAAGAACAGAGCTGAACTGAGAAGCACTGTTTGTCCCTAAAACAAAAGCCGCACCATCCTGAGGCTGCAACGGTCAGGTGAGTACATCCTCCCTGTACAGATATGCGGCGGCCGCGTCCCCCACCAACGCAAGTTCCCCGGGGTAAGAGGTAGCCGTGGCAGCGGTATTGTCTTCACTGACGCGCTGACCGAACACAGCGCGGCAGTGTCCACCACAGCGGCCACCCCTCCTCTCTCCTCCTTCACAGTGCTAACGGAGATCAGCTTCCCGGCGTCACAGTTAGCAGCAGCGTGCTTTCCACTTCACTGACGCACTGACCGCACACAACGTGGCAGCGTGATCTAGCTACAGCCTGCAAAGTTGCTCGCTAGAGGTGCACTGCGGGGAATGGGGGACTTGAAGCCAGAATACCGTGGTGAGACAGCAGGGTTCATAACAGATCACATTTTATATATTAAGTGCAACAAAGACCTGTTGTTAATTTGGTTAGGCAGCTATTCAAAATGGCGTTAGAACTGGTTGAGATGCGTGCCTGGGCAAGGGGGGGGTTTAACCTGTCAATCACAGAAATGCGCTTTTCTCAGCCTGACAGTTCATGTGTTAGCAACAATGTTTCTTCTCTCCTCAGAAATCAGCACTGTTAACAGAGAAAGGTGCACTTTGCTACAGACTGTCAGAAACCTGAAAGCCTGCACATAAAATACAGGCTGGTGGCTGAGGCAGTTTAGAATAGGGGAGTAGTACAAATATTATATCGCCCTCTATCCTTCTGATATCTCTCTCTCGCTCTGTCTGTTGTATTGAGAGTGCTCATGGGAATTGTATGGGTCTCCACTCTGTCCATCACAATGGAAGGCAAGGGACCAGCGAAAAAGGCGTCACAAAAATTATTTTCTGTGTGAAGTGTAACAAAAAGGCTCACACAGATGACTCCGTCAGCTGGATGATCAGCTGACGGAGGCATGGAAAAACCCAGACAAACTGTTTCAAATGCCTAAAAGATACCTCAGTAGTAATCCGTTTCCATCGTCCATGACGGCTAAGTGGGAAAAGTCACCTCAGGTGGATTCCTCTCTCTCGAGGCTGTCAAAGAAGGCTGCATTACCTGTTCTGGGCGCAACTTCTTTGGAAGACCCATCTGAACGGAAACTGGACACCATGCTGAAATCTATTTATTCGGCCGCAGGTGTATCCCTTCGATCCACCTTGGTGAGCTCTTGGGTGAACAAAACAGTGGAGCATTTGGACACTAAGTTAATTACAGATTTACAAAATGGGCTTTCGATTGAAGAAGTAGTTATCCTAGCGGAACACATTAAGGACATGGCCGTATATTTAGGGAAGCGGCTAGATATATATCGGCCAAGCTACGGGGGGTAAATCTACCTTTTTACCGACCCTTCCACAAACGTCTAAACGCTCTTATTCTGGAATATCTTTTCGGTCATTTCGTCCCACTCAGTCTTTTAAAGGACGTGGCAGAAATTCATCCTTGCGAGGCAGAGGTCGCGGCAAACAACCAGTCGCTCGTCGTCAGGACCCAAAGCCTACAGAAAAGACCGTGGCATGACAGTCTCCCTTCCCACCAGGGCGCAGGTACAGTGGGAGCGCGGCTTCAAAATTTTTAAGATGTCTGGTTCAAGATATCTGACAATGCGTGGATTTGCAATATCATCTCCCAAGGGTACAAGTTAGGTCTTCCAATTCTTTCAGACAAACGGTTAGCACTTCAAGGTGCAATACGGACCTTAGTGGAATCGGCAGTATTAATGCTGGTGCCACCACTTCAGCGAAAGAAGGGTTATTATTCCAGTCTTTTTGTAGTTCCAAAACCGGATGGAACTGTAAGACCTATCCTGAACCTAAAAATCATTGCATCGGTTTCTAACTTATTACCGGTTCAAGATGGAGTTTCTCAACTCAGTGATTTCAAACCTGGAACCCAAGGAGTACATTATATCTCTGGATATCAAGGATGCGTATCTCCATATCCAGATCTGGGAACCTCACCAAGCATTTCTCAGATTCGCTATTCAACAGGATCATTTTCAGTTCAGAACCTTGCCATTCGGACTGTCCACGGAACCCAGGGTGTTTTACCAAGGTCATGTCGGTGATGTTTGCTCACCTCAGGTCATTAGGAGTCACAATAATACCATACCTAGACGACCTCCTCCTCAAAGCTTCATACGATCTCATTCTCCAGGAGCATGCTCTATTAACATACAATGTGTTAGTGGAACACGGATGGATAATCAAGAAAATCCAACCTTCAACCATCCCAATGTGTCCAGTTTCTCAGTGTGATCTTGGACACCAACGTGCAGAAAGTTTTTCTGCCACAAGACAAAGCTCTGAGTATGAGGAAACTGATCTAAGCTGTCTTCAAACCACCACTGGTGTCAGTCCATTTATGCATTCGTTTGCTTGGAAAATTGTAGCTACCTTTGAAACTCTGAGATCGCCATTTTCATTCACGTCCTTTCCAGCTGGACCTGTTATATCAATGGTCGGGGTCGCATCTACACCTTCAGCAGTTGGTTCGTCTAAATCCAGAGACACGAATTTTGCTTCTTTGTTGGCTCCAGTTGCACAATCTCACTGCGGGCAGGCGTTTCGGAATATGGAACTGGACGCTCCTAATGACGGATGCCAGCCTCAGGTCTCCACAGGAATGCCAATAAATGTGTTGGAACGGAGAGCGATCTACAATGTGCTGGTGGAAGCTGCCCACATTCTTCGATCCAAGGCGATAAAGGTTCAATCGGACAACACGACTGCTGTAGCGTACGTAAATAAACAGGGAGGAAGTCGACAGGCGATGCGAGAGGTGACACGCATCCTCCAGTGGGCAGAACGCAACACTGTAATTCTTTCGGCGGTATTCATTCCAGGAGTGGACAATTGGGAAGCACACTACCCAAGCCATCAGGTGTTCAACGCCCAACACAATGCTGGGGGTGTCCAGAGGTGGGTCTCATGGCGACCCTCCTCAATCATCAGCTTCCTCGATACATCTCCAGAACACGGGATCCTCAAGCGAAAGCTGTAGACGCTCTGGCCGTTCCTTGGCTGTACGACCTAGTATATGTGTTTCCTCCATTCCCTCTATTGTCTCGTATTCTCAAGAGAATCAAACTGGAGTCAATCACGGTGATCTTGGTGGCACCAGATTGGCCTCAGAGAGCTTGGTTTTCAGACCTACGCCTTCTGCTATCGGACGATCCTTAGCCTCTCCCTCTGTGTTCGGATCTACTCCCAACAAGGGCCCTTCGTGCATCCAGAATTACCACGGCTACGTTTAACGGGGATCCGGTCAAGATGCCGCCGGACGGAATCCCGGCGGTCGAAATACCGACGCCGGAATCCCGACCGCCGCAATCCCGACATATTCTCCCTCCGTGGGTGTCCACGACACCCATAGAGGGAGAATATAATAGTGTGCCCGCAGCGTGGCGAGCGAAGCGAGCCCGCAAGGGGCTGCGTTCCGCTCGCCACCCCTGTCGGGATTGTGTGGTCGGGATTCCGGTGTCGGTATTTCGACCGCCGGGATTCCGAGCACCGGCATTTAGTACTGATCCCGTTTAACGGGATGGCTCTTGAGGCAGACATCCTAAAACGCAAAGGGATTCCGGTTGGTACGGATGGTGTAATGGTTAGCATTACTGCCTCACAGCACTGAGGTCATGGGTTCGGTTCCCACCATGGCCCTAACTGTGTGGAATTTGTATACCTACCATGAATGTGTGTACATGTGATAGGGAATATAGATTGTAAACTCCACTGGGGCAGGGACTGATGTAAATGGCCAAATATTCTCTGTAAAGCGCTGCAGAATATGTGTGTGCTATATAAATAACTGGTAATAAATGAGGTGCGATTCCCACGATGTTGCGGGCACGAAAACCTGTTACGGCAGCCCATTACCATCGCATCTGGTAGTCGTATATATCTCTTGGTGTGACCGAAAAAGGGTTTCAATCAGATTATTTGTGTCTCTCACGGTTCTTGCTCTTTCTTCCGGCAGGTTTAGATTCCAGACTTCGTTTGGGATCCCTGAAAGTTCAGGTATCTGCCTTATCTATTTTTTTTCAGGAACGCCTTGAGCTCCTACCAAATGTGCAAACTTTCCTACAAGGATTCCTACGGGTACAACCCCATTTGTTCCTCCTACTGCTCCTTGGGATTTAAATCTGGTGCTGGATTATCTACAGTCACCCTGTTTTGAACCCTTGGAAGAAGCAGACCTTAAATATCTTGGAAGACTGTTTTTCTACTGGCCATAGCTTCAGCCCGGAGAGTATCTGAATTAAGTGCCTTGTCTTGTAAGCCTCCCTACTTGATTTTTCATCCTGATAGGGCAGAGTTGAGAACACATGCTTTTTTCTCTAACGTCCTAGTGGATGCTGGGGACTCCGTCAGGACCATGGGGAATAGCGGCTCCGCAGGAGACAGGGCACAAAAGCAAGCTTTTAGGATCACATGGTGTGTACTGGCTCCTCCCCCTATGACCCTCCTCCAAGCCTCAGTTAGGTTTTTGTGCCCGTCCGAGAAGGGTGCAATCTAGGTGGCTCTCTTAAAGAGTTGCTTAGAAAAAGTTTTTAGGTTCTTTATTTTCAGTGAGTCCTGCTGGCAACAGGCTCACTGCATCGAGGGACTTAGGGGAGAGAATTTCAACTCACCTGCGTGCAGGATGGATTGGATTCTTAGGCTACTGGACACCATTAGCTTCAGAGGGAGTCGGAACACAGGTCTCGCCCTGGGGTTCGTCCCGGAGCCGCGCCGCCGACCCCCTTGCAGATGCTGAAGATTGAAGAGGCCCGGAACCAGGCGGCAGAAGACTTTTCAGTCTTCCTCAGGTAGCGCACAGCACTGCAGCTGTGCGCCATTGTCTGTCAGCACACTTCCCACAACGATCACGGAGGGTGCAGGGCGCGGGGGGGGGGCGCCCTGGCAGCAATGTAGAATACCTGTATGGCGAAAAATACATCACATATAGCCCTTGAGGCTATATGGATGTATTTAACCCCTGCCAGACTTCACAATCTCCGGAGAAGAAGCCCGCCGAAAAGGGGGCGGGGCCTATTCTCCTCAGCACACAGCGCCATTTTCCCTCACAGAAAGGCTGAGGGGAAGGCTCCCAGGCTCTCCCCTGCACTGCACTACAGAAACAGGGTTAAAACAGAGAGGGGGGGCACTGATTTGGCGATATACACATATATTAAATGCTATATGGGAGGAACACTTATATAAAGGTTGTCCCTGTATAATTATAGCATTTTGGTGTGTGCTGGCAAACTCTCCCTCTGTCTCCCCAAAGGGCTAGTGGGTCCTGTCCTCTATCAGAGCATTCCCTATGTGTGTGCTGTATGTCGGTACGTGTGTGTCGACATGTATGAGGAAAATGTTGGTGAGGAGGCGGAGCAAATTGCCTGTAATGGTGATGTCACTCTCTAGGGAGTCGACACAGGAATGGATGGCTTACTTATGGAATTACGTGGTAATGTCAACACGCTGCAAGTGGGTTGACGACATGAGACGGCCGGCGAACAAATTAGTACCGGTCCAGGCATCTCAGACACCGTCAGGGGCTTGTAAAAACGCCCATTTACCTCAGTCGGTCGACATAGATCCAGACACGGACACTGATTTCAGTGTCGACGGTGAAGAAACAAACGTATTTTCCTTTAGGGCCACACGTTAAGGGCAATGAAGGAGGTGTTACATATTTCTGATACTCCAAGTACCACAAAGAAGGGTATTATGTGTGAGGTGAAAAAACTACCTGTAGTTTTTCCTGAATCAGATAAATTAAATGAAGTGTGTGATGATGCGTGGGTTTCCCCCGATAGAAAATTATTGGCGGTATACCCTTTCCCGCCAGAAGTTAAGGCGCATTGGGAAACACCCCTCAGGGTGGATAAGGCGCTCACATGCTTATCAGAAAAATATCCTAAAAAGTATACACACACATGCTGGTGTTATACTGTGACCAGCGATCGCCTCAGCCTGGATGTGCAGAGCTGAGGTGGCTTGGTCGGATTCCCTGACTAAAAATATTGATACCCTTGACAGGGACAGTATTTTATTGACTATAGAGCATTTAAAGGATGCATTTCTATATATACGAGATGCGCAGAGGGATATTTGCACTCTGGCATCAAGAGTAAATGCGATGTCCATATCTGCAAGAAGATGTTTATGGACACGACAGTGGTCAGGGGATGCAGATTCCAAACGGCACAAAGATGTATTGCCGTATAAAAGGGGAGGAGTTATTTGGGGTCGGTTCATGGGACCTGGTGGCCACGGCAACTGCTGGAAGATCCACCGTTTTTTACCCTAAGTCACATCTCTGCAGAAAAAGACACCGTCTTTTCAGCCTCAGTCTTTTCGTCCCTATAAGATATCTGCCCAGGGATAGAGGAAAGGGAAGAAGACTGCAGCAGGCAGCCCATTCCCAGTAACAGAAGCCCTCCACCGCTTCTACTAAGTTCTCAGCATGACGCTGGGACCGTACAGGACCCCTGGATCCTACAAGTAGTATCAAAGGGGCACAGATTGGAATGTCGAGGCGTTTCCCCCCTCGCAGGTTCCTGTAGTCTGCTGTACCAATGTCCCCCTCCGACAGGGAGGCAGTATTGAAAACAATTCACAAGCTGTATTCCCAGCAGGTGATAATAAAATTACCCCTCCTACAACAAGGAAAGGGGTATTGTTCCACACTATAGGGTGGTACTGAAGCCAGAAGGCTAGGTGAGACCGATTCTAAATCTGAAAAATTTGAACACTTACAAGGGTTCAAATCCAGATGGAGTCACTCAGAGCAGTGATAGCGAACTGGGAACAAGGGGACTATATGGTGTCCCGGGACATCAGGGATGCTTACCTCCATGTCCCAAAATTTGCTTTTCTCACCAAGGGTACCTCAGGTTCGTGGTACAGAACTGTCACTATCAGTTTCAGACGATGCCGTTGGAGTGTCCAAGGCACCCCGGGTCTTTACCAAGGTAATGACCGAAATGAGGATTCGTCTTCAAAGAAAATGGACGACCTCCT
The DNA here is from genome assembly GCF_028390025.1 of Pseudophryne corroboree. Classification (NCBI taxonomy): domain Eukaryota; kingdom Metazoa; phylum Chordata; class Amphibia; order Anura; family Myobatrachidae; genus Pseudophryne; species Pseudophryne corroboree. The sequence continues at coordinate 511,332,886 of NC_086446.1, forward strand.
GATAAGAACAAGGTCCAGAGAACAGTTGGAGGTCGGAGTAGCACTATCTCAAGTAGTTCTACGACAGCACGGGTGGATTCTAAATATTCCAAAACCGCAGTTGTTCCGACGACACGTCTGCTGGTCCTAGGGATGATTCTGGACACAGTCCAGGAAAAGGGTGTTTCTCCCAGAGGAGAAAGCCAGGGAGTTATCCGAGCTAATCGGGATCCTCCTAAAACCAGGAAAAGTGTCAGTGCATCATTGCACAAGAGTCCTGGTAAAAAAATGGTGGCTTATTACGAAGCGCTTCCATTCGGCAGATTTCACGCAAGAACTCTTCAGTGGGATCTGCTGGACAAATGGTCCGGATCGCATCTTCAGATGCATCAGCGGATAACCCTATATCCAAGGACAAGGGTGTCTCTCCTGTGGTGATTACAGAGTGCTCATCTTCTAGAGGGCCGCAGATTCGGCATTCAGGATTGGATGCTGGTATCCACGGAGGCCAGCCTGAGAGGCTGGGGAGCAGTCACACAGGGAAAAAATTTCCAGGGAGTGTGATCAAGTCTGGAGAATTCTCTCCACATAAATATACTGGAGCTAAGAGCAAATTTGTAATGCTATAAGCTTAGCAAGGCCTCTGCTTCAAGGTCAGCCGGTATTGATCCAGTGGGATAACATCACGGCAGTCGCCCACGTAAACAGATAGGGCGGCACAAGAAGCAGGAGGGCAGTGGTCAAAACTGCAAGGATTTTTCGCTAGACGGAAAATCATGTGATAGCACTGTCAGCAGTGTTCATTCCGGGAGTGGACGACTGGGAAGCAGACTTCCTCAGCAGGCACGACCTCCACCCGGGAGAGTGGGAACTTCATCGGGAAGTTTTCCGCATGATTGTGAACCGTTGGGAAAGACCAAAGGTGGAAATGATGGCGTCCCGCCCGAACAAAAAACGGGACAGGTATTGCGCCAGGTCACGAGACCTTCAGGCGATAGCTGTGGACGTCCTGGTAACACCGTGGGTGTAACAGTCGGTGTATGTGTTCCCTCTTCTGCTTCTCATAACCAAGGTATTGAGAATTATAAGACGTAGAGGAGTAAGAACTATACTCGTGGCTCCGGATTGGCCAAGAGGGACTTGGTACCCGGAACTTCAAGAGATGCTCACAGAGGACTAATGGCCTCGGGAGCTAAGATGGGATTTGCTTTCAGCAAGAACCATGTCTGTTCCAAGAGGAACCGTGGCATCTGCCTCTAAGAAAGGACCTGCTCCAGCAGGGACCTTGTCTGTTTCAAGACTTACCGCGACTGCGTTTGACGGCATGGCGGTTGAACGCCGGATCCTAAGGGAAAAGGCATTCCGGAAGAGGTCATACCTACCCTGGTCAAAGCCAGGAAGGAGGTGACCGCACAACGTTATCACCACATGTGGTGAAAATATGTTGCGTGGGTGAGGCCAGGAAGGCCCCACGAAAAAAAATTTCAACTAGGTCGATTTCTGCACTTCCTGAAAACAGGAGTGTCTATGAGCCTCAAATTGGGGTCCATTAAGGTTCAAGTTTCGGCCCTGTAGATTTTCTTCCAGAAAAAATTGGCTTCAATTCCTGAAGTCCAGACGTTTGTCGAGGGAGTATTGCATATACAGCCCCTTGTGTGCCTCCAGTGGCACCGTGGGATCTCAACGTAGTGTTGGGATTCTTCAAATCATATTGGTTTGAACCGATCAAATCTGTGGATTTGAAATATCTCACATGGAAAGGGACCATGTTGTGGCCCTGGCCTCGGCCAGGCGATTGTCAGAATTGGGGGCTTTGTCTTAAAAAAAGCTCATATTTGTTTTTCCATTCGGACAGGGCAGAACTGCGGACTCGTCCCCAGTTTCTTCCTAAGGTGGTGTCAGCGTTTCGCCTGAAACAACATATTGTGGTGCCTGCGGCTACTAGGGACTTGGAGGACTCCAAGTTGCTAGACGTTGTCGGGGCCCTAAAAATAGATAGATAGATATATATATATATATATATATATATATTTCCAGGACGGCTGGAGTCAGAAAGTCTGACTTGCTGTTTATATTGTATGCACCCCAAAAGATGGGTGCTCCTGCTTCTAAGCAGACTATTGCTCGTTGGATTTGTAGTACAATTCAGCTTGCACAGTCTGTGGCAGGCCTGCCACAGCCAAAATCTGTCAATGCCCATTCCACAAGGAAGGTGGGCTCATCTTGGGCGGATGCCCGAGGGGGTCTCGGCTTTAAAATTTTGCCGAGCAGCTACGTGGTCAGGGGGGAACACGTTTGTAAAATTCTACAAATTTGATACCCTGGCTGAGGAGGACCTGGAGTTCTCTCATTCGGTGCTGCAGAGTCACCCGCACTCTCCCGCCCGTTTGGGAGCTTTGGTATAATCCCCATGGTCCTGACGGAGTCCCCAGCATCCACTAGGACGTTAGAGAAAATAAGATTTTACTTACCGATAAATCTATTTCTCGTAGTCCGTAGTGGATGCTGGGCGCCCATCCCAAGTGCGGATTGTCTGCATTACTTGTACATAGTTATTGTTACAAAAATCGGGTTATTATTGTTGTGAGCCATCTTTTTTAGAGGCTACTTCATTGTTATCATACTGTTAACTGGGTTCAGATCACAAGTTGTACGGTGTGATTGGTGTGGCTGGTTTGGGTCTTACCCGGGATTCAAGATCCTTCCTTATTGTGTACGCTCGTCCGGGCACAGTACCTAACTGAGGCTTGGAGGAGGGTCATAGGGGGAGGAGCCAGTACACACCATGTGATCCTAAAAGCTTGCTTTTGTGCCCTGTCTCCTGCGGAGCCGCTATTCCCCATGGTCCTGACGGAGTCCCCAGCATCCACTACGGACTACGAGAAATAGATTTATCGGTAAGTAAAATCTTATTTTTTTTCTTCCCAAGGTCGTGTCGGCTTTTCATATCAATCAGCTTATTGTGGTACCGTCCTTGCAGGAGGATTCTGGAACACCTTCTTTGGATGTAGTGAAGATCTACGTGGAACAAACAGCACCATTACTAAAGACTGATGCTTTATTCATGCTTTATGATCTCCTGCGTCAAGGGTGGCCTGCTACTAAGCAGACCTTGGCCCGCTGGATTCGGTTGACTATTCGTCAGGCCTATTTACACCAATCTAGGGGACCTCCATTAATCATTGCTGCCCACTCCACACGCTCAGTTGGGTCTTCATGGGCCGCTAGTAGGGGTGCTACCACATCTCAACTCTGTAGAGCAGCCACTTGGTCCAGTATTCATACGTTTGCTAAATTCTACAAGTTTGGTACTTTTGCGGCCTCATCTTCACGGTTGGCAGTCTTGTTTGCAAGTTCCTCAACGATCACCCGCCCAGTGGAACTTTGAGATGTCCCCACAGTCTTGAAGTTATGCCAGTGTTCCCTACTGGCTGACAGAAAAAGGATGGTTTTGGTACTTACCAATAAATCCCTTTTTCGGAAGCCATAGGGAACACTGGCTGCCCGCCTGTCACTGTTCTCTTGCCTTCGTTGTTGTTGTTCTGTTGTGTTTAATTGTTATATGCTCTCTTCCCTCATCTAGTTTCTGATCTCTTCTTCCCGTCTACTCTCGGCTAATTCATAACTGAGGGATGATGGGGGATAGAGGGGGAGAAGCCTCTTTCACTTCTTAGATTATTTAAAGTGCCAGCTCCCTGTAAACCACCATCATCACCCCACAGTCTTGAAGTTGTGCCACTGTCCCCTATATCTTCCGAAAAAGGGATTTATCAGTAAGTACCAAAATCCTCCTTTTAATTTTTTTGAGCGCACAGTTTACTAATGTATTCTATATAATATCAGCTTTATGGGTTGTATTCCGTTAGCCATGGTTACAACATACAAATACTGTTTGACTAATGATTTCGGCTGAATTCATGGTCTTGTATGAAAAAAAAAACGGAAGCCAACAAAATGTGATAGGTTAATTTACTAAAGGAGATATGGATGAAAGTGCAGCACATTTCCAAGGTCTACTCCATGCTTGTCGCCTCTGTTAGGTGTGGGTACAGGGGGCAGTGTAAGTGCATAGACGCATGACAAGACACTCCCTCTCCACTCCATGCGTTAAAATCCTCAATCACTTGTGTTTTCTGACTAGAGTGGCTCCAGAAAGGAGCCTTGATGATTTTGTTGTCTGAAAATGGAAAGTAGCTTATGGATTTGTTGGGCTGCTAAAATAGATGTATTTTCTTGGAAAATCATGCACAGTTTGTAAGCTGCTGTATTTCTATAGATGTTTGTCTCACAGCACCAAGCATCATTCTTAAAATCACGGGCAACGCCGGGTACTCCAGCTAGTAGATTAATAAATACATGTTCCTTTCAACATCAACATATATCAAGCTTTATCTTTTTTTACCTGTTCTAGGACTAGAAAAGTATCATCTAATCCGTACATTTCTTTTTCTGCTCATTGTAGTTACTGCACGCAGTTTAGAAGTACAGCTTAGTAGTTCACAGCCCTGAGTAGGTGCAAAGTAGGGAACAAAATCTTTATTTACAGATAAATGGGTTTCACTGCAGAACCACTAGCGCACCCCTTCCAATGAATAATAATGCACTTAGACCTTTAACTAGCATAATTTCTCAACATGGAAACACATCTCTTTCATTGTGCCGCTGAAAGTAGGAAAAAAAAAATCATACACTGGACACCTTCTAAGAACCTTAAATACTTGGCTTCTGAACGTGAATAGCTTTGTGTACTGTTGTTCAGTGTTATTTGCCTCCTTTCTGTGGTTCAGGTGATTTGCACGATTTTTATTCACCTCCCTCAGGTCATGTATTATAGAATTACTGCGTGGGTGCCATGAATAGGCTTTTACAATTGAGTTTTCCAGCTTTCGGGAGCGCTTATTCTGAAAATAACCCACAAAGTAGGTGTTAAAGTTTACCCACTGTGAAATCTCCGCTTAACACAGCTAACTGAATCAGTCCCAAAGTGTGGATGGATGGAGAATCATTAGACTGTTACAGTATAGTGTAGTTCACCATAGGCAAAGGTGTAGTCTTTATGTTTACTGAAACATTTTTTTCTAGCGTTTAATTAGCGTATATGGAAAATATAGTTAACTTTTTATTTTGCATATATTCTGTCCAACAAAGACCTAGTGAACCTGTAGCTTACATGGAAAATGTTTGGCTGAGACTGTCTATATCAGTTCATTAGACTGTTTGTCAAGTTGCAAGGAACAAGTAGCTTCGCTGAGGCTGAATCAGTGTTTATTTGAAATCACTCAGAACCAGTAATGTCCCTAAGGCACTTTGCGATGTACTGTATTTTATAAGAAATTGGGGTTATCACTTGTTGAGGAGGCAGTTTACAAAAGGGGTTTCTGCAAAGCAATAATTGATTTCCCATGCGGTCCTGTCAGTAGTTCAGTTTGGCACACCCCTTCGAAAACTAAGCAGATTTAGGTGGCTGGCCTATTTACTAAACTGTGCTAAGCCTGACTTTTCACTGCTATCGTGAAGCTGGTGTTAGGCATGTGATGTACCTCTCCTGCCACAGAGGAGATCAATGAGCAGTTAAATTTCCACATCATAGAGCCCAGTATGCATTGCTAAGCTCTGTAAATAATTAAAATGGAAACCAGGAAACGATGGTGAAGATTGCTGACGGAGATTATACTCCTAGTGAGGTCCCTGATACCATGGCATTCCACAGTAAGTGGACTCTTTGGTGAATTGCAGTAGTAACTAATTTTGTGTCGCTGTGGTAAACAGAACAACACTTTACCAATGCTACTTTACAAAGAATCTGTTATTGGCCTAGGCCTTTATAGACTGCTTCTCTTGTGTGTACGTGACAGGTCCTCTGTAATACACGTGTTGTTCTTCCTGCAGTGGATCGCATTGTGGGCCTTGACCAGGTAGCTGGAATGACAGAGACAGCATTCGGTTCTGCATACAAAACCAAGAAGGGCATGTTCCGGACAGTGGGGCAGCTATACAAAGAGTCACTGACCAAACTCATGGCCACTCTCCGCAATACTAACCCCAACTTTGTTCGCTGTATTATCCCAAACCACGAGAAGCGCGTAAGTATGTTGTAGTTAAAGGGGCATTCTAGCTGGGTTCCTGAGTAAGATACACAATGCACTTTTGTTTCTGCTATTGTCTATAGCTTGAATAAGAAATAAAGTAAATTGTGTAATTGTGTGAAGTGACGTGTGACCATACATAGATGTTTTGAGACTGTAACTATTCCATTCACTAGAAATTACCTCAGCCATTAATAGATAGGCATATAGTAGTATACTTTTTAAAAATAATTTTGTATTGCTTTTCGTTTATTAATAAAACAAAGGTGCAGCGTCAACCTGTATATATAGCAGAAAGGAACAGGAAGTGAGCTGTGCACAGCAGGAGGGCAAGCCTCCAATCAACAGGGAAAAATATCTTGACGCAGTATAAAACAAGTCAGTGAAGTACACACAAAAAAAATCAAATAAAACAGAAAGCTGTATTCAATAGGAAGAATAAGAGAAGGATAGGAAAAAAGATAGGCTGGGGGATAGCAGAAGAGAAGAAATTGAGAAAAAGTGAGGGAGAAGCATTGAAAACAAAAGATAGGAGGAGTGTTAGTAAGGAAAGAGGAGGAGAAGGGAAGAAATGGGAGGAAATTGCTGGAATGTCAGAATATGTAGAACAACTATGGGCCTAAAAATCAGCTGAAGGGTGGGTTGTATGTGGACTCATTGTGAGAAAGCCTTGGAGCCAAAATAGTGGCAAATTTTTCTCATGTAGAATGCTGGATATGTGTTTCAGAGGAAGTTGCGTAATACAGAGAGTCATAAGTAATTTTATGTTGAACCTTTCTTACTATTGTTAAGCTGCATTTAAGTGAAATGCTAACCACATAACCTGATGAAACAGTAGTTTCATGAACCAAAATAAGCAACTATAGGCTTTACTAAGCGTTACCTTTATGACAAACCATGTAGGTCTGTTTTAGTAAATGGTAATTGTTCTAGAAACCTTTGGAGGTTAGCAAATTTTTCGGTGGGATGTCACTTATTACAATGTTTATTGGCTTTAATTGTCTGACCATTCATCTCAGGTTTCAGTGTGATCAATAAAAGGCTTAATACATTCTTCCTGTATCCCACACAGGCGGGTAAGCTGGACCCTCACTTGGTGCTAGATCAGCTAAGATGTAATGGTGTTTTGGAAGGTATCCGAATCTGTCGACAGGGATTCCCCAACAGAATAGTCTTTCAGGAGTTCCGTCAGAGGTATTGGAAAAATGAATTGCAATTATGTGGGTTTTATTTTATTTTTTATTTCTGTGTGGGTTTTTTTTTTACATTTTTGGTTAAAAAAAAAATCACACTGTTAATAGATGTAATTTTAGGGAATGTTATTTTTATTTGCACTTATCACCTCACACGGAATGTGGTTGGGATCCCGACAGTCAGAATACAGACATTGGGATCCTGGCAGATCTCGTTGGTAAGTAAAGGGGGTTAGGGTTAGGCTGTGGGAGGGGTGTGTTTAGGTTACAATACTTACCTGGATCCTTCATGGTGCTACTGTCTGTGTCCTGATCGTTAGGATTTTAACTGCCAGGATTTCATACCCAACCTCCTCACACAGCCATCATGCTAAAAACAACGGTGGTAATGCATCCTATCAATTAATTAGTGACGTCACTAAGACAATATTTTGTTTGATACTCCACTCACTTTCTCACCTATATGTTTTGACAACCCATTTCATCTACATCTGTTCATGTTTGGGACCTCTTTGGTAGTTTTTAGTGGCAGAGTGTTCAGTAAAAACCTCTGTGACTGAATTAGGATTTTTCTCATTTTCAAAAGCAATTCAATTTAACAATTATTGTCAAATAAAGAAATGATGGGGGTAGAACTAGAGCAGTGATGGCTAACCTTGACACTCCAGCTGTTGTTGAACTACACATCCCAGCATGCCCTGCTACAGTTTTGCTATTTGGCCATGCTAAACTGATGAAGGGCATGCTGGGATGTGTAGTTCAACAACAGCTGGAGTGTCAAAGTTAGCCATCACTGAACTAGAGCAACACAAATGAAGCTGAGGACATAGTGAATGGAGGGAATATGTTTACAATACAAAGTAATGCAGTAACTGATACTGTAGCTGTGACTGTTGGACTTTTTGACAGAGCATCTTTTATTTATCCTCATCTGCTTATCCTGCCTTGATGTGTGCTGAGATAGACTACTAGTTGGTCAAGAGATGAGTGCTGCTGATCTGGAAGACCGTGGCCCCCCCCCCCTGATATCGTTCATACACACTGATATTGCTTACCAGGTTGTCAGTGACGGCACCCGGCCACATCTAGTCTTGTCCAATATCTTTAGATTTCAAGGTAAAGATATTGTACATTGTTAACGACCCACGGGAGCGCTCATCATTAATGATACAGTGAATACACACTGGACGATGGAAACAATATATCGCCAAGTGTATACCCAGCCTTCGACTTATATAATGGAGAGAGTAGTGTCCTCTACAGCACAGTATAGTTATGCAGGACTCCTTAGAAAGTGTTGTGGCAAGAATGTGGTGTCAAATTCAACTATGTAAAGCAGAGTTCATACATTACACTTATTTACGATGATTAGGCTCCAAAACTATTTTTTTTTCTTGCAATGGATTAACAGCAGCGTAGATAACAGGGATGTTAGTCTTTCTTCATTGGCTGCAGCAAGATGGAACCTTTACTTTGTATATCCTGCTTTGCAGCAAGCACAATCTTTGTACAAAAAGAACTTCTTGCCACAAAGATGAAATTATTTCCATCATGACAGGTGTTCCTGAGCAAGTTTTTCTCTCTGGAGTGCTTGAGTCCTTAGTAAGTAGTAGAGTTGAATTCTCTTCATTCTCCAGGTAGTTTGTCACTTCCACTTTCACCAGACCTTCTTCCCAAACTAAAATATAAGTTTTTTAAAGAAGTCACATTGCATTTATAATCCCCTACTCTGCCAAAAGAGGCTAATTTTGCTAATGTAGATGGGAAAAGCTTGTTTGTATTTTCTCTCCTCCAGGTATGAAATTCTCACCCCCAACGCCATTCCTAAAGGGTTCATGGATGGGAAGCAAGCATGTGAGCGGATGGTAAGAGGGGAAATGTGTTTAAACGTTAAATCTTGATTATACTGTGATGCTCCATGAGATGTTGACTGTGCATCCTTTTGACCGTTATCTTCTCGCCACAGATCCGGGCTCTTGAACTAGATCCAAACCTTTTCCGGATTGGCCAGAGTAAGATCTTTTTCCGTGCAGGTGTGCTGGCGCACCTGGAAGAGGAGCGAGACCTCAAGATAACAGACATCATTATCTACTTCCAAGCAGTCTGCAGGGGCTATCTAGCTAGAAAGTGAGTATACTGTAGAGCAGGATTATACATTGCAGTTGCTTTTAGCAAGCGTCCTTTTAAAACTGTGTTATGAGAGGGCTGTGATGTAGTCAGTACTTATCTACATCTGCTACACCTGGAGCCACACTTGCGGTGTATGTTGAGGTTTCTTTCCTCCCTAATGCATGCCAAATAGCAAAAAACTCTGATTGGTAAGGGTGCTGCCTCCTCCAGTATGGGCAGTGTATAGTCCCCAAATGCTGTGACTCCGGTAAAGCACTCTCCAGCACTTACCGATTGCAGGGCTACCCCCAGCTACAGGTACTGTGTCCTTTCTTTTATATGGGGATGTGGTACAGGTGATAAGGGAGACTGTAGGACCAGGAGCCAGAGCACTATGCTGCAGCAGGCTGTTTGTATATAAAGAAACAGATTCAGCAGTTGGCCCAGAGAACGTTTTTGATGGAGCAGCATTCAGGAGAGAATTTTCAAGATGTGATCATTCTGAAATGCCAATCCTCCAAGCTCCAGAAATCCAATTGTCAAATTTAGGCTAAATTAGATGACTTGGAGAATAGTTCTCCCTTTAATAAGCTCAGGGTTGTGCTACTCTCTGAGAGGTTATATTTACGAAGTGCAGGTTTTCAGAATTGGAGATGTTGCCCATAGCAACCAATCAGATTCTAGCTATTATCTTCTAGGAAGGTGCTAGACCAGTGGTTCCCAAACTTTTTTGAGTCACGGCGCCCTAGGTATCAGATTTTTTTTCACAGCACCCCTAGGCCAAAAGTTTCTTAATGAGGAATTCAGAAAAAAATATTAAATTAAGTAAATTGTGTTTATATGTCATCCTTAGGTTCAGTCATGGGGTGAGGGACAAGAGTTGCTTCTGTTTGTTCTCATATTTTACGACTGTAAGCCACAAGCACTGGTTTTGCCTATTACATGGACCATAAATAATTTGAATTGGTCCTGGACCACCAACCCAGGGCACCCCTGCAAGTACTCCGAGGCACCCCAGGGTGCCACGGCACACAGTTTGGGAACCACTGTGCTAGACAAATGATAAGTAGAATCTGATTGGGCAACATCTTTTTCCCTGAGACTTTTGAAAGGTTCTGCGTTGTATCACTTTCTGAGAAACACACTCCATGAATTGCTTCAAATCCCTTCCGTGCACAGATCTGGTAATTGAGGGGGCCGATAGAAACAATCCATCTCGAATGCAGTCTAACTCCAGAACACGTGTGGCGCTGTTCTGTTGCTTAATTATGTACCCAAGGAGAATTTGTGACCACCTGTGGAAGTTTAATATTTCTCTGGCATCCATAAGAGATATTGGGGACACATTAGTACGATGGGTATAGGCGGGGGCCAAAGTGCACTTTAAATTTCTTCAACTGGGTGTGCTGCCTTCTCCCCTTTATAACCCCCTCCCACAGGCAATTTAGAAAAAAGTGCCCTCAGGAGAGGATGCACACTCTGCTAGCTCCAGAGTTTTCTACAGTTTATTTTAAAACCTTTTTTTCCCCCTTCGGTATGTTGTTTGGGCAACAGCATACCTGCGCCGTGGGAGTTGCTGGGGGGGGCCCTGCTAGGGGGGTCCTCCGGTTCCTGGTGCAGCAGAAGCGCGGGTTGAGGCATACGGGTCCCTCCTGGGAGGGACCCGCTATAGCCCCTGCGTGAGACTGGCTAGCGATGGCTGTACTTAACGTTTATGTGAGGCTACAGCATGATTAGAAGACATGGCCAGTGTAAAGATATATCTGTAGCTCCGGTGCCATTAGCGGGGGCGGAGCTACATCAGAGCGGGCTCAGCTGCATTTTGGCGCCTTCCCCTGCATAAGCAGCAGCAGCTTCACACAGCTTCTCCAGACTGTCACACACTGGATCACTGGTACAGGGTGTAGTTGGGGGAGAGCCTCTATTTGTGCACAGATATTTCTCTTACGTCCTAGAGGATGCTGGGGACTCCGTAAGGACCATAGGGTATAGACGGGCTCTGCAGGAGACATGGGCACTCTAAGACTTTAGATGGGTGTGAACTGGCCCCTCCCTCTATGCCCCTCCTCCAGACCTCAGTTAGATCCTGTGCCCAGAGGAGACTGGATGCACTACAGGGAAGCTCTACTGAGTTTCTCTGAAAAGACTTTTGTTAGGTTTTTTATTTTCAGGGAGCACTGCTGGCAACAGGCTCCCTGCTTCGTGGGACTGAGGGGAGAGAAGCAGACCCACTTTCCTGGACTGATGGTCTCTGCTTCTTAGGCTACTGGACACCATTAGCTCCAGAGGGTCGGAACACAGGTGTCGCCCTTGCTGTTCGTCCCAGAGCCGCGCCGCCGTCCTCCTCATAGAGCCGGAAGATTGAAGCCGGGTAAGTATAGGAAGCAAGAGGACTTCAAAGGCGGCAGAAGACTTCAGATCTTCATGAGGTACCGCGCAGCAGTCGCGCTGCGCGCCATTGCTCCCACAACACACACAGGCACAGCAAGGGCGCAGGGGGGGAGCTCCCTGGGCAGCAGTTTTTACCTCACATATGACTGGCACACGTATATAGATACTGCGGAGGCAGTATATAATAAATCCCCTGCCAGTATAATAAAAATAGCGGGACCGAAGCCCGAAGAGGCAGAGCTTGATCTTCCAGCACTAACCAGCGCCATTTTCTCCACAGCATGCTGCAGAGAATCTGCTCCCGGACTCTCCCCTGCTAAACAAGTAACGGGGCAAAAACGAGGGGGGGCACATTCTGTATATAAAGCGCTGTACAGGCTGGGACATTGTTTCAGTATCTAGTGGCGCTGGGTATGTGCTGGCATACTCTCTCTCTGTCTCTCCAAAGGGCCTTATTGTGGGTCTGTCCTCATATTCATATATCCCAGTGTGTGTGGGGGTGTCAGTACGTATGTGTCGACATGTCTGAGGCAGAAGGCTCGTCTAGGGAGGAAGCAGAGCAGATGGTGGTGATGTCTCCGTCGGCTCAGTCGACACCTGATTGGTTGGACATGTTTTAAATGCAAATGTGGCTTTATTACATAAGAGATTGGACAAAGCAGAGTCCAAGGACAAAGCAGGGAGTCAATCCATGGCTGTTACTGTGTCACTAGACCCTTCAGGGTCCCATAAACGTCCCTTTTCCCAGATAGCAGACACTGATACCGACACGGATTCCGACTCCAGTGTTGACTATGATGATGCAAGGTTGCACCCAAGAGTGGCCAAGAGTATTCAATATATGATTATTGCAATAAAAGATGTTTTGCATATCACAGAGGACCCCTCTGTCCCTGACACGAGGGTCTGCATGTTTAAGGAAAAGAAACCTGAGGTAACGTTTCCCCCATCTCATGAGCTGAAAGCTTTATTTGAAAAGGCTTGGGAAACTCCAGACAAGAGACTGCAGGTTCCCAAGAGAATTATTATGGCGTATCCCTTCCCCTCAAAGGACAGGGTACGGTGGGAATCCTCGCCAACGGTGGACAAGGCCTTGACGCGCTTGTCCAAAAAGGTGGCACTACCGTCCCCGGACACGACGGCCCTAAAGGATCCTGTGGATCGCAGGCAGGAAACTACCTTAAAATCAATTTATGCGACTACGGGAGCCCTGCTCAGACCTGCAGTAGCGTCGGCATGGGTGGGTAGCGCAATTGCAGCTTGGGCAGATAACTTGTCATCTGACATTGACACCCTAGATAAAGATAGTATTTTGTTGACCTTAGGGCACATCAAGGACACAGCGTTATATACGAGAGAGGCTGCGAGAGATATTGGGCTTTTGGGTTCAAGAGCCAATGCCATGGCAGTTTCTGCTAGAAGTCCCTGTGGCCCCCTCAATGGACAGGTGATGCTGACTCAAAGAGACATGTGGAGGCTTTGCCTTACAAAGGTGAAGTTTTATTTGGGGAGGGCCTCGCGGACCTGGTTTCCACAGCTACCGCGGGTAAGTCTTCTTTTTTGCCTTACGTTCCCCCACAGCAGAAGAAAACACACTCAATACCAGATGCAGTCCTTTCGGTCTCATAAGTTCAGAAAGGGGTGTGGCTCTTCCTTCCTGAGGTAGAGGGAAAAGAACACCAGCTACGGCTAGTTCCCAGGAACAAAAATCCTCCCGGCCTCTACAAAATCCACCGCATGACGCTGGGGCTCCGCTGCAGAAGTCCGCACCGGTGGGGGCACGTCTTCGACGCTTCAGCCAAGTCTGGGTTCAGTCGTATTTGGATCCTTGGGTGGTCGAAATTGTATCCCAAGGCTACAAGCTGGAGTTCGAAGATGTGCCTCCACACCGATTTTTCAAATCGGCCTTGCCAGCTTTTCCCCCAGAGAGGGAAATAGTTTCAGCTGCCATACAAAAGCTGTGTCAACAACAAGTGATTATCAGGGTTCCCCTAGTGCAACAGGGGAAAGGGTTTTATTCAACCCTATTTGTGGTCCCGAAGCCGGATGGCTCGGTCAGACCAATTCTGAATCTAAAATCCCTAAACCTATATTTGAAGAAGTTCAAATTCAAAATGGAATCTCTCCGGGCAGTGATCTCCAGCCTGGAAGGGGGGGATTTTATGGTGTCACTAGACATAAAGGATGCATACCTTCATGTCCCCATATATCCTCCTCATCAGGCGTACCTGAGATTCGCTGTACAGGATTGTCATTACCAGTTTCAGACGTTGCCGTTTGGGCTTTCCACGGCCCCGAGAATTTTCACCAAGGTAATGGCGGAAATGATGGTGCTCCTGCGCAAGCAGGGGGTCACAATTATCCCATACTTGGACGATCTCCTGATAAAGGCAAGATCAAGAGATCAGTTACTAAAAAGCGTGTCTCTCTCCCTGAGAGGAGTACAACAACACGGCTGGATTCTAAATCTACCAAAGTCGCAGTTGGTTCCGACAACTCGGCTGTCATTTTTGGGCATGATTCTGGACACGGAAAAAAAGAGGGTTTTTCTACCAAGGGAAAAAGCCCAGGAACTCCAGAACATGGTCAAGGACCCGCTGAAACCAAATAGAGTGTCAGTTCATCAATGCACTCGAGTATTGGGAAAGATGGTGGCGGCCTACGAGGCCATTCCGTTCGGCAGGTTCCATGCGAGAACTTTTCAGTGGGACTTTCTGGACAAGTGGTCAGGATCCCATCTACAGATGCATCGGAGGATAAGCCTGTCCCCCAGGGCCAGGGTCTCTCTCCTGTGGTGGCTCCAGAGTGCTCACCTTCTAGAGCAGGCATTCCCAACCGCGGTCCTCAAGGCACACCAACAGTGCAGGTTTTCGTGATATCCAGGCTTGAACACAGGTGACTTAATTAGTACCTCAGTTATTTTGATTTAACCATCTGTGCTGAAGCCTGGATATAACTAAAACCTGCACTGTTGGTGTGCCTTGAGGACCGTGGTTGGGAATGCCTGCTCTAGAGGGTCGCGGGTTCGGCATTCAAGATTGGGTTCTTGTGACCACGGACGCGAGCCTCCGAGGATGGGGAGCAGTCACACAGGGAAAAAATTTTCAGGGAATATGGTCAAGCCAGGAGTCTTGTCTACACATCAATGTGCTGGAATTAAGGGCCATATACAACGGCCTGCAACAGGCGGAGAATTTTCTTCGCAACCTACCCGTCCTGATCCAGTCGGACAACGTCACAGCCGTGGCGCATGTAAACCGCCAGGGTGGGACAAGGAGCAGAGCAGCAATGGCAGAAACTGGGCGGAAAATCATGTAAGCGCTCTGTCAGCGGTCTTCATTCCTGGAGTAGACAACTGGGAGGCAGACTTCCTCAGCAGGCACGATCTCCATCCAGGAGAGTGGGGACTTCATCAAGAGGTCTTTGCAGAGGTAACAAGTCGTTGGGGACTTCCTCAAATAGACATGATGTCATCACGCCTCAACAGAAAGCTTCGGAAGTAGGGACCCTCAGGCAGTGGCGGTGGACGCCCTGGTGACACCGTAGGTGTTTCAGTCGGTCTATGTGTTCCCTCCGCTTCCACTTATCTCAAAAATATTGAGAATAATAAGACGAACAAGAGTGCAGACAATACTCATTGTCCCAGATTGGCCTCGAAGGGCCTGGTATTCAGATCTTCAGGAAATGATCACAGAAGATTCGTGGCCTCTTCCTCCCAGGGAGGACCTGTTGCAACAGGGGCCCTGTGTGTTCCAAGACTTACCGCGGTTACGATTGACGGCATGGCGGTTGAACACCAAATCCTAGCTAGGAAAGGTATTCCGGGGGAAGTCATCCCTACTCTACTCAAAGCTAGGAAGGATGTAACTGCGAAGCATTATCACCGTATTTGGAGAAAATGTGTCGTGGTGTGAAGCCAAGAAAGCTCCTACGGAGGAGTTTCAGCTGGGTCGTTTTCTCAATTTTCTACAGACAGGAGTGGATATGGGCCTAAAGTTAGGCTCCATTAAGGTGCAGATTTCGGCCTTATCTATATTCTTTCAGAAGGAATTGGCTTCTCTCCCAGAAGTCCAGACTTTTGTAAAGGGAGTGCTGCACATCCAATCTCCTTTTGTGCCCCCAGTGGCACCGTGGGACCTTAACGTGGTGTTACAGTTCCTTAAATCACACTGGTTTGAACCTCTTCGAACAGTTGAATTAAAATTTCTCACTTTGAAAGTGGTCATGTTGTTGGCCTTGGGATCTGCGAGGCGGGTGTCCGAATTGGCGGCTTTGTCTCACAAGAGCCCCTATCTGATTTTCCATGTGGATCGAGCGGAGTTGAGGACTCGTCCTCAATTTCTGCCTAAAGTGGTTTCGTCGTTTCATATGAACCAACCTATTGTGGTGCCCATGGCTACGGGTGACGTGGAGGATTCCAAGTCACTTGATGTAGTCAGGGCCTTCAAAATTTATGTAGCCAGGACGGCTCGGGTTAGGAAAACAGAGGCACTGTTTGTCCTGTATGCAGCCAACAAGGTTGGCGCTCCTGCTTCTAAGCAGACTATTGCTCGCGGGATCTGTAACACGATTCAGCAGGCTCATTTTACGGCTGGATTGCAGTTACCAAATTCGTTAAAGGCCCATTCCACTAGGAAGGTGGGCTCTTCTTGGGCGGCTGCCCGATGCGTCTCGGCATTACAGCTTTGCCGAGCAACTACTTGGTCGGGTTCAAACTAGAGATGAGCGGATTCGGTTTTACTCGGTTTTATTCGGTTCTCAAAACCGAATCTTATTGGCTATCCAAAACACGTGACATCCATGAGCCAATAAGATTCGGTTTTGAGAACAGAGTAAAACCGAATCCGCTCATCTCTAGTTCAAACACTTTTGCAAAATTCTACAAGTTTGATACCCTGGCTGATGAGGACATCATGTTTGCTCAATCGGTGCTGCAGAGTAATCCGCACTCTCCCGCCCGGTCTGGAGCTTTGGTATAAACCCCATGGTCCTTACAGAGTCCCCAGCATCCTCTAGGACGTAAGAGAAAATATGATTTTATACCTACCGGTAAATCTTTTTCTTCTAGTCCGTAGAGGATGCTGGGCGCCCGTCCCAGTGTGGACAAATTCTGCAAGGCTTGTATATAGTTGTTGCTTACATAAGGGTTATGTTACAGTTGAGATCAGTCTCTGGCTGATGCTGTTTTTTGTTCATACTGTTAACTGGTTTAGTATATTCCATATTGTACGGTGTGTATGGTGTGGTATGTATCTCGCCCTTAGATTAACAAAAATCCTTTCCTCGTACTTTCCGTCTCCTCTGGACACAGTTCTATAACTGAGGTCTGGAGGAGGGGCATAGAGGGAGGAGCCAGTTTACACCCATCTAAAGTCTTAGAGTGCCCATGTCTCCTGCGGAGCCCATCTATACCCCATGGTCCTTACGGAGTCCCCAACATCCTCTACGGACTAGGAGAAAAAGATTTACCGGTAGGTTTAAAATCTTATTTTTTCCTCTCAGGGGATTCATTATGTAAACTGTTTTCACTGATGTATATATAAAAAAAAATGCTGTGTCTCCTCTCACATGCAATAGGGCAGGCTTACATTGTAAATCAGTCTGTGTTGTATATGTATTATGTGTACTTCATAATGATAAAACACAAGTTATGCAGTGTATGTAATACCAGATTCTCCTCTCTTTCATCTGGCTCTTTATCATGTGAGCAGTGTAGTCAGTCCTCACAAAATGCTGAGGACAATGTGGGGGAGAGTCACAAGCCCTCCTGGCTGGGGGCTATCAAAACTATGATGTCATCTCAACTCACTGCAAATGCCAACAAAACACAAGAACTGCAACAAGCAATAGCAGATCTAGCTGCCAGGGCTGATGTTCCCCATTCCCCCCCTGTCTAACACATAAACGCGCTTTACCTGCACTCCTCTCAGATACTTATGATGATTTACAGGATGATGGGGATGATGTGGATCCCATAAGTGGGTATTCCACCCCTACACAGGGTATTGAACTCCTCATTTCGGCTATAAGGGATTTGCTAAAGCTTCCCCTAGAGAACACTACTAATCAGCAGTCGTTTATCCTCCCACAAGACAAACTGACGGTCACAATTCCTGATTCCAAAGAATTTGGTGATTTATTTAAGCTTTCCTGGAAAAATCCAGATAAGAAATATCAGGTGTCAAAACGGTTTTTGCACACATTCCCCTTTGCCCCTGAGGGCAAAAAGTTCTGGGAAGAATCCGGCTGTAGACGTCTCAGTCTCTCGCCTCTCTGAGAAGGCGGTGCTGCGGGCTCCTTTACAGTAAAGGACCCGGTGGATAGAAAACTTGAAACCACACTGAAATCTATCTACATTGCTGCAGGTGTATCTCAAAGACCGGTCATTGCAGGTTGCTGGATGACACATTTATTATTATTATTATTATTATCCTTTATATGGTGCCACAAGGGTTCCGCAGCGCCCAATTACAGAGTACGTAAACAAATAATCAAAACAGGAAAACAGCAACTTACAGTTGAAGACAATACAGGACAAGTACAGGGTAAATAAACATAGCTACATCAGCAGATAACACTGAAATAAGTATCAGGTGGCAGAAGACTGCTGGAGTTTATGCAGTTGAAGATTATTAAAGTAAGAGAGAGGATAAGAACATGAGGGAAGAGGGCCCTACTCGTGAGAGCTTACATTCACTCCTGGGCTACTCAATTTCAGGAGGGTCTCTCGGGTGACATGACCCTGGTTAATACGGTGACTTTCCTAAAACACATTCAAGACACGGCAAGAGTCCTCTGTGACTCCCTAGAGGAGATAGGCAATATTAACGCTAGGACCACTGCTATGGCTGCGTCTGCACGCAGTGCCATATGGTTGTATCAGTGGATTGCAGATGCTGACTCCAAACGCAATGTGGAATCTCTTCCCTTTACAGGTGAATGGCTCTTCTGAGGCGAATTGGACGCATGGATCTCCAAAGTAATCTTTGAGAGCAGTGATCGCAGGCCTGGAACATCAGGAATGCCTAGTGTCCCTGGATATCAAGGACGCCTACCTCCATATCCCAATTTTGCCTCCTCATCAGGCCTATCTGAGGTTCGCTTTGCTGAACGATCACTACCACTTCCAGGCGTTACCCTTTGGCCTGTCTACAACTCCGAGGGTGTTCACACAGGTGATGGCGGAAATGATGTTTCAGCTCAGGGTACAGGGGGTCAACGTGGTCCCTTACCTGGACGATCTCCTGATAAAAGCGAGTTCCAGGGGAGCTCCTACTGCTCCATATAGGTTGCACTATTCAACTTCTGTCACACCACGGGTGGATCCTCAATCTACAGAAGTACCACCTGGAGCCATCTCAGCGGCTTCTGTTTCTGGGAATGATATTGGATACATTAGCGCAGAAAGTGTTCCTCCCAGAGGACAAAGTGAGAACTCTCCAGGAAATGGTTTGCATGGTTCTCCGACCGACTCGAGTTTCCATTCATATTTGCATAAGATTGTTGGGAAAGATGGTAGCCTCGTACGAGGCCATTGAGTATGGAAGGTTCCATGCCAGACCCTTTCAATTGGACATCCTGAACAAGTGGTCCGGTTCACATCTTCATGGATGATTCAACTGTCACCCCAGGCCAGGATTTCACTCCTGTGGTGGCTGCAGTCTTCCAATCTCCGGGAAGGTCGATGCTTTGGGATTCAGGATTGGATCCTTCTCACGACGGATGCGAGTCTGAGGGGGTGGGGGGTTGTCACCCAAGGGGTGCAGTTCCAGGGCAGGTGGTCTGCCCAAGAGGCTCTACTTCCGATCAACATCCTGGAACTTCGGGCCATCTACAATGCTCTGATTCAGGTCTCTCTTCTGCTCCGGGATCAGGCAATCCAGGTCCAGTCGGACAACGCCACGGCTGTGGCGTACATCGGTCAACAAGGAGGGACAAAAAACAAAGGCTAAAATGCGAGAAGTATCAAGAATACTCCTCTGGGCGGAAAGGAATGCAATAGTACTGTCCGCAATCTTCATTCCGGGAGTAGACAACTGGGAAGCAGACTTCCCGAGTTGCCACGATCTCCACCCAGGGGAGTGGGGCCTAAATCCTCGAGTGTTCCAACAGATCATCGACCGGTGGGGTTGCCCCCAGATTGACATGATGGCATCTCGCCTTAGCAAGAAACTTAGCTGCAATTGCTCGCGAACCCGAGACCCTCAGGCGTGCGCAGTGGATGCACTGACGTCGCCTTGGCCTTACCAGCTGGTCTACGTATTCCCTCCGATCCTGTTGCTCCCAAAGGTGCTCAAGAGGATCCGGCATCAAAGAGTACAAGCAATTCTGCTTGCCCCCGGAGAGCATGGTATGCAGATCTACTGGACATGTCCGTCGAAGACCTTTTGGCTCTACCACTCAGAAGAGATCTTCTTCAACAAGGACCGTTTGTCTACCCGGACTTGCGGCAGCTTCGTTTGATGGCATGGAGGTTGAGCAGAACATCCTAGGTCACAAGGGACTTTCCAAAAAGGTAATCGCCACTATGGTGCAAGCCAGGAAACCTGTGATGTCAAAACACTATCATAATATTTGGCAGAGCTATGTCTTCTGGTGCAAGGAACGCACATATCCAACTGCCGAATTTCACTTGGGAAGATTTCTTAGTTTCCTGCAGGCTGGAGTGGATCAAGGCTTACGTCTGGGATGCATTAAAGTTCAGATTTCAGCCCTTTCATTCTTCTTCCAAAAGAAGTTGGCACTATTGCCTGACTTTCTTGCAAGGGGTGCTTCACATCCAACCTCTGTTTGTGCCACCTACGGCACCTTGGGATTTGGATGTGGTATTATGATTTCTACAGTCCTCCTGGTTTGAACCTCTGATGACGGTAGAAGACTATTACCTCACGTGGAAGACGGTGATGTTACTGGCCCTGGCTTCTGCTAGACTTGTCACAGACTTGGGGACCTTATCATGTAAAAGTCCATATTTGGTCTTTTACGAGGACAGAGCGGAGCTTAGGACTAGGCAGCAGTTCCTGCCGAAGGTCATCTCTGCGTTCCACTTGAATCACCCTATTGTGATCTCGTCAAGTTCTGGCGCATCTGCTGCTCTGGAGGCATTGTATGCTGTGCGAGCCTTGAAGATCTATGTCAAGAGGACGGCTTGGGTCAGAAAGACGTATTCCTTGTTCGTGCTTTATGACGCACAGAGAAAGGGTTGTCCTGCTTCAAAGCAGTCCATTGCTCGTTGGCTTCGGCTCACTATTCAGCAAGCCTATGTGTTGACAGCCTTACCTATTCCACAGTCTCTGAAGGCCCACTATACAAGATCTGTGGGGTCTTCTTGGGCGGCTGCCTGTGGAGTCTCGGCCCTGCAACTGTGCCAATCGGCTACCTGGTCGGGGAAGAACACCTTCGTGAAGTTCTACAGGTTTGATACCCTGGCCAAAGAGGATACCCAGTTTGGGCAGGTGGTGCTGCAGATGTCTCCTCACGTTCCCGCCCGTTCTGGAAGCTTTGGGACATCCCCATCTTACTAATGTGTCCCCAATATCCCTTATGGATGCTAGAGAAAATAGGATTTTAAATACCTACCGGTGAATCCTTTTCTCGTAGTCCATGCAGGATATTGGGCACCCGCCTCTGTGCGGTGAGTTTCTGCAGGTTCTCTGTTATGTGTTACCTGTACAGCTGTTGCTGTTTATGTTGCCAGCTGTTGCTGGCCCAGTTATGTTATGGTATGGTGTGCTGGTGTATAAATCTCGCCACACTTCTCATTGTTATGTTCCTTCTCTCAAGTATGTCATTTCTCCTTCAGGCACTGTTTTACCTATAACTGCTTGTGGGAGGGGGCATAGAGGGGAGAAGCCAGCACACCCAGTTGAAATTTGAAGTGCACGGGCTCCTTTTGGACCCCGTCTATACCCATCAAACTAATGTGTCCCCAATATTCCTTATGGACTACGAGAAGGATTTACCGGTATGTATTTAAAATCCTATTTTTTCAGATATATTGCATAATATGGAACTTATGTCAAAATACTTGCATTCTGCCCAGTTGCTGGAAGTTCATATGAAAACTTTATAGAATATTGGTCCAGAAGAAGGAGGCACTCAGGAGGCGATGTTTAGTAGCAAAAAGTAATCATTTAATGGACGCATTGAATGGTTACTTTTTGCTACAAAACACCACCTCCTGAGTGCCGCCTTCTTCTGGACGTATAAGGGTATGCTACTACCAAGGAGGGCACCAGAGCAATTACAAAATATGTGCATGCTTGGATGAGTGCCGGGTTCCTGCAAAAAAAAAAAAAAAAAAAAAAAAAAAAAAAAATATATATATATAAATACTGCTCAAAAAAAATAGAGGGAACACTAAAATAACACATCCTAGATCTGAATGAATGAAATATTCTTATTAAATACTTTGTTCTTTACATAGTTGAATGTGCTGACAACAAAATCACACAAATTATCAATGGAAATCAAATTTATTAACCCATGGAGGTCTGGATTTGGAGTCACCCTCAAAATTAAAGTGGAAAAACACACTACAGGCTGATCCAACTTTGATGTAATGTCCTTTAAAACAAGTCAAAATGAGGCTCAGTAGTGTGTGTGGCCTCCACGTGCCTGTATGACCTCCCTACAATGCCTGGGCATGCTCCGGATGAGGTGGCGGATGGTCTCCTGAGGGATCTCCTCCCAGACCTGGACTAAAGCATCCGCCAACTCCGGGACAGTCTGATGCAACGTGGCGTTGGTGGATGGAGCGAGACATGATGTCCCAGATGTGCTCAGTTGGATTCAGGTCTGGGGAACGGGCGGGCCAGTCCATAGCATCAATGCCTTCGTCTTGCAGGAACTGCTGACACACTCCAGCCACATGAGGTCTAGCATTGTCTTGCATTAGGAGGAACCCAGGGCCAACCGCATCAGCATATGGTCTCACAAGGGGTCTGAGGATCTCATCTCGGTACCTAATGGCAGTCAGGCTACCTCTGGCGAGCACATGGAGGGCTGTGCGGCCCCCCAAAGAAATGCCACCCCACACCATTACTGACCCACTGCCAAACCGGTCATGCTGGAGGATGTTGCAGGCAGCAGAACATTCTCCTTGGCGTCTCCAGACTCTGTCACATCTGTCACATGTGCTCAGTGAGAACCTGCCTTCATCTGTGAAGAGCACAGGGCACCAGTGGCGAATTTGCCAATCTTGGTGTTCTCTGTCAAATGCCAAACATCCTGCACGGTGTTGGGCTGTAAGCACAACCCCCACCTGTGGACGTCGGGCCCTCATACCACCCTCATGGAGTCTGTTTCTGATCATTTTAGTAGACACATGCACATTTGTGGCTTGCTGGAGGTCATTTTGCAGGGCTCTGGCATTGCTCCTCCTGTTCCTCCTTGCACAAAGGCGGAGGTAGCGGTCCTGCTGCTGGGTTGTTGCCCTCCTACAGCCTCTTCCACGTCTCCTGATGTACTGGTAGCGCCTCCATGCTCTGGACACTACGCTGACAGACACAGCAAACCTTCTTGCCACAGCTCGCATTGATGTGCCATCCTGGATGAGCTGCACTACCTGAGCCACTTGTGTGGGGTTGTAGGGAGGTCATACAGGCACGTGGAGGCCACACACACTACTGAGCCTCATTTTGACTTGTTTTAAGGACATTACATCAAAGTTGGATCAGCCTGTAGTGTGTTTTTCCACTTTAATTTTGAGGGTGACTCCAAATCCAGACCGCCATGGGTTAATAAATTTGATTTCCATTGATAATTTTTGTGTGATTTTGTTGTCAGCACATTCAACTATGTAAAGAACAAAGTATTTAATAAGAATATTTCATTCATTCAGATCTAGGATGTGTCATTTTAGTGTTCCCTTTATTTTTTTGAGCAGTGTATATATATATAGTGCACTCACGCAGAAGTACAAATCAGGTGGGCCGTCATGATCTATTGGGAGCACCCGCTACGTTGGACTAATTGAGATGAGAGTGCAGGATCTACTGGGATATATATATGTATGTATGTGTGTGTGTGTGTATATATATATATAATCTCTCAAGGGCAGCACTAACGTTGTCTCAGAAGAATCGGGACACTGTCCAAAGTGCAAAATTCCCAATTCTCTTTTCCACAATTCTTGGAAATGTATTCAAATGCAATGTTTATGGAATCAATAGTTATAATTTCTCAAAACAACCTGTGGTGTACACTTTACACCTAGCCCTCTGTTGTAGCTTTGTGCCAATTTTACCTCCTGGAGTATGGAGGAAACCCATAAACACCTTATCCCCTTGTTGACTGTTGTAATTACAATTGCTAAAAAAGTAATTCTCTCAAAGTGGACTGTTTGTTCCTCTCCACTCTTCAGTCATGTTAAGGCTCTCCTCTTACGCTGTACTTGGACAGACAGTCTATTTTTTCTGATCTTGAGAAAGGGGTGAAGTGCTTTTATAAAAAAATGAAATAAATGGGGCCCCTATATAGAAACTGTGGGTTCCTCCATACAAGCCCGAATTTTGCAGATATTTGAGTCTACAAATTGATACCTCTACAGCCAGTTGTCTGCTCTCTCATGAGGAGTGGTGTGATGTTCAGGCTGATAGTTTTATAGAGATGGTGGCTTGGATCTCTCATGAATTACTTATTTATTGATAAGGCTCTTCCCTTCCCCTAAACTCCCCCCCCCCCCCCCCCCCCCCCCCTTTTTATTTTTTATTTTTTTTATTTAAATCTTTCCTGTTTTGTGTGTGGCTGTTTATGTCCTCGTCAATTTGTCTATTCATAGTGTTCAGCTTGAAATTATTTGTCTTTGTTTCTAAGCCTGATAAACTGTCTTTGCTCATCTGATGTGTTACAAAGTTGTTGTTTTTCCTGTACCAATCCTACTAATTTTATGCCTTTTTATTGCCCTTCTCTTTCTCATACACTTCAACGAAGAACGTTTTCTCTCTAAGAGAAGATATTTGTATTCCTTCCTTGCACTGTATTGTCTTTGATGCTTGTACTTTGTACCTTTTGAAAACAAATATATTTAAAAAAAAATAGTGCTATGAAACCAAGTACATGGTGATTTGAGTTATGACGTAAAACTTGAGGCCTGTGTATTTCTTAGGGCCTTTGCCAAAAAGCAGCAGCAGCTAAGTGCCTTGAAAGTTCTGCAGCGGAACTGTGCAGCCTATCTGAAACTGCGACATTGGCAATGGTGGCGACTCTTCACTAAGGTGCGTACTACCCTTTGTACAGGCCAACCCTTGATGTTTATTGCTTTTACTTCAGTAAAACCATATATGGTTATAGATGCCAGTTTTAAAAATCTTTTGTATAATCAGATTTACCTCTTTCCATTCAGTAGTTTGTGTTTTTGGCCGTGTTGTTTTTGTTTACTATAAGGTGCCTGTGTTCTATCGCTGATATTGCAATTGTATAGTAAAACTCTAATATGTTTGTTTTAAGAGCAGAAACACAGGCTGTGTGACTTCTATGGGTTCTGTATTTTTTTCAGGTGAAACCATTGTTGCAAGTCACTCGGCAGGAAGAAGAGCTGCTGGCCAAAGATGAAGAGCTGCTGAAGGTTAAGGAGAAACAGGGCAAGGTGGAGGGAGAACTTGTGGAGATGGAAAGGAAACACCAGCAGGTGTGTGGAAGAGTTTGGATATGATGTGCTAATTGCTGCTTGCCCTCTGTCACAACTACAAGGGCATCATTTTAATTCTTTTACACTTTTTTGTGTGGAGGATGGGATTGCAGTTTGTTCAGAGTGCATATTACGTTAGATCAAGACAAAAAAAGTGCGTTCATAGTAACATTTTGTCTACTGTTCTTCATCACACATAGTCCACCACCATCTGAGCATTTATTCTACGTAGGAAAAAAAAGAAATTGAGGTAGACATTAATTCACACAACGTATAGTTTAAGGAAGATGAATACGTATATAGATGTGTATAGCTATATCTATAAAGAGATGTAGAAATATTGTGCAAGTTAGAAGATAATAGGGTACATCACAGCAAAGTTAATAGAACATCAGTGTTCTACATCTGATCTCTCTGAACTTATCCTTCAGCTGGTAGAAGAGAAAAACATTCTGGCTGAGCAGCTCCAAGCAGAGACAGAGCTGTTTGCAGAGGCCGAGGAGATGCGGGCCCGTCTAGCGGTTAAGAAACAAGAGCTGGAAGAGATTTTGAGGGATCTAGAGATTCGCATGGAAGAAGAGGAAGAGAGGAACCAAGTCCTGCAGAATGAGAAGAAGAAAATGCAGACACACATACAGGTATAATTCAACCACTTCATCAGTTATTATAGGTTAATATACCCATTTGGAGTTCAACTGTATCAACTATATACCAGTTATACAGGTTGAGTCTCCCTTATCCAAAATGCTTGGGACCAGAGGTATTTTGGTTATGGGATTTTTCCGTATTTTGGAATAATTGCATACCATAATGAGATATCATGGTGATGGGACCTAAATCTAAGCACAGAATGCATTTATGTTTCATATATACCTTATACACACAGCCTGAAGGTCATTTTAGCCAATATTTTTTATAACTTTGTGCATTAAACAAAGTGTGTCTACATTCACACAATTCATTTATGTTTCATATACACCTTATACACACAGCCTGAAGGTCATTTAATACAATATTTTTAATAACTTTGTGTATTAAACAAAGTTTGTGTACATTGAGCCATTAGAAAACAAAGGTTTCACTATCTCACTCTCACTCAAAAAAGTCCGTATTTCGGAATATTCCGTATTTCGGAATATTTGGATATGGGATACTCAACCTGTATCTTTATTTGGGTCGGGGCTGCCTTACCAGCGGCCGGGATCCCGGCGGTCAGCGTCCCGATGCTGGGATCCCAGCCGCAGAAAGCTGGTGGGGAGCGAGCGCAACAAAGACCCTTGCAGGCTTGTTGCGCTCGCCATGCTGCAGGCTTGGTTGTATTCCCACTCTATGGGTGTCGTGGACACCCACGAGTGGGAATAGTCCTTCTAGTCGGCATGCCGACTGTCTGTATTGTGAGGGTTCGGGATGCAGGGGGAGTTATTGTGACCGTTGGTCACATAACTACATCCCCTTTATTTGTCTCAGTCTGTGCCACATATAACAATTATAACATATTTATTGTTTACTCAAGGATCTAGAGGAACAGTTGGATGAGGAGGAAGCTGCTCGACAGAAGCTACAGTTGGAGAAAGTAACAGCAGAAGCAAAAATAAAGAAGATGGAGGAAGATATCCTGCTGCTAGAGGACCAGAACTCAAAATTTATTAAGGTGAGTTGCATCACAAGGCAGATATTTACTTTAAATGTTGCCATAACATTATTACTTAAGTGGTTTAAGGACTTCCCATCTCAACTATTAGAGGACAGAGTTATTTGCAGGTTGCTTAGAGTTCTTTTGCCTTGGTTTAGACCAGCCTTTTTCAACTGGTGTGCCGCGGCACTCTAGTGTGCCGCGACCAGTTGCTGAGTGTGCCGCCGCACGGACCCGATCACTGCCGCCAGTGAGAGCTGTCACCCGCCCCGCAGCACGGACCCGCTCACTGCCGCCATTAAGAGCTGTCACTGGCGCCACCCGCCCCCGCTGCACGGACCCGCTCTCACTGTCAGATCTCCGCACGCCGCCGCCCGCCTGCCTCACAGACCTGCAGCATCTTGTTCATATCCATTCCGCAGAGTCAGCCGGACCGTGACCTATGACTCACCATAGGTCACGGTCCGGCTGTCTCTGCGCCCGCCCACTCACACGCTGCTCTGCTTGCTGATCCGTGGTGAGTTCCAGGCACTCCTCACCGCTATATATTATAAGGGGGAACTGGTGTGTGGAATTACTAAGGGGGGGGAAGCTGGTGTGTGGAATTACTAAGGGGGGGGGGGGGGGGGGGGAGCTGGTAAGGGGGAAGCTGGTGTGTGGTATTACTAAGGGGGGGGGAGCTGGTAAGGGGGAAGCTGGTGTGTGGAATTACTAAGGGGTGGGGAGCTGGTAAAGGGGAGCTGGTGTGTGGAATTACTAAGGGGGGAGCTGGTAAAGGGGAGCTGGTGTGTGGAATTACTAAGGGGGGGGAGCTGGTAAGGGGGAAGCTGGTGTGTGGAATTACTATTTGGGGCATGTGTGTGGAATTACTAAGTGGGGGAGCTGATGTGTGGAAATATGAGGGCATGTATGGGGCATTACTTGGGGGGGGGGGGCGGTGTGTGGCATTACTGGGGGGCAGGTGTGTTGCATTAAAACAACCGATGGTGTGCCTTGGCAATTTTGAAATCTTGTTTAGTGTGCCACGAGTTTAAAAAGGTTGAAAATCACTGGTTTAGACCTTAGCTTTGCAGTGCAATACACAGAAGATGCATGATAAATCTATTGGTGCAGTGTCCTCTTGTTACAAGGTACTAATCAAACTATTGCATGTACAACTACGGTTGATGCATACTTCATTGTAATTTATTGGTGGATCTTCTCTAAGATTGAGGTTGTGTACCATAGAGTATGAAATATTTTGTCTCTTGAGCAACTTCCTATAATTCTGTAAATGTTACTGTATTGTATTTTTCAGGAGAAAAAGCTGATGGATGAACGTATTGCAGAATGCACCACACAACTGGCGGAGGAAGAAGAGAAAGCAAAAAATTTGGCTAAGCTGAAGAACAAGCAGGAGATGATGATCACTGATTTAGAAGGTACATCATGGCCAGTTGCAAGTTTAATTTTATTTTTTCCTCTGGGGTTACTGTTTTATAACTTCTAGTATTACTATTTATCTGTCTAAGAGAATACAGATGATTGTAAGCTGCACCTTCTAGGTGGCAGGACGCTAGAAGAAAACTTTTAATCCCATTGTCTCTCCTGCTTATGACCATTTTTATTAAAAACTGTTCTTATACGTGGGTGGCCATTTTATTATTTATAAGTCTTGTCTTAATTGTAACATGCTCCAGCCACAGTAATCCTTTTTCCCTTTTATCTATGAGGAAAACTGGGTTTAGAGGTGTTCTATAGGAGCTTGGGCACTAGAAATATACCTCCAAAGGCTCAGGCTCCTCCCTTCCATACCCCCAGTAAGCTACTGCAACTTCAGTTTTCTGAAACAGGTGCTGTTCTTGTGATCTTCAATGACTAGGCACATGGGTTTTGTGGGCAGGTGCTCTTATGGACAGCAGTTACACATTTTGGGGGTCATTCCGAGTTGATCGCTAGCTGAATTTGTGCAGCGATCAGGCCAAAAATCAGTTCTGCGCATGCGTATGTGGCGCAATGTGCACGCGCGACGTACCAGCACAACGAACGATGTCGTTTTGCACAGTGTCTAGCAATGCATTTCAGTCGCACTGCTTGCCGCAGAGTGATTGACATGAAGTGGGCGTTTCTGGGTGGCAATTGACCGTTTTCAGGGAGTGTGCAGAAAAACGCAGACGTGGCTGGGCGGGTGTGTGACGTCAAATCCGGGACTGAATAGTCTGAAGTGATCACAAGCGCTGAGTAGGTTTTGAGCTACTCTGAAACTACACAACAATTTTTTTTAGC
This sequence comes from Pseudophryne corroboree, assembly GCF_028390025.1. Lineage (NCBI taxonomy): Eukaryota > Metazoa > Chordata > Amphibia > Anura > Myobatrachidae > Pseudophryne > Pseudophryne corroboree. Next base: position 511,362,172 of record NC_086446.1, read on the forward strand.
TGCTCTGCGATACAACCGTTCGCACTTCTGCTAAGCTAAAATACACTCCCAGTGGGCGGCGGCGGCATAGCGTTTGCACGGCTGCTAAAAACTGCTAGCGAGCGATCAACTCAGAATGACCCCCTTTGTTCCTGTGCTCTAGGGAGAGGTGCCACCTAGCCACCACCACGTGATTAGTGGGCTTCCCTCATTTGCAAAACCACCAAAGGAGACAGCAGCAGTAAAAAGCCTTTGCAATGAAGTGGTGTGTCAGGGTTGTGGATGTTGTTATGGTAAAGGTTGTTCCTCTTGCTTGCCTGTGTCTTTGTTTTAGCTTCCATATCCACATTGGATTGTGCATTGTGACTTTATTACATATTCTGAAATGTCTGGGAAAGGTAGTATGTCCAGGCCAAGCCTTTGTGAACATGATAAAGAGGTTTTTTTGTCTGATCCTGATGCCAATCCAAATCGTGCTATGCCCAGTCTGGAGCAGATGCCCATGCATGGCAATAGAGGTGGAGAACTAGCAACTGCACTCGCCTGTGAGAGGCATTCACTGAAATAGCAGAGCCAGTCTTGGCCAAGTATTATTGGTCCGGTCTATTGCAAAGCTCACACAGCGTTCTAGCATCTTTTGGACTGAGCAGGGAACCATCTACTGGCTGCTGGCGCAGAAAACAATTGAATTCCGCCCATATTGTTCTTGTGTTACATATAGAAACCTTATAACATACTCTCCTGTGAGTTGGCTGTAGGAGATCCCCAAGTTTACACTGTTCCCCAGTAAGTTGATGGAGGAAATGTGATTTTTGTACTTATTGTTAAATACATTAGCCTGAACCCATAGATGACCCCTATTTTTTACACTCTGACTCACCTTTTAAATTCAAGTTCTTATTTGTAGAAGTACATTATTCTTGTGTTTTTTAGTGTCCATTAGGTTTTTTAAGGTGGTGATAGCTGACTCGTAAGACATCCTTTTCCCATTGTGCATTGCTTCTTTCTTGCTGTAGAGAGATATACAGTACTACTGTCCCTTTACTAAACAAAATGGCTTTTCCTATCCTTGAGAGGAGTTGCTAATATTTTCTTCCAGTGCACCAGTTACTCTTTTACTCTGTGTTTATAGTTTTCAGAGTTAAGGTGTGTACACACGGTGAGATTCTGGCTAAACCCCGATTCTCACTATGCGATAGGGGCTAGGTCGGTATCACAAGCACATAATAACTGTGCTTGCGATACTGGTTTGTACGATTTTGGCTAAGTGTCAATTTTGACTATCTTTTGTACAAGATAGTCAAAATTGACTTGCCTGCACAGTCTATCTAGATTTGCGATACTGACCTCGCGGGACCACGCATCGGCATCGCATCAGGATCACAAGGTGACTTTTGCCTTGCGATCTGCACTAACTTTCCTTACAATTTTGACTATGTAGTCAAAATCATAAGAAAAAAAAATCTTATCGTGTGTACAGACCTTTAAAGATTTGAGTAAAGTGCAGATAATTTGCTTTTTGCCAAGTAATCTTTCAGCTTGTTCTTCACGTTTTCTCTTTACCTGTCTTGATTAATGACTTCTAGAGAGGTTGAAAAAGGAGGAGAAGACCCGTCAGGAGCTGGAGAAAGCAAAAAGGAAGCTTGATGGGGAGACCACAGACCTTCAGGACCAAATAGCTGAGCTCCAGGCTCAGATAGAAGAACTTAAGTTGCAACTGGCCAAAAAAGAGGAGGAATTGCAGGCTGCTTTAGCAAGGTGGTTTGTTGATGTGTTATATGAAACTAGAAGTTAATCCGGTATTTGTTAGCACTGTGTATGCACCCAGCCTACTTAATCAATTATTTGAATGGTAGTGTGTTGTTATCACTTTGACCAGCTATTAACTGATTCTGTGACTGCAGCTGTCAGAGTATTATGTACTTGCTTAGGTGACAAAAGAGGGCTCATAGTGCACTGCTGGCCGGTGTTATGCTGCAATGGCCTACTTTTATGGACCAGTGAGTGCATATAATGACTGGAAATGATTATGTTCTCGTATGCTCCTGTACCTGTATTTCATTTTATGACTCTTGTCTGGCCAAACGCTCAGTCAGAACAGCCAAAGACCATAGCACCAAGATATTGTATGCAGGAGCAGCACACATAAGTATAATTGTCAGACTTTGGGAGAGGATAGATTATGGGATTGTTATAAAAACAAGTCACACTGATTGATGGTTAGTGGGGGGGGTTTATAATCATTTCAAAATTTATTTTCGCACAAATGGTAAAAGGTTAATTTGTCCTTATATTTTTAAAGGATTTCTTCCTCTATAAGCACAAAAAAATATGAGCTTGAATCTATTATAACAAAAATAATTAGTAATGGAATTAAAAATGTTTAGAGGCTCATTTTATGTGTACCCACTGATTTATTTTCATGCGTCCACGCATTTTACATTCAGGGGAGACGAGGAAGTCGTACAGAAGAACAATGCTTTGAAGCTCGTGCGGGAGTTACAGGCTCAGATTGCGGAGTTGCAGGAAGACCTTGAGTCAGAGAAAGCATCACGTAATAAAGCAGAGAAACAGAAGAGGGACCTGAGTGAGGAGCTGGAGGCACTAAAGACCGAGCTGGAGGATACTCTGGACACTACCGCCGCTCAGCAGGAACTAAGGTATAGTCTCATGGACCCATTTCCTCCTCACAGACTATGTTATAAGTCCCTAGCGAGTGTGGAAAGAAACATTTAATTCCAGACAAAGTATTATGCATTTTGGTTATATGGCTATTCCGCCTCTCTCCATTGACTAATAGAACTTGTGCAGACAGTGGAACTTTTACTCTACCAATTAAACAATCAGCTTTATTAATAATATTGTTTGGCAATACTTGTTCATTCTTGTTTAGGACCAAACGTGAGCAGGAAGTGGCTGAGTTGAAGAAAAACATTGAAGAAGAGACCAAGAACCATGAAGCGCAGATCCAGGAGATGAGGCAGCGTCAGGCCACGGCCTTGGAAGAGCTATCTGAGCAGCTGGAACAGGCAAAAAGGGTAAGTGAAATGTGGCACGAGATGCCCAGACCAAGTTGTGTCCTGTTCATTTTTCTTCTCTTTATGTTGTGATTTAACCTCATTGCTCTGTGACACAGTTCAAAGTGAACCTGGAGAAGAACAAGCAAAGTCTAGATTCTGACAATAAGGAGCTCAGTGGCGAGGTGAAGGTTCTGCAGCAGCAGAAAGCAGAGTCTGAATATAAGCGTAAAAAGCTGGAGGCGCAAGTCCAGGAGCTGCATGCTAAGGTGTCGGAAGGAGACAGACTGCGGACAGAGCTTGCTGAAAAGACCAGCAAACTTCAGGTACTGAAATCTTCCATATGCATGGATAATCAGCCTATTACTTTCAGACTGTAGTACATTCCAATTTTGATTATATAAAATATTTTATTATGCACTTTCATATATGTTATATTCAGTTAGTATTTTTCCTCCTGTAGAATGAACTGGAAAATGTCTCTTGTCTGCTTGAGGAAGCTGAGAAAAAGGGTATTAAGCTGGTGAAGGATGTTGCAGGCCTGGAGTCGCAGCTACAAGACACACAGGTAACGAAAAGTACATTAACTCCTAGACTCCTTGAAGTGTATGCCACATTTGTTAAGAGCAGAACATTTACTGTGTCTGACTGAATAGATTGCTTGGAAATTAGTCTAACTTATAAATATCGATCGTAGTTGGGGAAAAAAGGATCTTCACCTCACCATTAGCTTTGCCATATAAGGGGCTTCTGGCTATTTCTAGTTTTGTTTTTTATTAGATTCCTATAGTCCATGCTACAACCGTCACATTTTCTCACTGATCACAATATACTGTAGGGTGGGGCTTTTAATATCAGCCAACCTGAACTTAAACCATGTGCTCCTGGTCACTTTGCAGAGCCCAGCACAGCATAGGGGTATAGTTATCTTGTTAGAGGCTGGAATTTAATTTAGAATAAAAGGGTTCTCTAAATCGTAAACTGTTAGTTCTGCAAGCTTACTATTCAGTTGTCATTATATATCTGTGAGCACATCAAGGGGCCACCTAAGAATTACCAGTGTTGCAGTAAATAGATTACAGATATAATCAGGTCTGTATATCAGATGCTCCCAGCGCATAGCACAGATTATAATAGTGGTTCTGGTTCCACCTGGTAGGAGCTGCTCCAGGAAGAGACCCGACAGAAGCTGAATCTCAGCAGCCGCATTCGTCAGCTGGAAGAAGAGAAGAACAATCTGCAGGAACAGCAGGAAGAAGAGGAGGAGGCCAGGAAAGCCTTAGAGAAGCAGGTCCTCACCCTCCAGGCACAGGTAACCATGTCATCTCATGAATTATTGTAGTGTAAATACAACACAAAAATAGGCAAATATGCTTACCAGTATTTGATGATAATACAGCCATTATAGATCCTGTTTAATTAGGTATTTATTTATTTCAAAAGGGCAGTGTTATTGCAAGCCACTGTGGTTAAGCCATATTTCGGATACATTAGTGTTATCGTTTACCTGCGAGCGGGATGCCGTCTGTTCATATCCCGACAGCTGCATACCACATGCCAGCGTGGTGAGCGCAGAGAGTCCCCTTGCATACTCGCCACGCTGCGGGCTCAGTCTAGTTAAAGCTGTAGCTGTCTTTGCATTTAACTCTACAATATTCAACCAGTCAACCAATGTCTGAGCATTATGGTAGATGTTGTGCACCAAGTCAGTAAAGCGGTCTGTGCTAGTAAATCTTCCAAACTGAGGGTTGACCTTCATTTACAAGACCTTTGTAAACCTAATGCCTTACATTTATGTAAACGGCAATGAGCATTTTTAGAATATTTTACCATTAGTAAACATATTAAGGCCTGCCAATAAGCTTTGCCCCAATGTTATGCAAAATTGGCCAGCAGATAGCCAGAGCTAATTCCTTATGCACAGTCTGGGGGCTGAAAGCTAGCTGATGTAGGTCTCAAGAAATCCACGATGATCTGGCAGAACCAGCCTCGGATTGTACCTTGGCGGAAATACTGTACGTGCTGCTCTGGTGACGCACAAAAGTAACGATCCCTTCATCTCTGTCACTGAACTCGCAATAACTAATCCTGTGCATCAAAGTGTGCTTTGAAGTAAGGTTCATCAGGTACTGTAGCAATGCGTCTAAATGGAACCAGTCAGCTCTGTTTGCCTTGCAAACAGTCATCTTCCTTGAAAGCATCAGAGTTTGGCTGTGGCACCATTCCTCGGGAGGATGTGATGCCGAGAGTTTTTCTAAAGAGGATGGTAAGAAAGAGGAGGAATCTGACTTCTCATGGATTCATTAGGACCCTAAAAGGATGAATGACTTAGTATATGCAGTGGGGCATTTCACGGAGTGAGAAATTGGCGTAATCGGACCATACACTAGTTAAGAATAAAAAGAAGCTCTATTTGTCTTACATCCTAGAGGATGCTGGGGACTCCAAAAGGACCATGGGGGTATAGACGGGATCCGCAGGAGAAGACATGGGCACACTATAAGACTTTGAATGGGTGTGAACTGGCTCCTCCCTCTATGCCCCTCCTCCAGACCTCAGTTAGATTCTGTGCCCAGAGAGACTGGACACACACTAGCGGAGCTCTCCTGAGTTTCTCTGAAAAGACTTTGTTAGGTTTTTTATTTTCAGGGAGACCTGCTGGCTACAGGCTCCCTTCTTCGTGGGAGTGAGGGGAGAGAAGTCAGACCTACTTCTGAGTTAAAGGCTCTGCTTCTTAGGCTACTGGACACCATTAGCTCCAGAGGGTTCGATCACTTGGTCCGCCTAGCTGCTTGTTCCCGGAGCCGCGCCGTCAACCCCCTCACAGCAGCCAGAAGAAAGAAGCCGGGTGAGTATATAGAAGAACTGAAGACTTCAGTGATGGCAGAAGACTTCAGTAACCAGGTACAGCGCGGCGGTCGCGCTGCGCGCCATGCTCCCACACATACTTCCAACGGCACTTACAGGGTGCAGGGCGCAGGGGGGGGCGCCCTGGGCAGCGTGTTACTGAAGGTTAGACTGGCTAAAAAAGTTATATTATAAGTGCCTAGGCACTAAATATAAGCCCCTGCCAGTATACATTTTCAAAATTGAGCGGGACTACAGCGTGCCGGGAGGGGGCGTGGCTTAGCCCTCACAGCTTACAAGCGCCATTTTCTCTCTTCACAGACTTGCAGAGACTCTGGCCCGGACCTCCACTCTCCTGATCAAGTACAGGGAGCAAAACGGTGGGGCACAGTTATTGGTGCTATTATAACAGCGCAGACATCATATATTCTTTCTCAGTATTATATGGGCGCTGGGGTGTGAGCTGGTAAACTCCCTCTGTGTTTCTCTAACAGGCTTCCCTGTGGGTCTGTCCCCTATAGCCAGTGTGCGCGTGTCGGTACGGTGTGTCGACATGTCTGAGGCTGAGTGCTCCTCCCCGGAGGAAGTTACTGGGGGCGCAGAGAAGGATTTGGGAGTGACTCTGTCGGCACCGCCGACTGCTGATTGGGTGAATATGTTGAGTACATTGAATGCAAATGTGGCGTTATTGTCTAAAAGGCTGGATAAATCTGATTCTCAGACACAAACGTGGAGACAATCCATGGAGGACTACAACAATGCAAAAAACTGTAACCAGGCGCTAATATATCATTACCATATTTAGATGGTTGTATTGCTGGTAATGAATTTCCTATACAAAAAATGTTACAATATGTGTATAAACCAGCTGCAGGAGAAAACTTGACTTGGGGTAAGTCAAGTCAAAAAGAACCGGCACTTTACAGTCCCCGGTAACACTAGAACAACAAACTAATCCCCTCCTGTGCTATAAATGTTATGATATGGCTCAGAGTTCAATGAAAAACAAATAAATAATTTATTATATTATGTATATTTTTTATTATTTAATAATATATATGTAGAATACACTTCAGACCGGTCAAATAAAAATCATTTACAAATATCTTGCCTAACTATAGGAGGTGGATCTTAGATAAACTTCTGTGCACAGAATAGAATAAAAAATATATAAAAATAAAAATAAAAAATTAATGAAAAATCAGTCCATATAGTGGATAAAAAATTACCAGCTAAATTCACACCCATGTAGTAGGTAGCATATTCATATGTTGTTATGTATTGGATATCCTCAATACGTTACCACTTGGCAAAGAAGACAATGTTGTGCAAGAAAACAGCTCCACGCTGGAGCCTTACGTGTAGCTTGCACCGATGGTTGTCATACGGGAAAGTTCAATGACATGTGAGACGGTCTCGGGCTGCGGGAACGGCGCTTCGCTGGCGCCTGCTATGCTGATATTTTACCCGACTTTCAGGCTCTGTGAGTTCACGTCTCCAAGTGCCGTATGCAGACACCTCAGTCACGGTTGTGATGTCCCGTTCTCCGTTATCTCCACAGAAAATGCTGCTGAATGGAGGTCTGTTGTAGGGGTGTAATTGAGCTGGTATACGGGTCCAAAGATCTGCTTCTGACGCGTTTCGCTCCTCTTATGGGGGCTTCCTCAAAGGCTTGATAAGGGAAGCCCCATAAGAGGAGCGAAACGCGTCAGAAGCAGATCTTTGGACCCGTATACCAGCTCAATTACACCCCTACAACAGACCTCCATTCAGCAGCATTTTCTGTGGAGATAACGGAGAACGGGACATCACAACCGTGACTGAGGTGTCTGCATACGGCACTTGGAGACGTGAACTCACAGAGCCTGAAAGTCGGGTAAAATATCAGCATAGCAGGCGCCAGCGAAGCGCCGTTCCCGCAGCCCGAGACCGTCTCACATGTCATTGAACTTTCCCGTATGACAACCATCGGTGCAAGCTACACGTAAGGCTCCAGCGTGGAGCTGTTTTCTTGCACAACATTGTCTTCTTTGCCAAGTGGTAACGTATTGAGGATATCCAATACATAACAACATATGAATATGCTACCTACTACATGGGTGTGAATTTAGCTGGTAATTTTTTATCCACTATATGGACTGATTTTTCATTAATTTTTTATTTTTATATATTTTTTATTCTATTCTGTGCACAGAAGTTTATCTAAGATCCACCTCCTATAGTTAGGCAAGATATTTGTAAATGATTTTTATTTGACCGGTCTGAAGTGTATTCTACATATATATTATTAAATAATAAAAAATATACATAATATAATAAATTATTTATTTGTTTTTCATTGAACTCTGAGCCATATCATAACATTTATAGCGCAGGAGGGGATTAGTTTGTAATCCATGGAGGACGCCTTGTCCCAGGTACAGGTCCCCTCAGGGTCACAAAAGCATTCATTTACCCAGATAGCTGATACGGACACGGACTCTGACTCCAGTGTCGACTATAGTGAGGCCAGTTTACATCCAAAAGTGATTAAGAGTATTCAGTACATGATTGTGGCTATTAAAGATGTTTTACATATTTCTGAAGTACCTGCTGTTCCTGTTACAAGGGTTTGTTTGTATAAGGGAAAGAAACCTGAGGTGACGTTTCCCCCCTCTCATGAACTGAACGCTCTTTGTGAAAAGGCTTGGGAATCGCCTGATAAACGGTGGCAGATTCCCAAGAGAATTTTTATGGCTTATCCTTTCCCCTCTGACGACAGGGAAAAGTGGGAGTCATCTCCCAATGTGGACAAAGATCTGTCAGTGCTGTCCAAGAAGGTGGCGCTTCCGTCTCCCGACACTGCTGCCCTCAAGGACCCTGCGGATCGTAAGCAGGAAACGACATTAAAGGCCATTTATGTCACTACGGGTGCACTCCTCAGACCTGCCGTGGCGTCGGCATGGGTGAGTAGTGCTATTGCTAAGTGGGCTGATAATTTGGCATCTGACATGGATACCCTGGATAGGGATAACATTCTTTTGACTCTCGGTTATATCAGGGACGCTGCAGCTTACCTAAAGGATGCGGCAAGGGATATTGGCCTCTTGGGATCAAGGGCCAATGCCATGGCAGTCTCGACCAGGAGAGCGCTGTGGATTCATCAATGGAATGCGGATGCCGACTCCAAGAAAGCCCTATAAAGGTAGGGTCTTGTTTGGTGACGGCTCGCTGACCTGGTGTCTACCGCTACAGCGGGTAAGTCATCTTTTCTTCCTTATGTTCCAGCACAACAGAAAAAGGCACCCCATTATCAGATGCAGTCCTTTCGGCCTAATAAGTACAAAAAAGGAAGAGGCTCGTACTTTCTTGCTTCAAAAGGTAGAGGAAGGGGAAAAAGGTCGCCTGCTGTGGCAGGCTCCCAGGACCAAAAGTCCTCCCCGGCGTCTGCCAAGTCTACTGCATGACTCTGGGGCTCCCCTACGGGAGTCCGTGCCGGTGGGGGCGCGTCTCTGACTCTTCAGTCAGGTCTGATTTCACTCGGGCCTAGATCCTTGGGTGTTAGACATAGTGTCCCAAGGGTACAAACTGGAGTTTCAGGAGGTGCCCCCCCACCGATTTTTCAAATCAGCCTTGCCAGTTTCCATCACAGAAAGGGAAGTAGTGAGTGCTGTGATACAAAAGCTGTGTCAATGTCCCAGTACCCCCGTCCCAACGGGGAGAAGGGTTTTATTCGAGCCTCTTTGTCGTGCCAAAGCCGGACGGCTCGGTCAGACCGTTCCTGAACCTAAAATCCCTCAATCTGTATTTCAAAACTTTCAAGTTCAAGATGGAATCTCTTCGAGCAGTGATCTCCAGTCTAGAAGGGGGGGATTTTATGGTGTCAGTCGACATAAAAGATGCCTACTTACACGTCCCGATATATCCTCCACATCAAGCTCTCCTGAGATTTGCGGTGCAGGATTATCATTACCAATTTCAGACGTTGCCGTTTGGGCTTTCCACGGGCCTGGGGGTCTTCACCAAAGTGATGGCGGAAATGATGGTACTCCTACGCAAGCAGGGTGTCACAATTATCCCGTACTTGGACGATCTCCTGATAAAGGCGAGATGAAAAGACCAGTTGCTAAGAAATGTGGAACTCTCCCTGACTGTTCTACAACATCATGGTTGGATTCTAAATTTGCCAAAGTCTCAGTTGATTCCGACAACTCGGCTGCCTTTCTTGGGCATGATCCTGGGCACGGAACTGCAGAGTGTTACTTCCAGCGGAAAAAGCTCTGGAAATCCAATGCATGGTCAAGGAGATTCTGAAACCGGCAAGAGTGTTGATTCATCAATGCACTCGAGTGCTAGGGAAGATGGTTGCGGCTTACGAAGCCATTCCGTTTGGCAGGTTTCATGCCCGGGTATTTCAGTGGGACCTGCTGGACAAATGGTCTGGGTCTCACCTGCACATGCACCGGAAAATAAGTCTATCTTCCAGGACCAGAATATCTCTCCTGTGGTGGCTGCAAAGTTCTCACCTTCTAGAGCAGGCCTGGCCAACCTGTGGCTCTCCAGATGTAGTGAAACTACACATCCCAGCATGCCCTGCCACAGTTTTAGCATTCCCGAATAGCAAAACTGTGGCAAGGCATGATGGGACTTGTAGTTTCACAACAGCTGGAGAGCCACAGGTTGGTCAGGCCAGTTCTAGAGGGACGCAAGTTCGGGATCCAAGATTGGGTCCTGCTGACCACGGATGCAAGTCCGAGGTTGGGGAGCAGTCACACGAGGAAGAAGTTTCCAGGGAAAATGGTCAAGCCAGGAAACTTGTCTCCACATAAACGTTCTGGAGTTAAGAGCCATTTACAACGGCCTTCTGCAAGCGGAACACCTTCTTCGAGGTCTACCTGTCCTGATTCAGTCGGACAACGTAACAGCGGTGGCGTACGTAAACCGCCAGGGCGGAACAAAGAGCAGAGCGGCGATGGCGGAGGCCACAAGAGTTCTCCGCTGGGCGGAAAAGCACGTGAGCGCTCTGTCAGCAGTCTTCCTTCCGGGCGTGGACAACTGGGAAGCAGACTTCCTCAGCAGACACGATCTCCATCCAGGAGAGTGGGCTCATCATCAAGAGGTATTTGCAGAAGTGTCAAGGCGTTGGGGAATTCCTCAAATAGACATGATGGCGTCTCGCCTCAACAAGAAACTTCAGAGGTATTGTTCCAGGTCAAGGGACCTCCAGGCCAGTGCAGTGGACGCCCTGGTTACTCCGTGGGTGTTTCAGTCGGTATATGTGTTCCCTCCACTTCCTCTCATTCCAAAAGTGTTGAGGATCATAAGACGAACAAGGGTTCCGGCAGTACTCGTCGTTCCAGATTGGCCACGGAGGGCCTGGTATCCGGATCTTCAGGAATTGCTCATAGAAGATCCTTGGCCGCTTCCTCTCAGAGAGGACCTATTACTGCAGGGGCCATGCATATTTCAAGACTTACCGCAGCTGCGTTTGACGGCGTGGAGGTTGAACGCCAAATCCTAGCTCGAAAGGGTATTCCCGGGGAAGTCATCCCCACTCTCCTTAAAGCTAGAAAGGAGGTCACGGCGAAGCATTATCACCGTATTTGGAGAAAATGTGTCGTGGTGTGAAGCCAAGAAAGCTCCTACGGAGGAGTTTCAGCTGGGTCGTTTCCTCCATTTTTTGCAGGCAGGTGTGGATGCAGGCCTAAAATTGGGTTCCATCAAAGTGCAGATTTCGGCTTTATCTATTTTCTTTCAAAAAGAATTGGCCGCCCTTCCTGAAGTTCAGACTTTCATGAAGGGAGTGTTGCATATCCATCCTCCGTTTGTGTCACCCGTGGCACCGTGGGATCTTGACGTGGTGTTACACTTTCTTATGTCTCCCTGGTTTGAACCTTTGCGAAAGGTTGAGTTGAAATTTCTCACTTGGAAAGTGGTCATGCTTTTGGCCTTGTCATCCGCCAGACGGGTGTCGGAATTGGCGGCTTTGTCTCACAAGAGCCCATATTTGATTTTCCATGTGGATAGAGCGGAATTGAGGACTAGTCAACAATTTCTGCCGAAGGTGGTTTCTTCGTTGCACATAAATCAAGCTATTTGGTGCCTGTGGCTACGGATGCCGTGATGGTGCCAAAATCTCTCGCTGTCGTAAGAGCTTTGAAAATTTATGTCGCCAGAACGGCTAGGGTGAGGAAAACGGAGGCTCTGTTTGTCCTGTATGCTTCCAACAAGATTGGAAATCCTGCTTCCAAGCAGACTATTGCACGCTGGATTTGTAATACGATTCAGCACGCTCATTCTACGGCTGGATTGCCGTTGCCAAAGTCAGTGAAGGCCCATTCTACCTGGAAGGTGGGCTCATCTTGGGCGGCTGCCCGAGGAGTCTCGGCACTTTGTCGAGCAGCTACGTGGTCGGGTTCAAACACTTTTGCTAAGTTCTACAAGTTTGATACCCTGGCTGATGAGGACCTCAATCGGTGCTGCAGAGTAGTCCGCACTCTCCCGCCCGGTCTGGAGCTTTGGTATAGACCCCATGGTCCTTTTGGAGTCCCCAGCATCCTCTAGGATGTAAGAGAAAATAGGATTTCTCTATCGTCCTAGTGGATGCTGGGGTTCCTGAAAGGACCATGGGGAATAGCGGCTCCGCAGGAGACAGGGCACAAAAGTAAAGCTTTCCGATCAGGTGGTGTGCACTGGCTCCTCCCCCTATGACCCTCCTCCAAGCCAGTTAGATTTTTGTGCCCGGCCGAGAAGGGTGCAATCTAGGTGGCTCTCCTAAAGAGCTGCTTAGAAAAGTTTAGCTTAGGTTTTTTATTTTACAGTGAGTCCTGCTGGCAACAGGATCACTGCAACGAGGGACTTAGGGGAGAAGAAGTGAACTCACCTGCGTGCAGGATGGATTGGCTTCTTGGCTACTGGACATCAGCTCCAGAGGGACGATCACAGGTACAGCCTGGATGGTCACCGGAGCCTTGCCGCCGGCCCCCTTGCAGATGCTGAAATAAGAAGAGGTCCAGAATCGGCGGCAGAAGACTCCTCAGTCTTCTAAAGGTAGCGCACAGCACTGCAGCTGTGCGCCATTTTCCTCTCAGCACACTTCACACGGCAGTCACTGAGGGTGCAGGGCGCTGGGAGGGGGGCGCCCTGGGAGGCAAATGAAAACCTATTTTGGCTAAAAATACCTCACATATAGCCTCCGGAGGCTATATGGAGATATTTAACCCCTGCCAGAATCCGTTAAGAGCGGGAGACGAGGCCGCCGAAAAAGGGGCGGGGCCTATCTCCTCAGCACACAGCGCCATTTTCCCTCACAGAAAGGCTGGAGGGAAGGCTCCCAGGCTCTCCCCTGCACTGCACTACAGAAACCGGGTTAAAACAGAGAGGGGGGGCACTAATTTGGCGTTAGAAATATATAAAAAAGATGCTATAAGGGAAAACACTTATATAAGGTTGTCCCTATATAATTATAGCGTTTTTGGTGTGTGCTGGCAAACTCTCCCTCTGTCTCTCCAAAGGGCTAGTGGGTCCTGTCCTCTATCAGAGCATTCCCTGTGTGTGTGCTGTGTGTCGGTACGTGTGTGTCGACATGTAGGAGGACGATGTTGGTGAGGAGGCGGAGCAATTGCCTGTAATGGTGATGTCACTCTCTAGGGAGTCGACACCGGAATGGATGGCTTATTTAGGGAATTACGTGATAATGTCAACACGCTGCAAGGTCGGTTGACGACATGAGACGGCCGACAAACAATTAGTACCGGTCCAGACGTCTCAAAAACACCGTCAGGGGTTTTAAAACGCCCGTTTACTTTAGTCGGTCGACACAGACACAGACAGGGACACTGAATCCAGTGTCGACGGTGAATAAACAAACGTATTCCTTATTAGGGCCACACGTTAAAGGCAATGAAGGAGGTGTTACATATTTCTGATACTACAAGTACCACAAAAGAGGGTATTATGTGGGATGTGAAAAAACTACCATAGTTTTTCCTGAATCAGATAAATTAAATAAAGTGTGTGATGATGCGTGGGTTCCCCCCGATAGAAAATTATGGGCGGTATACCCTTTCCCGCCAGAAGTTAGGGCGCGTTGGGAAACACCCCTTAGGGTGGATAAGGCGCTCACACGCTTATCAAAACAAGTGGCGGTACCGTCTATAGATAGGGCCGTCCTCAAGGACCAGCTGACAGGAGGCTGGAAAATATCATAAAAAGTATATACACACATACTGGTGTTATACTGCGACCAGCGATCGCCTCAGCCTGGATGTGCAGAGCTGGGGTGGCTTGGTCGGATTCCCTGACTAAAAATATTGATACCCTTGACAGGGACAGTATTTTATTGACTATAGAGCATTTAAAGGATGCATTTCTATATATGCGAGATGCACAGAGGGATATTTGCACTCTGGCATCAAGAGTAAATGCGATGTCCATAACTGCCAGAAGATGTTATGGACACGACAGTGGTCAGGTGATGCAGATTCCAAACGGCACAAAGGTGTATTGCCGTATAAAGGAAGAGGAGTTATTTGGGGTCGGTCCATCGGACCTGGTGGCCACGGCAACTGCTGGAAAATCCACCGTTTTTACCCTAAGTCACATCTCTGCAGAAAAAGACACCGTCTTTTCAGCCTCAGTCCTTTCGTCCCTATAAGATCATATCTGCCCAGGGATAGAGGAAAGGGAAGAAGACTGCAGCAGGCAGCCCATTCCCAGGAACAGAAGCGTTCCACCGCTTCTGACAAGTTCTCAGCATGGCGCTGAGACCGTACAGGACCCCTGGATCCTACAAGTAGTATCCCAGGGGTACAGATTGGAATGTCGAGACGTTTCCCCTTCGCAGGCTCCTGAAGTCTGCTTTACCAAGGTCTCCCTCCGACAAGGAGGCAGTATGGGAAAAAATTCACAAGCTGTATTCCCAGCAGGTGATAATTAAATTACCCCTCCTACTACAAGAAAAGGGGTATTATTCCACACTATATTGTGGTACTGAAGCCAGAAGGCTAGGTGAGACTTATTCTAAATCTAAAAAATTTTTGAACACTTACAAAGGTTCAAATCAAGATGGAGTCACTCAGAGCAGTGATAACGAACAGGAAGAAGGGGACTATATAGTGTCCCGGGACATCAGGGATGCTTACCTCTATGTCCCAAATTTGCCCTTCTCACTAAGGGTACCTCAGGTTCGTGGTGCAGAACTGTCACTATCAGTTTCAGACGCTGCCGTTTGGATTGTCCACGGCACCCCGGGTCTTTACTAAGGTAATGGCCGAAATGATGATTCTTCTTCGAAGAAAAGGCGTCTTAATTATCCCTTACTTGGACGATCTCCTGATAAGGGCATAGTCCAGGGAACAGTTGGAGGTAGGAGTAGCACTATCTCGGATACTGCTACAACAGCACGGGTGGATTCTAAATATTCCAAAATCGCAGCTGATCCCGACGACACGTCTGCTGTGCCTAGGGATGATTCTGGACACAGTCCAGAAAAAGGTGTTTCTCCCGAAAGAGAAAGCCAGGGAGTTATCCGAGCTAGTCAGGAACCTCCTAAAAACAGTGCATCATTGCACAAGGGTCCTGGTAGAAAATGGTGGCTTCCTACGAAGCAATTCCATTCGGCAGATTTCACGCAAGAACTTTTCAGTGGGATCTGCTGGACAAATGGTCCGGATCGCATCTTCAGATGCATCAGCGGATAACCCTATATCCAAGGACAAGGGTGTCTCTCCTGTGGTGGTTACAGAGTGCTCATCTTCTAGAGGGCCGCAGATTCGGCATTCAGGATTGGATGCTGGTGACCACGGAGCCCAGCCCGAGAGGCTGGGGAGCAGTCACACAAAGAAAAAAATTTCCAGGGAGTGTGATCAAGTCTGGAGACTTTTCTCCACATAAATATACTGGAGCTAAGGGTAAATTTATAATGCTCTAAGCTTAGCAAGACCTCTGCTTCAAGGTCAGCCGGTATTGATCCAGTGGGAAAAACATCACGGCAGTCGCCCACGTAAACAGACAGGGCGACACAAGAAGCAGGAGGGCAATGGCAAAAACTGCAAGGACTTTTCGCTGGGCGGAAAATCATGTGATAGCACTGTCAGCAGTGTTTCATCCCGGGAATGGAAACTGGGAAGCAGACTTCCTCAGCAGGCACGACCTCCACCCGGGAGAGTGGAAACTTCATCGGGAAGTTTTTTCCACATGATTGTAAACCGTTGGGAAATACCAAAGGTGGACATGATGGCGTCCCGTCTGAACAAAAAACGGGACAGGTATTGCGCCAGGTCAAGAGACCCTCAGGCAATAGCTGTGGACGTTCTGGTAACACCGTGGGTGTACCAGTCGGTGTATGTGTTCCCTCCTCTGCTTCTCATACCTAAGGTGCTGAGAATTATAAGACGTAGAGGAGTAAGAACTATACTCATGGCTCCGGATTGGCCAAGAAGGACTTGGTACCCGGAACTTCAAGAGATGTTTACAGAGGTCTTATGGCCTCTGCCGCTAAGAAGGGACTTGCTTCAGCAAGTACCATGTCTGTTCCAAGACTTACCGCAGCTGCGTTTGTTGGCATGGCGGTGGAACGCCGGATCCTAAGGGAAAAAGGCATTCCGGAAGAGGTCATTCCTACCCTGGTCAAAGCCAGAAAGGAGGTGACCGCACAACATTATCACCACATGTGGCGAAAATATGTTGCGTGGTGTGAGGCCAGGAAGGCCCCACAAAGAAATTTCAACTCGGTCGATTCCTGCATTTCCTGCAAACAGGAGTGTCTATGGGCCTCAAATTGGGGTCCATTAAGGTTCAAATTTCGGCCCTGTCAATTTTCTTCCAGAAAGAATTGGCTTCAGTTCCTGAAGTCCAGAACTTTGTCAAGGGAGTATTGCATATACAACCCTCTTTTGTGCCTCCAGTGGCACTGTGGGATCTCAACGTAGTTCTGGGATTCTTCAAATCACATTGGTTTAAAACCAGTCAAATCTGTGGATTTGAAGCATCTCACATGAAAAGTGACCATGTTCTTGGCCCTGGCCTGGACCAGGCGAGTGTCAAATTGGTGGTTTTTTTCTCAAAAAAGCCCATATTTGTTTGTCCATTCGGACAGGGCAGAGCTGCGGACTCGTCCCCAGTTCTCTCCCTAAGGTGGTGTCAGTGTTTCACCTGAACCAGCTTATTGTGGTGCCTTGCACCTACTAGGGACTTGGAGGACTCCAAGTTGCTAGATGTTGTCAGGGCCCTGAAAATATAGGTTCCAGGACGGCTGGAGTCAGGAAAACTGACTTGCTGTTATCCTGTATGCACCCAACAAACTGGGTGCTCTTGCTTTTAAGCAGACTATTGCTAGTTGGATGTGTAATACAATTCAGCTTGCACATTCTGTGGCAGGCCTGCCACAGCCAAAATATGTAAATGCCCATTCCACAAGGAAGGTGGGCTCATCTTGGGCGGCTGCCCGAGGGGTCTCGGCTTTACAACTTTGCCGAGCGGTTATTTAGTCAGGGGCAAACACGTTTGTAAAATCCTACAAATTTGATACCCTGGCTAAGGAGGACCTGGAGTTCTCTCATTCGGTGCTGCAGAGTCATCCGCACTCTCCCGCCCGTTTGGGAGCTTTGGTATAATCCCCATGGTCCTTTCAGGAACCCCAGCATCCACTAGGACGATAGAGAAAATAAGAATTTACTTACCGATAATTCTATTTCTCGGAGTCCGTAGTGGATGCTGGGCGCCCATCCCAAGTGCGGATTATCTGCAATACTTGTACATAGTTACAAAAATCGGGTTATTATTGTTGTGAGCCATCTTTTCAGAGGCTCCGCTGTTATCATACTGTTAACTGGGTTTAGATCACAAGTTGTACGGTGTGATTGGTGTGGCTGGTATGAGTCTTACCCGGGATTCAAAATTCCTCCCTTATTGTGTACGCTCGTCCGGGCACAGTACCTAACTGGCTTGGAGGAGGGTCATAGGGGGAGGAGCCAGTGCACACCACCTGATCGGAAAGCTTTACTTTTGTGCCCTGTCTCCTGCGGAGCCGCTATTCCCCATGGTCCTTTCAGGAACCCCAGCATCCACTACGGACTCCGAGAAATAGAATTATCGGTAAGTAAATTCTTATTTTTAATACCTTCCGGTAAATCCTTTTCTCCTAGTCCGTAGAGGATGCTGGGCGCCCATCCCAGTGCGGACTGTTACTTGCAGTTGTTGTTTTCAGTTACACGAAGGTTTCGTTCATACTGTTATCTGGTATTCCTGGTAATCCAGTTCTACGGTGTGTTGTGGTGTGAGCTGGTATGTGTCTTACCCTTAGTTTAACAAAAATCCTTTTCCTCGAAATGTCCGTCTCCCTGTGCACATTTCCTATAACTGAGGTCTGGAGGAGGGGCATAGAGGGAGGAGCCAGTTCACACCCATTCAAAGTCTTATAGTGTGCCCATGTCTCCTGCGGATCCCGTCTATACCCCCATGGTCCTTTTGGAGTCCCCAGCATCCTCTACGGACTAGGAGAAAAGGATTTACCGGTAGGTATTAAAATCCTATTTTTTTTGTTTTCCTTCTCTTTAGTAATAATATTTGTGAAGCCTGGATGAAAACTGAAAGGAATTATTTAGGTTTTGCGCAGATTAAACCTATTACTCCTTTTTAAAAGTGGTCGCAGAAAATGGGAATAACCAGTTCCTGTAAAGGCTCTGGTTTTCCAAGGGCCACCACCATTTCGATCCCCCAACACTGCAGTCCTGAAGGAGAGTGCTGATTGAAAAATTCTGATTTATTTATCATTCATAAGGGATACTGGGGACACTTAATACGATGGGGTATAGATGGGGTCCAAAGAAGCCGGTGCACCTTCAAATTCTTCAACAGGGTGTGCTGGCTCCTCCCCTCTATGCCCTCCCTCACAGCTCAGTTTAAAAAATGTGCCCTCAGGAGAGGATGCAACTCTGGAGCTCCAGAGAGTTTTCTTCAGTTTATTTTCATTGTTTATTATTTTCAGGTAGGCTGTTGGGCAACAGATTACTTGCACCGAGGGACACTGAGGAGGGGGCGACACCGAAGTGAGTCAGATCCCGCTGACAGGATAACGGTCCTGAGGGTCAGTGCACCGCAGTCATTGCGCTCTAGCGCACACACCTGCAGCATGCCGCTCACCCCCATCACAGAGCCTGAAGATCAGAAGAGTGGTGAGTGTTGCCGGGGGGCCGGCTAGCGGGGTTCCCCCCAATCTTGGTGCAGCAAGGATGCTGGGTGGGCATACGGACTCCCTCTGGGGTGATCCCATAGCCCCCCCTGCGCAGACTGGCAACGCAGTGGAAATAGGTGATGGGGCCTCATTTCACACACTATTAGGAGACTTTTTGCCAATATAAAGCTTACTGTAGCTCCGGCGCCATTGTAGGGGGCGAAGCTATCTCAGAGCGGGACCACAGGCTTCCTGGCGCCATTTCTCTTCATACAGTGCCTGCTCCTCCAGGGATACTCCAACAACCTACACTCGGTACAGGAGTTGTTATAAGGGGGAGAGCTGCGGTAGGAACCTTAAACAGGCTCTTAGCACATAAACTAACCATATAGTCTTGCATTCTTACTGGGTGTGCTGGTCCCTCCTCTCTGGGTCTCTCTCCACACATACTGGGCTGGGCAGGCTTGCTTGCACCCCTCTGTGTGTGTGTGCTGGTGTTGGTCTTCCTGTCAGCATGGTGGAAGTGGACCTCATATCACTCCAGGTCCCCCCCCCCTTCCCTCCCCTGCTGGATGACTAAGCTGGATAAAGCTGGCTCAGACTGGTTTTCCTCTGGGTGGTGTGTATTCCCACCTAATAAGTGAAACAATGTTGCCTATCCTACAGAGGATAGAGCGCCAAACCTCTGGGAGGGGCGGTCTTGTAAGAGCCCTGATGCAGAGGAGAGAGGCATTGCTTATAGATAGATATATATTTTAGCTTAGTGCAGACTGCGTTGCTTGCTGACCGTTTTCCAGGGTTTGTCAGGGTAGGTTCTGGCGCCAGCTTAGTATAGACTCTTCTGCTGAGATCTTCTTAATTTATTTTAGTTATAGTCATATGTTTTATCTTCCAACGGACTCTGCTGACGGGTCCTGCGGAGGAAGAACAACAGACTTTCAACCCAGTTCAACTCAAACTGTATAAACAGTTGGTGTGGGGTTTGTAAACTTCAGGCTGGTTAAGGAATTTTTGATTTTTCACTTTAATATAATTCCAACTGTGTGACTCCTACATTTTTCATTGCTCCTTATATCCCTACAGTCTTTCTTCTCCTACTCTAATAGAGTGAAAGTACTGCTGATTGGTGTGAGAGTGTATGTTAAACATGTGTAAAGCACCAACCAAGACCAAAAAAACTTGCTACGTATGTTAAAAATGTGAAAAAAAGAGCACTAATGTTGGCAGCTCAGGGTTGTGCGACGCATGTCTGGGAATGGACGCTCAACCTGGGAGCAGTGGTCCATCAGGGTCATGGGAAAATGCCCTGGCGGATATTTCTAAAGAGATGGCGGAATCCTGCAAGCAACATTTAGAATGGGCTGCAGGCTTTTCCAAGACTATGGAGGAATTCTTAATTAGAATTACGCCACCCACACGAGTAGAAATTAATATGTGTAAAGCTGTAAAGAGGCCCCTCCCCCCTTCTGCAGGAGGAGGAGGAAGGTCTCATTGGGGATGAGGAGGAGGGAGAGTCAGTGGAGGCAATCATTGACGTCCGCTCTCAGGAAGAGACCGCTGAAGTCAAGGGATTAGTTCCTCTTATTGAGGAGGTTAAACGAGTCCTTAACTTCAAGGAAGAAGAGGTTAAGGAATCTGAGGCCATTGATTTATTTGAGTCTGAAAAACTGTAAATGGCAGTTTTTCCAATTCCTCAGACTCTCCAGGATCAAATGGGAGAAGCATGTAAGCAGCCTGATAAACGCTTCCAAATTCCAAAAAAGTTCACGGCTAATTACCCATTACCCAAGGGTGTCATGTCCAAGTGGGAGGTTCCGCCGATTGTGGACGTCTCCCTGGCTAGACTGTCAAAAAAGACAATCTTGCCGATACCAAACATGACTACACTAAAGGATGTGTCGGATCGTAAATTAGACACAGCACTGAAATCTATTTTTGTCACTGCTGGAGCATCGCACAGACCTACAATTATTAGTGCTTGCATGACCAAGGCTATTGTAGTGTGGGCTGGTCAAATTGTTCAGGTTGTAAAGGAAGATAACAGCTAAGAGGACATAGTTAGACTAGCAGAATAGCATCACGCATCTTGGCTTTGGCTATATCTGCCAGAAGGATTCTGTGGCTCAGAGAATGGCAAGTGGATTCTGATTCCAAGAAGGCAGTGGAAGCAATCCCCTTTGTAGGTGATACTTTATTTGGTCCGGAATTAGACAAGTGGATTTCACAGGCAACAGCGTGGAAATCTACTTTTCTGCCTACCACATATCCTAGGACCACGCGATCGGTCAGAAGAAATTATTCTGGTCCTGTGTTCAGTTCATTTAGGTCTCAATCCTTTCGAGCTAGAGGAAGAGGTTTTGGCGCTCAAGCTCGTGGAGAGGCTGTTCCCAGACCACAACCAGAAAACAGGACCCTAAACCTGCTGACAAGACCATGGCATGACAGTCTCCCAGCTCACCTTGGGTCTCCTTTGGTGGGCGCACGGTTCGAAAGGTTTTCGGTACACCTGGGCCAAAACCTCACCAGAAGTCCAGATCAACAATATTATTTCCCAGTGATACAAAATAGATTTTCTAAACCGCCCTCACAGTCAGTTCTTTACAACAGACCTTCCTCTGTGTCCTCAGAAAGCGAGGGCATTAGATACGGCAATTCAAAAGTTACTTCAGACGGAAGTAATTATGCATGTCCCGACTTCTCAAAGAGGAACGGGATTTTATTCAAATCTTTTTGTAGTGCCAAAACAGGATGGGTCTGTCAGGCCAATCCTCAATTTAAAAGTTTTGAATCAGTTCCTGAAAGTTTACAGGTTCAAGATGGAGTCAATACAGTCAGTTATTGCGGGACTGGAACAGGAAGAGTTCATGGTGTTCATGGGCATAAAGGATGCGTACCTTCATGTCCCGATTTGGACCCCGCCCCAAGCTTATTTACGGTTTGCAGTGGCCAAGAATCACTACCAGTTCAGAGCCCTACCATTCGGCCTATCATTAACCCCTGAGAGTCTTCACAAAGATCATGGCAGTCATGGTCGCAAAATTGAGATCGTTTGGGGTATTGGTAATCCCATATCTGGACGACCTTCTGATCGAGGCTCCCTCTCAGGAGCAGTTGATCCGGCATGCTCAGACCACTCATCAGTTTCTGATTCAACACGGTTGGATCGTGAATTTAAAAAAATTCAACCTACAACCGACACTGAGGATTCAATTCCTGAGCCTCATTTTAGATACGATACATCTGAAGGTGTTTCTCCTAGAAGACCAGATTTGAGGCAATAAGGAAATGGTACGTCAGGTTCTGCAAAACCAGACGGTCTCTCTGCATCTTTTGTGTAAAGCTTCTTGGAAAGACTGTTCCCTTTTCTCTTCTTCTTTTCAAATTAGGGGGCGTGAAGGGGGTGGAGCCAGCTGTGCATACTTTTTTGATTATATTGTGCTACCTCCGGTCTGCATTCCTTCACACCCAGCTGTCTAAGAAATCTGCAGTGTCCCCGAGGTGGATGCAGAGAAATGGATTATTCGGTAAGTAACAAAATCCTCTTTTTTTTTTTTTTTTTTTGTATCTTTTTATTTAGCTGCTAGTGCTTTTCTGATTCGTGATTCTGCTTTTCACTTGGCCGTTGAAAAATGGTCTGAGCAGTTTTTCAGAGTTTGCAGTTTAGTGATTATTTTTGACCACATCCAAGAGGTGTGTTGAGTTTTTGGGGCATGCAGCTTTGGATGCTAGCCTAATAGGATCCAGAATTTCAGCTTAGTTGTTGCTCTCTACCATACTTTCTTAGGACATAGAGGCAGAAATAAAGACTGGGGTCAGTTACTCATTTGGAACACATACAATGTACTGGCGGGCAGGATGTCGGCCGTCCATATCCCGACAGCGGCATCCCATCCGCCAGAATGCTGGCAACAGGGCGAGCGCTGAGTCCCCTTGTGGGCTCGCTGTGCTTGCCACAGGATCTGTTTACACTCTGTGGTTGTCGTGAACACCCACAAGTGGAAATAGTCCTGTTTTGCCGGGATTCTGGCGTCAGTATCCTGACCGCCGGCGTCCCGACAGCCGGCAAATTGAATGGATCCCGTTCTTTTTACTCTTAATTTCGTTAATGAGGGGCGCTGTAGTACAGGTATATCTTATCAGAATTCCACACAGGGGTTTTTTGCACGGCTATTTTCCTGATCCCATGTGATAAACCCTTCACAGCTTATTGGACAGAAATTAATAGTTCGGAGTGAGCGCAAAGGGCTCTCTTGCGCTCACCCCACTGACTGCATGCCAGCAGTCAGGATCCCGACACCGGGAAGCTGGGCGCCGGCATCCCAAACGCCAGAATAACATACTACACCCCATTGTACCATATCATTGAGTGCTGCCTTGGTGGCACAGCAAGGGGTCTTGTCTGAGCATTGTTGTCTGGGGCCGCCTGGCCTTCCATAGACACACTCACTAAATTCTGCAGATTCAATAGTTTTGCGTCTAAAGATGCCAGTTTTTCCAAAAGGGACTGATTCAAGATGTCTTGTTTCCGGTGTCTCCCACATAGGGGTCTATTTAATTGATGCTGGATCCTTTCCGACGGAAAGGATCCGACATTTCAGTATTCAATTAGCGGCCAAATCCGACAGGTTTTGGTCGTTCCCGACAATGCCAATCTGACTTTTTTTTAAAGTCGGATGGACATTGTCGGAAACGGTCTAAAACCTGTCGGATTTGGCCGTGGATCCGCGGCTAGTCCGCCGATCCACGTCTTTTCCGACAAGTCGGTTTTTCTGACTTGTCGAAAAAAACGGCAGTTTGATTGAATAGGTCGAATCTGGATTTGACCTTAAATTGTCGGAAACTGCCATTTATCCGACGAGTCGGGAAATCCGACTTGAATTGAATAGACCCATAAGAGAGGATATGGTATATTTACACTTACATTAATTCTTGTTAAGGTTCTTTTTTTCTGTTTTTGATGGAGATCCTTATATTTTGTTCTGTTCCTCTTAGTTATGTCCTTCGGGCTTTGTTAGTAATATTACTGAAGTTGACTATAGATGTACAGAAGAGGGAGGAGCTTGAACTTTTGGAGACACATTCAAGTGCCCACACTCCAGTGAAGTGCCTCTTTATTCCAAATGCCTGCAGTATGCCTTAGTATACTCCATTAACACAGGGAAGGTCATAATCCAGTTGAAATGCATCTTCATAAGTTAAAGTAAACTAAATGCTTGCACACTTAGAAGCACCCACGGTGTTGGCTGAACCATTATATGAGGGATATATACTAAGCCTTTGAAAGTGATAAAGTGAAGAGAGAGAAAGTACCAACCAACCAGCTCCCAACTGTCATTATTCAAACACAGCCTGTAACATGGCAGGAGCTGATTGGCTGGTACTTTCTCCACTTTATCACTTTAGAAGGCATAATGCATCTCCCCCTATGTGAGAATTATTTGTACTTTATACTATAGTAATGTCACTGGTTCTTTGTGCATTTATAGGTCACATGATGGTTTATGCTGTTTTAGTAGCGCTGACTTTCTAGAACCTAAAAGCAGAACATCTAGTGTAATTACTCTTCAATTGTAAACGGTTTTAATTTTTTTCTTTTTTTAATAATTAGCTTTCAGAAACGAAGAAGAAGGTGGATGATGATGTAGGAACTATAGAAGGACTAGAGGAGGTCAAGAAGAAACTCTTGAAGGACATGGAATTGATGGGTCAACGTTTGGAGGAAAAGGGGCTGGCATATGAAAAATTGGAGAAGACCAAAAACAGACTTCAGCAGGAACTGGATGACCTTATAGTAGACCTGGATCACCAGAGGCAGATCGTGTCCAACCTGGAGAAGAAACAGAAAAAGTTTGATCAGGTGAGTATGTTGACTCTAGCCTTTTATTTGGTGGTCAATAGAAAGGTTTCAAATAGATCTATAATCACCTATATGCAAAGGTGCGGATGTTACAGGAGTGATTTTGGAATGCACATATTGGTCTACGGAATATATGCAGTCTGAGACCGTATCACTTAAGCAAGACCATACAGTGCTTTCAAAACAATGCTGACTTGCTTAGTTACTCAAAAAAAAATGTAAAAATGTTTTACCTTTGTCATTCTTCCCAGCTCCTTGCTGAAGAGAAAAACATATCTGCCCGATGTGCTGAAGAACGTGACAGGGCTGAGGCAGATGCTCGGGAGAAGGAGACTAAGGCTCTCTCGCTGGCCAGGACCCTTGAAGAAGCACTAGAAGCTAGAGATGAGTTTGAGAGGCTGAACAAGCAGCTAAGAGCAGAAATGGAGGATTTAATGAACTCTAAGGATGATGTGGGAAAGAACGTAAGTATGCCATCATCAGGTGTTGCGTTTATGATTTTTTAAGCATTGGGAAAATAGACACTTGTATCTTTTTAGTGCAACACTATGGTCTGTTTTAGATTTCTTGCTTGCAAAGTTTATTTTTTCTTGTTGAAATTATGTTCATCCGTTCTCCAGTATTTTATGCTGTTCAGTTTTTGTTTTGGGATTTAGGTTATCCTGTTTATAGATAAGACTAAATAGATATTCTCCACTCCCCATTACTTTTTTTTTTAATTAGCCTGTTTGATTTTGTGATATGTTGCCATTAATTTGTAGCTATAGCTTGGTTGGTGTGCTTTTGATCTTCTGTCACTAGTGACTGTGGTCGTGGGTTTTTTTTTTTTCCTGCCCTTTTTCTTGTTTCTAGGTTAGTGATATTCAACATAATTGCAACTGTAGTTCTAGGTTGTTTGATCAGCCTGTTACCCATCTTATTCAACGTTGTGTTTTAGTTTACGGTCTTTTGTCATAGTTGCCCTATCTTCTTGTTTACGAACAACACCATTGGCAGTTGCAGCTCTATTATTGCATCCAAGAGCTGTTGGGTTGTTGTATCCTAACACTATATACAGCTGAGTTTGCTGTTGACACACTCTTGTCTACTGGCAGGTCCATGAGTTGGAAAAATCAAAGCGTGCACTTGAGCAGCAGGTAGAAGAGATGAGGACACAGCTGGAAGAATTGGAGGATGAGCTACAGGGTACAGAGGATGCCAAGCTGCGTCTGGAGGTGAACATGCAGGCTATGAAGGCACAGTTCGAGCGAGACTTACAGGCACGTGATGAGCAAAATGAAGAGAAGAAACGCATGTTGGTGAAACAGGTAAGTACTTGTGGTAATAGATGTCTGTGGGAAAGTGCACTAACGATGTCTGATAATCGCTATTGCCCCAAACTGATGTAGAGGCTGTATTTGTATTCCCAAGGTGAGGGAAATGGAAGCAGAACTGGAAGATGAGCGTAAGCAGCGCGCTCTGGCTGTTGCTACCAAGAAGAAGTTGGAAATGACTTTGAAGGATCTGGAGTCACAAATAGAGGCTGCAAATAAGGGACGGGAAGACGCCATCAAGCAACTGCGCAAACTGCAGGTAATGTTTGCTCGGAACTTGGATATGAGGCGGATGCTTCCATATACTTGGGAGAGAGCTAGTTCATTTACCACAGACCTGTAATATAAGTGGAACCATAGCAACCCTTCAGTGGCTTTCTTGTGGCTAGTTATATAACCTTCGTTATGGCTAGTAAGATAACTTTTTTTGTGGCTAGTTAGATAACTTTCTTTTTTCATCTGTGTTGCCAGGCTCAAATGAAAGATTACCAGAGGGAGCTTGAGGAGGCAAGAGCATCTCGAGATGATATCTTCACTCAGTCCAAGGAGAATGAGAAGAAGCTGAAAAATTTGGAGGCAGAAATTCTTCAGCTGCAGGAGGTGAGTATGGAGACGTGTAGGTACCTGGCAACTCATTAAGACATAATCCTGGAAATCTAGTAATGTTAAATGCCCAGAACAATCATCAGTGGATGGAACCAAGGAACTTTCCCCAAAACCATTAAAACTGCTTATACTGGTTGCCATTACTAATGACCCCCCATGCATGTACCAACAGTGTAAGGGGTATATGCAATTCACGGCGAATCGCGGCAAATTATCGCCGTTTTTAAATTCGACACAATTCGACAGGTGAATTCCGGCAGGTGGCTGCTGGAATTCACCATATTCAATGCAAAACGGATTCGACAGACCCGCGGGCGAAAATCGGCCGATTTGGCGGATTTTGCCGCGATTTTAAAAAACGGGGGAAAACGGGAAAAACCCGGGGGGGGAAATGGCGTGGGGTCCCCCCTCCAAAGCATAACCAGCCTCGGGCTCTTCGAGCTGGTCCTGGTTCTAAAAATGCGGGGGGGAAATTGACGGGATCCCCCGTATTTTTAAAACCAGCACCGGGCTCTGCGCCTGGTGCTGGTGCCAAAAATACGGGGGACAAAACGAGCAGGGGTCCCCCGTATTTTTCACACCAGCATCGGGCTCCACTAGCTGGACAGATAATGCCACAGCCGGGGGTCACTTTTATGCCGTGCCCTGCGGCCGTGGCATTAAATATCCAACTAGTCACCCCTGGCCGGGGTACCCTGGGGACCCCTACAATCAAGGGGTCCCCCCCCCCCCCCCAGCCACCCAAGGGCCAGGGGTGAAGCCCGAGGCTGTCCCCCCCCCCATCCAATGGGCTGCGGATGGGGGGGCTGATAGCCTTTTGTGATAATAAAAAGATATTGTTTTTTCCAGTAGTACTACAAGTCCCAGCAAGCCTCCCCCGCAAGCTGGTACTTGGAGAACCACAAGTACCAGCATGCGGGAGAAAAACGGGCCCGCTGGTACCTGTAGTACTACTGGAAAAAAAATACCCAAATAAAAACAGGACATAGACACCTTGATAGTAAAACTTTATTACACACTACCGACACACACACACACATACTTACCTATGTTGACACGCCGACTGCCACGGTCTCCGACGATCCGAGGGTACCTGTGAAAAAATTATACTCACCTTCCAGCGTCCAGAGGTACATCCACGTCCAGATATAAATCCACGTACTTGTTAAAAAAACAAACCGAACACCCGCTCCATACCGGACTAAAAGGGGTCCCATGCTTTCACATCAGACCCCTTTCTCCCGAATGCCGGGACATCACGTGACTCCTGTCACTGAAGTCCCTTCAGCCAATCAGGAAGCGCTACTTCCGTGGCGCTCACCTGATTGGCTGTGCGCTGTCTGTGCTGTGACAGCGCATCGCAAAGCCGCTCCATTAGTTTCAATGGTGGGAACTTAGCGGCTAGCGGTGGGGTTACCCGCGGTCAGCCGCTGACCGGCGGGTGACCTCACCGCTAGCCGCTAAGTTCCCACCATTGAATAAAATGGACGGGGCTGTGCGATGCGCTGTCTGAGTTCAGACAGCGCACAGCCAATCAGGTGAGCGCAACGAAGTTGCACTTCCTGATTGGCTTTAGAGACCTTTGTGTGACAGCTGTCACTGACAGGTCTCATTCGTGGAAAGGGGTCTCATGTGTCAGCATGGGACCCCTTTCAGTCCGGTGGCCCGTGTGTTCGTTTTCTTTTTTTGCCAAGTACGTGGATGTATCTCTGGACCATGGCTGAGGTGAGTATATTGATCTTTTATTTTCAGGTATCCGTGGATTCTACATGGAGAAGAGGACCGGTCGGCGTGTGAACATAGGTAAGTATGTGTGTGTCGACGTATGAAATAAAGTTTTACTGTCACGGTGTGTGTGTCCTGTTTTTATTTGGGTATTTTTTTCCCAGTAGTACTACAGGTACCAGCGGGCCCGTTTTTCTCCCGCATGCTGGTACTTGTGGTTCTCCAAGTACCAGCTTGCGGGGGAGGCTTGCTGGGACTTGTAGTACTGCTGGAAAAAACAATATTCTTTTCATTATCACAAAAGGCTATCAGCCCCCCCATCCGCAGCCCATTGGATGGGGGGGGACAGCCTCGGGCTTCACCCCTGGCCCTTGGGTGGCTGGGGGGGGGGACCCCTTGATTGAAGGGGTCCCCACTCCCCCAGGGTACCCCGGCCAGGGGTGACTAGTTGGATATTTAATGCCACGGCCGCAGGGCACGGCATAAAAGTGACCCCCGGCTGTGGCATTATCTGTCCAGCTAGTGGAGCCCGATGCTGGTGTGAAAAATACGGGGGACCCCTGCTCGTTTTGTCCCCCGTATTTTTTGCACCAGCATCAGGCGCAGAGCCCGGTGCTGGTTTTAAAAATACGGGGGATCCCCTGTCAATTTTTCCCCTGCATTTTTAGAACCAGGACCAGCTCGAAGAGCCCGAGGCTGGTTATGCTTTGGAGGGGGGACCCCACGCCATTTTTTTAAAGGATTTTACCGTTCCAGCAATAAAAAAAAAAAAATATTTTAAAAAATATATAAATAATATTTGTGCCTCCAAAAAAAAAAAAAAAAGTACCTAATCCCTTCTAATATAAATAGATATGCTATTCCTAAAAAAAAAAACACCAAAAAAAACATGTTAAAAATTTTTTTTTATTGTTTTCACCCTCCAAAGTGTGGCGGATTGAAAATGACGAATTTGCTGTCTAAAAGCACTGCTGTCGAATTTCCAAACTTGAATTGAATATGCTTTGGTCGAATTGCAGCACTTGTATCATTGCAGAAAAGTCGAATTTGCAAAAATTCGAATTTCAAAAAGTCGAATTTTGAAAGTCCGTTTTTTGGTCGGAAAGCACTGAATTGCATAGGCGAATTTTTTTTTGGGGCGAAAATGACCCGAAATTCGACAATTTCGGGAATTCGACCGCAATTGCATATACCCCAGAGTCTCTTAAGTTATTAAAAAAAAATCTCTACTATACACAGGAGCTTGCAGCTTCGGAGCGATCTCGACGCCACGCAGAGCAGGAACGAGATGAGCTCTCTGATGAGATCTCAAACAGCACCTCTGGGAAGTGAGTAACTTTTTTTTTATGGAGTATTTTCATTAAATGTTTTTGCAATAATAAAAAAAAGGCAAAACAATGAAAGTATCGAGCACAAGCAAATGGCAAGTCTGACCAAAATAAATAGGTCAAAGAAGATAGAGTATACACTTACAGAGTAAGGCAAAGAGTAAGTACATCTCTTTATCACATATTGGGGACAAATAAATCAAAGTTGCGGAGACACCCACTAAACTGAGCATGAGTATAGACTATCTTTACTTTTAATGTTTAATTTAGGGGTTCAGTTAAGTGAAATGTGCACTAGACTGGTTAGTTATAGATAAATAGAACCATTGTGTTCTGCCTAGTACACAGCACTAGATATAGTTTTCATTGACAGGTCTGCCCTCCTGGATGAGAAAAGACGTTTGGAAGCCAGGATTGCTCAGCTTGAGGAAGAGTTGGAAGAGGAACAAAGCAACATGGAGCTTCTGAATGATCGATTCCGCAAGACTACTCTCCAGGTGAGACCAGATCCACCATGGGGTCCAGCTTTATTATCTGGGTTGGGTGGGTAGTTATAGGCAGAGAATGTATTTGCAATTGTCCTGACATTCGTCTCAGTTACTTTGTTTACCACCATGTTTTTTGATATTTTGTTTTCCCAGTACTTTCCCTGTTCATGGTAGCAGATTAAAAAATTGACCTACTTTTCAATAGTTATTGTTTAGTTATATTAGCAATGTTTATCCTGTCACTACTAAGATGGACACGCTAAATTCTGAGCTGGTTGGAGAGCGTAGTTCAGCCCAGAAGAGTGAAAATGCGCGGCAGCAATTGGAGCGGCAAAATAAGGAGCTGAAAGCCAAACTTCAGGAATTGGAGGGAACTGTCAAGTCTAAATTTAAAGCCACTATTGCTACCCTCGAATCAAAGATTGCACAGCTAGAAGAACAGCTGGAGCAGGAAGCCAAGTGAGTATTCAAGAAGGATGAAGCAGTCAGACCACTTTGTTTAAGTTCCTAGAAGTGGTTTAGTGAACAAAGGAAGCAAATTACAAAAGATTAACTTGTCCCCTAAAGCAGCAGAAACGGGCTGAGTATTTTATGAGGGAGATAGACTGACTTCTCTCCTATCCTCCTCTAGGGAGCGAGCTGCATCTAACAAGCTGGTGCGCAGAACAGAGAAGAAGCTAAAGGAGGTCTTCATGCAAGTGGAAGATGAGCGACGGCATGCAGACCAGTACAAAGAGCAGGTATATAAAAACACTCGTAGTATAGTCCATTCTAAAGATGTATAAATGTGAATGGTTAATATAAATACTTTGGCTGGGTTGTAATGAAGTCTGAGTTTGATGGCTGTGTGGGATGCCGGCCGCTCTTCAACATTTTTTTTTTTGAAGTGCCAATCGTACAAGGCTTAACATAATTACAATGTACTAGGCATTGTACATAATTGCCCCTTTAAAAAAAAAAATTGGAGTTCGGCCAGCATCCCGCATACAGTTATTTATTTGACTTGATATTAACAGATGGGTATCTTTATATTTTCACTAGAAATCCGCCTAGGTTTCATAAATAAAATCTATCCATTGTTCTCTGTGCTGTAGATGGAAAAGGCCAACACTCGCATGAAGCAACTGAAGAGGCAGCTAGAGGAAGCAGAAGAAGAAGCCACCCGAGCTAATGCCTCCAGACGCAAGATGCAGCGCGAGCTAGATGATGCATCAGAGGCTAATGAGGGACTAAGCCGTGAAGTTTCAACGCTGAAGAATAGATTGAGGTGAGATAAAATAGCATGGCATGTTATTAGTGACCGCTAGGTGGAAGGAAATAAATATTAAATCAGAGCACAAACGCAGCACAAGCACATTACATTGTGGTAAGGAGAGGTCTGATATGAACCGAAACGTTGACATATACTGTATATGTGAGCATTAAAAAAAACTTCAATTGTGGGAAGTTCCCCATTTCATTATACCTATATTAATCTGGAAATCCAGCTGGATAGCAACCCCCTGATGATGTCTGCTCTGAAGATGTGAGTGCGGATTTATATGAATATATATATATATATATATATATATATATAACAAGAATTACTCTCCCACTGCGCTATTTCAAATAAAACACTAAAATTAATTAATTATATGGCTGCCTGTATCCTCTAAGTTCCCTGTTAGGAGGAACTAAATGTGTGAAAATATGAAACGAAATAGAGGAGATGGCGCCAAGGGAGTTATATCAATGCCCTACCTAAAAACGGACCCTTACAGTACTCTCCGGATAAATTACGTCAGATAACAAATACTAACATAAAAATTTATTAAAACAACATATAAACCCGACACAAATGTTCATAAATATACAGAGTTGATACATTTACATTTGTCGCACAATTTGAACAATCAGTTTGTAGTGATGAGGAAAAAGCGTAGATATATCACTACGATTTCCTCCTTCTCCTTATTGTAGATTCGGAGGTAACATCAGATAATAGATAGATAAATAACCCAACGCGTTTCGTCTTGTTCCAAGACTTCATCAGGGGTAAAATCTCTTCATTACAGAACATATTGTCAGCACATAAAAGGTCATTCAAAGATGTATGAACAACGTTTCAATATTTCAATGGGACTTGATTGATACAGCGAGGACCATACCTCGTATATCATCAGCTTGAGTCTGACATTCAGATATTCGAATATGGGGAAGATTCATATGTGTATAGAATCTAACTGGTTCGCAAGCATAAGGAACCTCGTCGGTCAGCAGCTTGAACCTGACACTCAGAGACTCAGGAGTGAAGGCAATTCAAATGGGTATAATGTCTAACCAATTTAGAACACGTGGTAGACCCTCCAGTGGTGCAGTGCTGACAGCCAAGTCTCTGTATAATGTATCAACTCTGTATATTTATGAACATTTGTGTCGGGTTTATATGTTGTTTTAATAAATTTTTATGTTAGTATTTGTTATCTGACGTAATTTATCCGGAGAGTACTGTAAGGGTCCATTTTTAGGTAGGGCGTTGATATAACTACCTTGGCGCCATCTCCTCTATTTCGTTTCATATATATATATATATATATATATATATATATATATATAAAATTTATTTATTTTTCCTCTTATGTTCATGGTGCCAAATAGAATGTATTATTGTGCACTTAACTCTTTCAGGAGAGGTGGCCCCATGTCCTTCTCAACGTCCTCCAGCCGCTCGGGTCGCCGACAGCTGCAGATAGAGGGCACTTCCATGGATCTCTCAGATGATGAGACAGAAATTAAAACCAATGAAGTCAATGAGACATCTGCTTCATCTCCAACCGAGTGACTTCCTCTCTCAGCATTCCTCTGCCAAGTGCAGGGCTGCAGTGACGAAGGGACACTAAGCTCTACAGGTCAAACAGTAATGCCAGCAAGTCTGGGGGGAGTTTGTACTGCACTCCTTTTAGACAAATGCACTTCTGTTTCTTAAATGCTAAAATACAAATCCAGTGAATTAATTTCCTGCTGAAGTGCCCTCTGTTGCAGGAACAAAGTGAAAACCACGTTTCTTCACCCCATATACAGAAGGCAGGCATCAAACAGGTTATATATTCTGGCTCTACATTTCTTTTAAAGGCGTCTGTTTTAAGACTTTTTTTGCTTTCTCTTTATATATAGCATCATGTGGACAAACAAATACATTTCATGTCTTTTGTCCTAATCCCATGTGGATGACGGGGGTGGAGGAAAGATGTGGGATACTCATACCTTTTGCATGTTGTAGCTGACCCTATCTATTTCAGTCTAAACTACAATGGATCCTTAATTCAACTAAAGAATTTCCAGAATGAAACTGTGAATCTGCCACTTGTTTGTAATGCGGTAAAAATTGGTGTCGAGGACAGACTGTATGTTTTCTTCACAGTTTAGTCTCTTGATTACTAACTGCACCTTCTGCCAACACAGTGATGGTGGCAGTAGTGGGATTCTTTATACCCAGACTACATTTCATGAAAGATTAGCACTGTCTTCTGACCACTCTCTTAATTTTAAACGCTTAAAAGGAAAAAATACATATTTAATGACAAAAAGGTGCCTTACACACTTCGTCAATTGAACATATTAAAATACATATCTACATCTTCCGGCAGATGTAATAGATCATTTTATTGTGCATTATATCTTGTATAACTATGAAGCAAGTTCAGAAGTCAGTATTAATCAGGTCACTTGTGCTGGAATTATGTTTTGGTTTTTTTTTATTATTATTTGTATTAAAAGCTTTAGCCTTTCGTCGTGTAGAGGGCATATGCACCTCCTCTCACCCTGTGAGGATTAAACAGTTTATACAGGTTATCTCTGTGTGCACATAAATTTCTGTTCATTTATTATTATTTTTGTTATTATGTAATGGCTGCCGAAATCATTTGCCCATCCCCAGGAGCTCCCTTTTCCTCTCTCACCCCCGTGTATATCCAATATTTCTAGACAATGAATTTTGTAAGACAATAAACGTATCATTATAGAATACTGGTTTGCAGTCTCTTATTTAGAAGATTATAACGATAAGGAAATGGATTTTTGTCATGTATTTTTATATGCACCAGATAACTCCGCACATAGAAATAATTTAGTTTGGGTTTACTAAGACTTATGCAGTGTGACACTCTTGGTTATACAGTATAAACGTATTCTCGCTCTCGTCCACAGAGTTTGGTGGGTGCAGGAATATGGACTAATTGCAGATTAAACTTGTTTGTTCTCTTGTTCCTACCCTTTATTCCAGTTGCCCAATCAGAGTTTAGCCTTTAGCCCCTCCTCCCACCTCTCATTGCTCCCAAGGCCATATCACTTGGTCCACTCTGATTCTGGAGATCGTATTGGTGACTTGGATCAAGGCACTAGCACACTTCATCATTGAACTGGCATATCGGTCACAAATACCCCTTTCACATCGCACAAATAACCCGGTACCGACACGGCATATTGCCGTGTCGAACCGGGTCAGTGTGCGATGTGAAAGCACACTGGGCGATTTAGCGGGTCGCCTGACCCGGTAAATCAACCCGGTAAAAAAGAAGGGTTTTACCCGGGTTGATTACCGGGTCAGGTGCGGTGTGAATGGGAGCCGTGTCGATGCGACACGGTTCCCATTCACAAGATAGGGAGAGGCGGCGCTGGAGATGAGCTCATCTCCCGACGACGCCTCCACCCCCGCCCCTGCTGCTGCTGCGGCCTCCGTGGTCATGGCAACCACCCGGTATATTGCCGGGTCGGGAAGCCTGCAACGGAGCGCAAATGCCGGATCCCACCCGGTAAGTACACGTTTGTCTTACCGGGTAGGACCCGGCATTTGCGGTGTGAATGCAGCAAAAGTGTACAAGTGCAAGGAGCAGTCATACTCAGGATTACATTTTACCTGCATAGAGGGGAGGTCCAAGGTGTGGAAATTTGAGGATGGATCAAAATTAAATTCGAGAAGATTCAGTGTATTCACAATAAATCTTTCCTTCCCTTCCCTACCAACACAACAATTTTTGGCAGTTGGTCAGTCAAAGGTAAATTACGAACTCAAACAACCAAGGTACAATATTAAGACCCCCATTTATCAAGCCTTTGCGAGTGATAAATAGCACAGTGATAAAGTGCCTACCAATCAGCTCCTAACGTCCAAATCACAGGCTGCTAGAAAAATGGCAGTTAGGAGCTGATTGATAAATAGCACAGTGATAAAGTACCAACCAATCTCCAGGACTTGATAAATCTGGGCCTATATATGTTTCTCTTATGTCCTAGAGGATACTGGGGTTCCATTTAGTACCATGGGGTATAGAGGAGTCCACCATGGGCATTTTAAGGATTTGATAGTGAGGGCTGGCTCCTCCCTCTATGCCCCTCCTACCTGACTCAGGTTAGAAAATATGCCCAGAGGAGCCGGTCACGCTTATGGAAGCTCCTGAAGAGTTTTCTGCATTTATTTTTCTGTTTGTTATTTTCAGGCAGGTCTGGATAGCACCAGCCTGCCTGCTTCGTGGGATTTAGGGGGGGTGGGGAACGGCCCAACCTCTTGAAGGGTTAATGGTCCCATTCCCTGCTGACAGGACACTAGCTCCTGAGGGAACTATTCGCACATGGGTTAATCCTGATAAGAAATTTCAGATCCCTAAAAGGTTAATCTCATCTATTCCTCCTGAGGATAGGGAAAATCTACCGATAGTGGATGCATCAGTATCCAAGCTGTCACGGAAAATTGTGTTGCCTGTCCCTGGTGCAGCCTCCCTGAAAGACACGACTGATTGCAAGATTGAGACTACACTGAAATCCTTGTACACGGCTGCTGTGGTGACCAAGAGACCGATTTATAGCATGTGCGTGGATTTACTAAAGCCATTGCTAGATGGTAAGGTAACCTAATTGAAGGGTTGTATTCCTTATCTAGGGGGGAGATTGTTTTACTCCTGCAACATATACAGGACTCTGCAAACTTTATGATGGAAGCCATAAAAGAAGTGGGTTTGCTTAATGCACGACACCACGGCTATGGCAGTGTCAGCACGCAGGTGCTTATGGTTACGCCAGTGGACTGCGGACTCCAGGAAAGGTGTGGAAGTGAGTGAATATAATTCCGTACCTGGAAGATCTCCTGATAAAACCACCGTCCAGGGAAAGGTTGCTGGACAGCATTGGTCTCTCAACCAAACTCCTCCAGGATCACTGGTGGATTCTGAACCTTCCGAAATCTCACCTAGAGCCAACAAGGAGACTCCCATTCCTGGGAATGATACTGGATGGCCTCTTACGAGGCACTTCAATACGGAAGGTTTCACGCAAGACCCTTCCAGCTCGATCTGTTGTACAATTGTTCTGTATCGCATCTTCACATGCACCAGAGGATCCGTCTTGCCAAGAGCAAGGATCTCCCTTCTGTGGTGGCTACAGACTTCTCACCTCGTCTGAGGTTCGGAATTCAGAACTGGATTCTGTTAACCACAGACGCAAGCCTCAGGGGTTCAGGAGCAGTCACTCAGGGGGTGCAGTTTCAAGGAAGATGGTGATGTCATGAAGTCATCCTTCTAATCAACATTCTGGAACTCGGGGCCATATACAACGCCCTTCTGCAGGCCTCACATCTTCAAGATCGGGCCATTCAGGTCCAGTCGCACAATGTGACGACAGTAACGTACATTAACCGACAGGGCGGAACGAAAAGCAGAGCAGCAATGTCAGAGGTGTCAAGAATTCTCCTCTGGGCAAAAAAATACGCTCCAGCGTTGTCGGCGGTCTTCAATCCGGGAGTAGATAACTGGGAAGCAGACTTCCTCAGCAGACACGACCTGCACCCGGGGGAGTGAGGCCTTCACCCGGAGGTGTTCAGGTGCTTGACAAGTCAATGGGGATACCCACAGATCGACATGATGGCCTCTCGTCTCAACAAGAAGCTCAAGTGGTATTGTTCCAGGTCAAGAGACCCACAGGCAGTGGACGCTCTGACAACTCCTTGGGTATATATGATGGTGTACGTGTTTCCTCCACTTCCTCTGATCTCAAGAATTCTGAATAGAATAAAAAGGGAAAAGGTTCAAGCAATTCTCATTGCTCCGGACTGGCCAAGAAGGGCCTGGTACGCGGACCTCCTGGAGATGCTCCTCGAAGATCCGTGGCCTCTGCCTCTTCGCGAGTATCTTCTGCAACAGGGCCCGTTCGTCTATCAAGACTTACCATGGCTATGTTTGACGGCATGGAAGTTGAACGGCTGATTCTTGCCGGTAGAGGCATCACTGACAAAGTCATCCCGACTATGATTCAAGCCAGGAAGGGGGTAACGTCTAAACATTACCACCGTATTTGGAAGAAATATGTCTCTTGGTGTGAGAGCAGAAAATATTATGCGGTGAAATTTCATCTGGGACGTTTCCTGCTTTTGCTGCAGTCGTGTGTGGATGTGGGCCTACGTCTGGGCTCAATAAAAGTCCAGATTTCGACCTTGTCCATTTTCTTTCAGAAACAATTGGCTTCTCTTCCTGAGGTCCAGACGTTCTTGAAAGGAGATCTGCACATCCAACCTCCCTTTGTGTCTCATACGACACCTTGGGATCACAATTTGGTGCTGCAGTTCCTCCAATCAGACTGATTTGAACCGTTATAGGAGGTAGAGGTTTAGTATCTTACGTGGAAGATAGTCACACTGTTGACCTTGGTTTCAGCGAGACGTGTCGGAGCTAGGGTCGTTGTCTCACAAGAACCCCTACTTAATTTTCCATGAGGACAGAGCTGAACTCAGAACTAGTCAGCAATTCCTTCCTAAGGTGGTGTCCGTGTTTCACATCAACCAACCTATTGTGGTTCTAGCTGTCACGGACACCTACTCCAAAGTTTTTGGGTGTTGTGAGGGCTTTGAAGGTGTATGTAAAGAGGACAGCTCGTCACAGGAAATCTGACTCGCTGATCGTTATCTATGATCCCAAAAAGATTGGGTGTCCTGCTTCAAACCAGTCCATTGCACGCAGGATCAGGCTCACTATCCAGCATTCATATTCCACAGCAGGCTTGCCGGTTCCGAAATCTGTTCAGGCCCACTCAACTAGATCAGTGGGTTCTTGGGCGGCTGCCCAGGGTGTCTCGGCTTTACAGCTCTGCTGAGCAGCTACTTGGTCAGGTTCGAACACGTTTTACAAGTTCGATACTTTGACCAAACTGAAGGTCCTCAGAGGCCAATCAGGTCTGCAGGAACCTCAGCACTCTCCCACCCGGTTTGGGAGCTTTGGTACTTCCCCATGGTACTAAATAGAACCCCTCTAGGATGTAAGAGAAAATAGGATTTTAATTACCTACCGGTAAATCCTTTTCTCGTACTCCATATAGGATGCTGGGCGCCCGCCCAGTGCTTTGTTTTCCTGCGTTGCTACTTGGTTAAGTGTTGGTTCAGCTGTTGCTGTTCCACTTTCATGCATGGTTAGCATGATTTCTTCAGGTTACATGTTGATTGGCATGGTTGCTTCCTGTTTCATGCTAGATAACATGTTTCTTCGTGTTGCATGATGGTTGGCATGATTTCTTCATGTTTCATCCTGGTTGGCATGATTTCTTCATGTTGCCTTCTGTTTAGCATGGTTTCTTCATGTTACCTGCTGGTTGACATGGTTTCTTCATGTTTCATGCGGCTTTGCATGGTTTCTCCATGTTGCATGCTGGTTAGCATGGTTTCTCCATGTTGTAATCGTAGTCCGTAGAGGATACTGGGCGCCCGCCCAGTGCTTCGTTCTTCCTGCAATATTACTTGGTTAAGTATTGTTGTTTGGTTCAGCTTTGCTATTCCCGTTTCAAGTTTGGTTAGCATGGCTTTCCTCTTGTTTGTGTGTGCTGGTTCGGAATCTCACCACTATCCTTATCTATCCTTCTCTCAAAGTATGTCCGTCTCCTCGGGCACAGTTTCCTAGACTGAGTGTGGTAGGAGGGGCATAGAGGGTGGAGCCAGCCCACACGATCAAATTCTTAAAGTGCCCATGGCTCTTAGTGGACCCGTCTATACCCCATGGTACTAAATGGAACCCCAGTATCCTCTACGGACTACGAGAAAAGGATTTACCAGTAGGTAATTAAAATCCTATTCTTGGGAGGTTGCTGTATCCTCTGCGGCCGTGTATGCAGTGGAGCTGCTGGTAATGTCACGGCCACTATTGATACTAATGAATCATGATGGCTTCTCCTAAGGTGATTGATGGGGAATACGTTTTCAGTGAGCGGCCACCCTTCTAGTGAGGGAGGAGTTTAATTGCTTCATGACCAGTAGGATTGGAGAAACCCAACCTGAAGAATTGATGGAATGGGGTGGTCCAGGGTCTAAATTTGATTAATATGCTTGCAGTTGCTTTTCCTAGGCCACCAAATTTGTGGAAGTGATAAATGAAATTGGAAACACAGCCCCCCTCCCCCAGAGACTGTGTCATGTGGTCATTTGCTATGGTCAAGATGCTGCTGTTAGAAACACTATATAAGGGTTTAGTGAATGGTGTATCACAAGGTAAGTCATCATACTTAAGCAGTTTACTGATGGGAATTGCCAAATATTCTCTGTAGAGCACTGCAGGATATGTGTGTGCTATATAAATAATCTAATAAATTCTAACCAATAAAATACTTGTATGTCTAGATTCTTTATGTTTCTATTAGGGTCTTCCCTCTGTAAGGTAAACATCTTATTTAGTACTTTTCATCCAATTGCTACTCCTGGTGTCCTAAATGCTGTCCAA
Organism: Pseudophryne corroboree; assembly: GCF_028390025.1. Classification (NCBI taxonomy): domain Eukaryota; kingdom Metazoa; phylum Chordata; class Amphibia; order Anura; family Myobatrachidae; genus Pseudophryne; species Pseudophryne corroboree. The sequence continues at coordinate 511,402,210 of NC_086446.1, forward strand.
AAACAAAACAAGGATCGCAGTTTGGGAGTCATGTTTTGAGCAATGATGTTCTTAGGGCTTTTTGATATAGCACTTTCTGTTCCCTAAGGATGTGGAGGGCTCAGTGAGAACATGTTCTGCTGACTTACTGTGTGTGCCATAAGGTGATTACCTTACAGATAAGCTTTACACTTCATGCAGGATTTAACAGCAGGTGCTAGAGTTTAAATACAGTCAGTAAAGTAAATCCCAGTACCCTCCTGGTAGAAAGGAATCATTCTGCTACGCCACAGTCCCAGGTTTCTTGTATGTGTGGGACTTTTACAAAACATCTGCCTGCTTTCAGGACATACTGTAATTACAAAAGCGTGTTTTCCAACTTTTTTAATCTACGCTCTGGACGATTCCCTGCAGTTATGTCCAGGCGGGAGATGCAGGGGTATGCGGCATTGTAAGCAGGGTGCAGGGCAATTGTGTTGCAATTTAATGCAAATTGCATCATCAAGCACCAAATCCACAGAGAAAAGCAAAAACAATTAGCAGGGCTTATGATATGGACAATAGTTAATAATAAGAATGCTTGAGTCTTGGAAATTAAAAAATACTGTGCATTTATTAAATTCTGTTTAAAATATAGTAAACTGCTGATGCATGACAATCTGAAGCATCAAAATTGCCAAATAACCACTCTAGTCTAGATTGCCAGATGGAAGAAATAGTACCAGAGAAGAACAAAGTTACTGCCAAGGAGTCCAAATTCCAGGAGGATATAGTTCCAAATGTGTCTGTTAAATAACATGTAGTGTAATATTGAACAGCACATGCAAGGGTATGCTTCTTTCAGTAAAAGAAGTATATTCTGTTGTCACAAGTGTACCTGTCATTAGATGAAATATGGAAAAGAATGATTCGTGCCCATCTACTTGAGAAACTAGTCCATCAATTGTTAGTGTGCGCTGCAATAAGAGGAATCCAGTGGTAATGAGGGATATTGGGGGAAACTAGTACGATGGATATAGACAGGGTCCAAAGGAGCCAGTGCACTTTAAATTTCTTCAACTGGGTGTGCTGGCTCCTTCCCTCTATGCCCACTCACACAGGCTGTTTAGAAAAAAGTGCCCTCAGGAGAGGATGCACACTCTGCGAGCTCCAGAGAGTTTTCTTCAATTTTCTTTTAAACTTTTATTATTTTTGGTATGCTGTCTGGGCAACAGCATATCTGCACTGTGGGCTGGGCAACAGCATATCTGCACTGTGGGAGTTAGGGGGGGGGGGGGGGGGGGGGGCGGTCACCGGCCTTACAAGGTGCAGAGCTGCTTCCCTGCTGCAGGACCACCGCCCTGAGGGGTGGTTGGTCAACGGGGCACTGTGCCTTGGCTGTCACAGCCGCAGCACGCCGCACACCCCTAACGCTGCCTGAAGGTGACATCAGTGGTGAGTATAAACCGTGGCCCCGCTAGGCACAAGAGGGCTTTACTAGCACTTCTGTGATGTTTTAAGCTATGAAGGAGAATTTGCCAGTATAAAAATATTCATTATAGCTTCGGAGCCATTAGAGGGAGCTGAGCTAACTCAGAGCGGGACCTGAGGCGTTGTGGCGCCTTCCTCTACTTACAGCAGCCATCTACAGCACACACACCACTTTCTGCCCCACAAGACATGCTGGATATCTGGTACAGGGTGTAGCAAAGGGGGGAGAGCTGCTTGTGTACACTATCCTGTCTCCTCTCATATACAGTAGGGCAGGCTTGCATTATCACTGTCTGTGTGTATGTGATTGTGCTTACTGTGAAATATGGGTAAACACAAGCTGTGCAGTGTGTCACACCAGATTCTCTCCATTATCTAATGATTCTGTTTCCTGTGAACAATGCAGTCAATCTTCACAAATCAGTGAAGGGGCTGTGGGAGAGGGCCCAGAGCCCCACTGGTTAGGGTCCCTTAAGACTATTTATTTACTACCAGTTATCTATATAGCGCACACACATTCCGCAGGGCTTTTACAGAGAGAATATTTGGCCATTCACATCAGTCCCTGCCCCAGTGGAGCTTACAATCTATATTCCCTACCGCATGTACATGCACACACATTCACGCTAGGGTTAATTTTGTTGGGATCCAATTAACCTACAAGTATATTTTGGATTGTGGGAGGAAACCGGATGTTCGATATGTCTTCCCAGCTCACTGCTAATGTGCAGAAGACTCGGCTACTACAGCAGATCTAGCTGCTAGGACAGACGCACAGCCACCCCCCCCCCCCTCTCATGCAGGGCAACAGAAGCGTGGTTTACCTGCTCTGCTATCAGATTCAGATTATATACAAGATGATGGGGATGACCTGGATCCCAATAGTGGGGATCCCGATTCTACTCCGGGTACTGAACTCCTCATTTTGGCTATAAGGGATGTATTACAGCTCCCTCTAGAGGACGTACGCTGCATCACAGCAGTCATTTTTCTTTATCCAAAACAAGCTCAATGTCTCTTTCCCTGATTCTCCAGAGTTAAATGACTTATTCAAACAGGCCTGGAAAAATCCAACAAAAAATTCAAAGTGTCCAAAAAAAATTTGCACACTTTCCCATTTGCTCCTGAAGTTAGAAAATTTTGTGAGGAACCCCCTGGGGTGTATGTATCAGTCTCTCGCCTGTCTAAGAAGGTGCTGCCTGCCCCGGGCTCCTTTACTATGAAAGATCCTGGGGATCGAAAGATAGAAACTACCCTAAAATCTATATAGACTGCAGCCGGCCTTTCACAGATACCGGTCATTGCGGGTTGCTGGATGACCCACGGTATTCATTCTTGGGCCACGCAAGTTCAGGCTGGCATCTCAGGGGATATGCCCTTAGTTACTATGGTAACCCTCCTGAATCACATTCAGGACACTACTTGTGTCCTCTGTAATTCCCTCAAGGAGATGGGGAACATTAATGCTCGGACGTCTGTCATGGCAGTATCGGCGCGCAGGGCCTTGTGGTTGCGTCTGGATTGCAGATGCAGAATCCAAGCGTAATGTGGAATCCCTCCACTTTTTCTGTGGAATGGCTTTTTTGGGTTGAATTGGATACATGGATTTCCAAAGTTACGGCTGGGAAATCCATGTTTCTCCCCTCTGGGGCCCTGCCGGCGAAACGCTCCTATCCGTGGCCGTCTGTCCAGTCCTTTTGAGCTTGCACATTTCGATCAAAGGCCAGAGGTGCCTCCAATGTAGCTAGAGGCACCAGAGGTAAGTCCAGGAAGTACCAGTTCTCAGGAACAGTCCACCAGTTTAGCTTCCACTAAGGCCTCAGCATGATGGTGCCTGCCCACCCCGCCCGACTGCGTCACTTCAGCCGCGTCAGGGAGACCTGCCAATATGCCTAGGTCAGAGAGCTCGTTTCTCAGTGCTATAAGCTGGAGTTTGACAGTACTTCTTCCTCCACCACCCCCCCCCCCCCCCCCCCCCAGTGATTTTTCAGATCAAGCTCACCAACTTTGGAGGATATGCAAGTTACGTTGCTACAGGCTATCCATTTGTGGTGCCGAAGCCGGATGGTTCGGTCATGTCCATTCTGAATCTGAAATCCTTGAATCCTTATTTGAGGGTGTTCAAGTTCAAAATGGAATCCCTGCGAGCAGTGATTGCGGGCCTGGAAGAACAGGAATTTATGGTCTCCTTGGATATCAAGGACGCCTATCTCCATTTTCCGATTTGGCCGTACCTGTGGTTTGCCCTGCTGGGCGATAAATTCCAGGGTCTACAGCTCCGAGGGTATTCACGAAGGTGATGGCGGAGATGATGCTTCAACTCTGGGTTCAGGGTGTCAATGTGGTCCCTTATCTGGACGATCTTCTGATAAAGGCAAGATCCAGGGAGATTTTGATGCTCCATATTGACCGCACCATCAGTCATCTGTCCGACAATGGTGGATTCTCATGTTACAGAAGTCCCACCTGGAGCCAACTCAGAGGCTCCTGTTCCTATGGATGTTGCTGGATACTGTGGCTCAGAAGGTGTTTTCACCAGAGGACAAGGCGAAAACACTTCAGGAGATGGTCCGCGTAGTGCTCCGTCCTACTCTAGTGCCCGTACATCTTTGCATAAGTTTGTTAGGAAAGATGGTTGCCTCATACGAGGCGATCCAGTATGGAATGTTCCATGCCAGAACGTTACAGTTGGATCTCTTGAGCAAGTGGTCCGGATCGCATCTCCAGATGCATCGGATGATTCAGCTGTCACCTCAGGCCAGGATTTCCCTCCTGTGGTGGCTACAGTCCTCCAATCTCTTGGAGGGCAGGAGTTTTGGGATTCAGGATTGGACCCTTCTCACGACGAATGGGAGTCTGAGGGGCACAGTTCCAGAGCAGGTGGTCAGCCCACGAAAGCCTCCTTCCAATCAACATTCTGGAACTTTTGCCGATCTACAATGCTCTGCTTCAGGCCACTCTTCTGCTCCGGGATCAAGCAATCCAGGTACAGTCGGACAACGCCACGGCAGTGACGTATGTCAGTCGACAGGGAGGGACAAAAAGCAGAGCCTGCATGCGAGAGGTGTCAAAGATACTCCTCTGGGCGGGAAGAAGTGCAAAAACCATGTCGGCAATCTTCATTCCGGGTGTGGACAACTGGGAGGCGGACTTCCGGAGTCGTCACGATCTCCACCCGAGGAGCGGGGGCTCCACCATCTGGTGTTCAAGCAGATCATCAACTGGTGGGGTTGCCCACAGATAGACATGATGGCTTCTCATCTCAACAAGAAGCTTCCCTGGTATTGCTCACGGACCAGGGACCCTCAGGTGAGGGCAGTGGATGCACTGGCGTCGCCTTGGCCGTACCGGCTGATCTACCTGTTTCCTCCGATCCCATTGCTTCCAAGGGTGCTAAAGCATATCTGGAATCAAGGTGTCCAGGCACTTTTATTGCTCCGGATTGATTCGGAGGGTGTGGTACGCGGATCTTCTGGACATGTCCGTCGAAGACCCTTGGCCTCTTCCACTCAGAAGAGATCTTCAGCAAGGACCGTTTGTCTACCCGGACTTACGGCGACTTCGTTTGACGGTGTGGAGGTTGAGCGGAACATCCTAGCTCACAAGGGCCTTTCCAAGAAGGTTATTGCACTCATGGTTCAGGACAGAAAACCTGTGACGTCAAAACACTATCATATCTGGAGAAGATGTGTCTCTTGGTGCGAGGAACGCATGTATCCGCCTGCTGAGTTTCACTTGGGACGTTACCTACAGGCTGGTGTGGATAAGGGCTTACGTCTTTGTTCCATTAAGGTCCAGATATAATTTTCTTTCATTGGCAGTGCTGCCAGAAGTTCAGACCTTCTTGCAAGGGGTACTCCACATACAACCTCCCTTTGTGCCGCCTACGGCACCCTGGAATTTGGATGTTGTGTTGGAATTTCTGCGGTCTTCCTGGTTTGAATCTTTGATGACTGTAGAAGACAGGTACCACATGTGGAAGACATTGATGTTACTGGCCCTGGCTTCTGCTCAACGTGTCTCGGAATTGGGGGCCTTATCGTGTAAAAGTCCGTACTTGGGGTGTCATTCCGAGTTGTTCGCTCGGTAATTTTTTTCGCATCGCAGCGATTTTCCGCTTAGTGCGCATGCGCAATGTCCGCAGTGCGACTGCGCCAAGTAAATTTGCTATGCAGTTAGGAATTTTACTCACGGCTTTTTCTTCGTTCTGGTGATCGTAGTGTGATTGACAGGAAGTGGGTGTTACTGGGCGGAAACTGGCCGTTTTATGGGTGTGTGCGGAAAAACGCTACCGTTTCTGGGAAAAACGCGGGAGTGGCTGGAGAAACGGAGGAGTGTCTGGGCGAACGCTGGGTGTGTTTATGACGTCAAACCAGGAACGACAAGCACTGAACTGATCGCAGATGCCGAGTAAGGTTGAAGCTACTCAGAAACTGCTAAGAGGTGTGTAATCGCAATTTTGAGAATCTTTCGTTCGCAATTTTAAGATGCTAAGATTCACTCCCAGTAGGCGGCGGCTTAGCGTGTGTAAAGCTGCTAAAAACAGCTTGCGAGCGAACAACTCGGAATGACCCCCTTGGTCTTTTACGAGGACAGAGCGGAGCTCCGGACTAGACAGCAGTTCCTGCCGAAGGTTGTCTCCGCGTTTCACCTGAATCAACCTAGTGTAATTCCGTCCAGTTCTGATGCTTCTGCTCTTCCAGAGGCATTGGATGTTGTGCGTGCCTTGAAGATCTATGTCAAACGCACGGGTCGGGTCAGAAAAACGGATTCCTTGTTCGTGCTCTATGATACGCAGAAAAAGGGTTGCCCTCCTTCAAAGCAGTCCATTGCTTGTTGGATTAGGATTACTCTCCAACAGGCCTATGTGTCGGCAGCCTTACCTGTTCCTCAGTCTCTGAAGGCCCACTCTACAAGATCAGTGGGCTCTTCCTGGGCGGCTGCCCGTGGAGTCTCGGCCTTGCAACTATGCTGAGCTGCTACCTAAGAACACCTTTGTGAAGTTCTACAAGTTTGATACCTTGGCCAAAGAGGATACCCAGTTTGGGAGGTGGTGCTGCAGCAGTCTCCGCACGTTCTGTAAGCTTTGGGACGTCCCCATCGTACTAGTTTCCCCCAATATCCCTTATGGATGCTAGAGAAAATAGGATTTTAATACCTACCGTAGTCCATAACGGATATTAGGCGCCCGCCTCAGTGCGTTGACTTTTCTGCAGGTTCTTGTTCTATAGTAAGCTGTTCAGCTGTTGCTGTTGTTACCAGCCGTTGCTGGTTGCTTTATTTTAGTGGTGTGCTGGTATGTGAATCTCACCACCTTTTGTTATCATGGGGGTCATTCCGAGTTGTTCGTTCGGTAAATTTCTTCGCATCGCAGCGATTTTCCGCTTAGTGCGCATGCGCAATGTCCGCATTGCGACTGCGCCAAGTAAATTTGCTATGCAGTTAGGAATTTTACTCACGGTTTTTTCTTCGTTCTGGTGATCGTTATGTGATTGACAGGAAGTGGGTGTTTCTGGGCGGAAACAGGCCGTTTTATGGGAGTGTGTGAAAAAACGCTACCGTTTCTGGGAAAAACGCGGGAGTGGCTGGAGAAACGGAGGAGTGTCTGGGCGAACGCTGGGTGTGTTTGTGACGTCAAACCAGGAACGACACTGACTGAACTGATCGCAGATGCCGAGTAAAGGGCCCTACTCACTGGCCGACCCGCCGCCGAGCTGCCCGACGGCGGATACGGCCGACGAGCGACCCGGCGGCGGGGGGGCAGTGACGGGGGGAGTGAAGTTTCTTCACTCCCCCCGTCACGCGGCTGCATTGAAGTGCAGGCAAATATGGACGAGATAGTCCATATTGGCCTGCATGCACAGCCGACGGGAGACCAGCGATGAACGAGCGCGGGGCCGCGCATCGTTCATCGCTGGAGTCTCCACACTGAAAGATATGAACGAGTTCTCGTTCATTTATGAACGAGATCGTTCATATCTTTCAAAAAATCGGCCAGTGTGTAGGGCCTATAAGTCTCGAGTTACTCAGAAACTGCACAGAGATGTTTTATCGCAATATTGCGAATCTTTCGGTCGCAATTTTAAGAAGCTAAGATTCACTCCCAGTAGGCGGCGGCTTAGCGTGTGCAAAGCTGCTAAAAGCAGCTTGCGAGCGAACAACTCGGAATGAGGGCCCATGTTCCTTCTCTCATATATGTCCTTTCTTCTTCAGGCATGTTTTTACCTATAACTGCCTGTGGGAGGGGGCATAGAGGGGAGGAGCCAGCACACCCAGTTGAAGAAATTTAAAGCGTCTATACCCATCGTACTAGTTTCCCCCAATATCCCTTATGGACTATGAGAAAAAGATTTACCGGTAGGTATTACATTTTTTTTATTTTTCTAACGTGGCCAGTATAAACTATGGTAGGGACCACACGCCATTAGAAAGGACGGGGCTTCCCGGAGCAGTATCAGCGGCAAGAAGGCACCATTTCCTGCTGCTGGGGATCTTCAAGGCTGCATGCACGCTGCTCCTACAGGACCCACGCTGTTACAGACTGTAAAACTGGTACCAGGGGGTCACAGAAAGGGGGGAGCACACCAGCAGCAGTGCCGCTGCACTGCTATCAGGTCATACACATACTTCAACACATTGTGCTGCTGTGTGCTGGTGTCCGCTCCCCCGTGTCACTCCAGGGGCTCTTTAGGGTCTGTGTGGAGGTGTTGGTCAGTGGGCTGCGCTGTATTACTATTGTGTTAGATGTCTGTTGACATGGTTCTGTGTGCTGCTTGTAACTCTACCCCGTCTTTAGCGGGGTCACTCATGTGTAAACAATGTTCCTTATCTCCACAGGGACCCAGTTCACAGGCACCTGACTGGCTAGATAGCTTTAAAAGCATGATTCATAATGTAAATTCAGAATTAGCTGCAGCTAAAAAAGAGACAGGTGTTACAACACACTATTGATTGTGTGGCTAAAGCTGCAGATATCAAGAAGGCTTCTCAGCCCCATCTAGTGGTTGCACATAAACGCTCACTGCCACAGGTGCTCCAGTCTGATTCTGATACTGATTAGCCTGATGTGGATGATGATGATGATATGGATGAGGACAGCTCTCTGTCCCCAGTGGTGGAGGTCCTCATTTTTGCTGTAAGAGAGGTTCTTCACGTACTGGATCAGGAGGCAGAACCAGATGAGGAGTTGTACTTTAACGTTAGACCAAAGACATCAGCAACTTTTCCTGTATCTAAGGAATTAAACTTCCTGGCCAGGGAGGCTTGGTTAAACCTTGATAAAAAATGTAAAATTCCTCAGCAGTTTTTACCTACTTTTCCCCTCCCAGCTGAGGACAGGAAGGCATGGGAAAACTCCCCATCAGTCAATACATCTGTATCCAGGCTATCTAAGAAATTAGTACTGCCAGTGCCAGGAGCTATATCCCTAAAAGAGCCAGCTGCTGTAAAATTGAGACCACACTCAAGGCAATTTATACGGCAGCAGGCGCAGCACAATGCCCCACAATAGTTTGTGGGTGGATTTCCAGGGCGGTAGTCAAGTGGTCTGACAATGTTATTGACGTTTTAGATTCTCTGCCCCGTGATGAGGTCATTACTTTGCTCCAACATATACAGGATTCTGCAAATTTCATGAGCAAGGCTATTAAAGAGTTGTGTAAGATAAATGGCTGCACTATTGCTATCCCTTTTTCGGAGCACAGAGCTCTGTGGTTACGTCAGTGGTTGGCAGACGCTGATTCCAAAAAAGGTGTGGAAAATCTTCCCTTAACAGGTGATGCCTTGTTTGGAGACAAATTAAATAAATGGATCTCCAAAGCAACGGCGGGTATGTCTACCTATCTGCCGTCGGCTGCGCCACCTGCTAGACATTCTTACACTGGGAACCTACTTGCAGTCCTTTCGTGTGGCAAGGTTCAGAGGCAGGGGCCTCCACCGCACCCAGAGGATCTCATGGTAAGTCCCGTAACCCTGCAACTGCTGTCTCCCTGGACCAGACCACGGATCCCCTGCCGCTAAGTCTTCCGCGTGAAGGCCCCAGCAACAAGGTGACTTTCAGGTAGGGGCTCGCCTTCAACACTTCGCCCACGTGTGGGTGGAGTCCTGCTGGGATCCTTAAGTAAGGGACCTCATTTCCCAAGGATACCGGCTCGAATTTCAAGCACTCCCTCCTCACAGATTTTTCAAGTCAGGCTTACCAGCTTTACCCGCAGCAAAAGTTACCTTGCAAGAGGCTATTCAAAAGCTTTTTGCAGACAGGTGTTGGTTCTGGTACCTCCTCCGTTACGCAACAGGGATTTTTACTCCAGTCTTTTTATCGTTCCCAAACCAGGCGGTTCGGTGCGACCCATCTTGAACCTGAAGTCTCTAAACCCGTATCTGAGGGTGTTCAAATTCGAGATGGAATCCCTGCGGGCGGTGGTGTCCGCTCTGGAGGATGGGGAGTTCCTGGTGTCTCTGGACGTCAAGGATGCTTACCTATAAATTCCCATCTGGCCCCCTCATCAGGGTTCGCCATATTGCACAACCATTTCCAGTTTCAGGCCTTACCCTTTGGACTATCCACAGCTCTGAGGGTCTTCACCAAGGTCATGGCGGAGATGATGCTGCAACTGCGCATGATGGGAGTCGACATTGTCCCCTACTTGGATGATCTCCTGATAAAGGCTATGTCCAGGGAGCGTCTGCTGGACAGCATCAATCTGACGACTCGCCTGCTTACGGATCATGGGTGGATCCTAAATTTTCAGAAATCTCACCTGGAACCGACCCACCGTCTTCAGTTCCTGGGAATGCTACTGGATGCGGTGTCTCAAAAGGAGTTTCTCACAATGGACAAGGCCTTGATTATACAGGCTATGGTTCGCTCTGTGCTCCGTCCTCGCAAGGTATCCATACATCTTTGCATCCGATTACTGGCCAAGATGGTGGCTGCTTACGAGGCACTCCAATACGGCAGATTTCATGCCCAACCATTTCAGCTGGATCTGCTGGACAAATGGTCAGGGTCTCACCTTCACATGCATCAGGAAGTGACCTCCGATGCCCGGATTTCTCTATATTCATTCCATGAGTGGACAACTGGGAAGCAGACTTCCTCAGCAGGCACGACCTCCATCCGGGGGAATGAGGCCTACATCCTCAGGTGTTTCAACAGTTAGTTCGCCGGTGGGGCTGTCTGCAGATAGAGCTGATGGCTTCTCAACTCAACAAGAAGCTATGCCGTTACTGTTCCAGAATGAGGAATCCGCAGGCTGTTGCAGTGGACGCACTGACAACACCGTGGATGTACCAGTTTGTATACCTGTTCCCTCCTCTATCGCTGATCCCAAGGGTTCTCAAAAGACTAAGGAGGGAAAGTGTTCAGGCAATTCTAATTGCCCCGGATTGGCCTTGACGGGCCTGGTACTCGGACCTCCTATCCATGGTTCTGGAGGATCCCTGGCCTCTACTGCTCCAAGAAGATCTTCTTCAATAAGGTCCATTTGTCTATCCAGACTTACAGCGGCTACGTTGGACAGCTTGGAAGTTGAGAGGGAAATTCTAGCTAGGAAGGGTCTTCTCTCCCGGGTCATTTCTAACATGGTCTAGGCCAGGAAGGTGGTTACGTTGAAACATTATCATCGTATCTGAAAAACTATGTTTCCTGGTGTGAGGGCAGAAAGGTTTCTCCCGTGGTATTTAGAATTGGTTGTTTTCTACTTTTCCTGCAAGCGGGAGTGTATATGGGCCTACGGTTAGGCTCCATCAAAGTTCAGATTTCTGCGCTCCTCTATTTTCTTCCAGAAGCAGCTTGCCATGTTGCCTGAAGTACAAACTTTCCTGAAGGGAGTTCTTCATATGCAACCGCCCTTTGTACCTCCCACAGCTCCGTGGAACCTCAATTTGGTCCTGTCCTTTCTCCAATCGGACTGGTTTGAACCCTTACATAGGGTGGAGTTAAAATTTCTCACCTGGAAGACGGTGATGTTATTAGCACTGGCGTCTGCCAGACGTGTCTCTGAATTGGGGGCCTTGTCCTGTAAGAGCCCTTATTTGATATTTCATGAAGACCGGGCGGAACTTAGGACCCGTCCTCAGTATTTGCCTAAAGTTGTGTTGGCCTTTCATGTGAATCAACCTATTGTGGTTCCGGTATTGTCTGACGCTTCCGTTGGTCCTGAGTCCTTGGATGTGGTCAGGGCCTTACAGATTTATGTCAAAAGGACGGCCCGTCATCAGAAGTCTGACTCGCTGTTTATGAGTTTGGTCGGCCGGCTTCTAAGCAATCTATTGCTCGCTGGCTCAGGTTGACCTTTCAACAGGCATATACCTCGGCGGCTCTGCCCTTGCTGACATCTATTCAGGCCCACTCGACGAGGTCGGTGGGGTCTTCCTGGGCGGCTTCCCAGGGAGTATCAGCCCTACAGTTGTTCCGAGCTGCTACTTGGTCTGGTTCGAACAAGTTTATTAAATTCTATCAGTTCGATACCTTGGCCAAGAATGACCTTCAGTTTGGTTTGGCAGTTTTACAGGGGTCTCGGCACTCCCCCACCTGTTTAGTACCATGGGGAAGTCCCAAAGTACAAGACCCCAGTATCCACTAGGACGTAAGACAAAATAGGAATTTAATACCTACCGGTAATTCCTTTATTCCTAGTCCGTAGTGGATACTGGGCACCCGCCTCAGTGCTTCGTTCCTGCTTACCTGTGTAAGTATTTGGTTGGACCGGCGTTGCGGTCCCGTTATGTTGTTGAGATAGCTGTGCTGTCCTGGTTAGGTTGGTGTTGCTATCCTCTGTTCTGGTTAGCGCCCTCCTTTCGTTCTGATTGTGTGTTGGCTTGTTGCCTCACCGCTGTTTGTATTGGGGGTAATTCCAAGTTGATCGCAGCAGGAAATTTTTTAGCAGTTGGGCAAAACCATGTGCACTGCAGGGGAGGCAGATATAACATGTGCAGAGAGAGTTAGATTTGGGTGTGGTGAGTTCAATCTGCAATCTAATTTGCAGTGTAAAAATAAAGCAGCCAGTATTTACCCTACACAGAAATAAAATAACCCACCCAAATATAACTCTTTCTGCACATGTTATATCTGCCCCCCCTGCACTGCACATGGTTTTGCCCAACTGCTAAAAAATTTCCTGCTGCGATCAACTTGGAATTACCCCCATTGTTTCTTCTCTCATATTATGTCCGTCTCCTCGGGCACAGTTTTCCTAGACTGAGTCTGGTAGGAGGGGCATAGAGGGGAGGAGCCAGCACACACATACACACACTAAAGATTTTAAAGTGCCAGACTCCAGTGGACCCAATCTATACCCCATGGTACTAAAGCACAAGATCCCAGTATCCACTACGGACTAGGAGAAAAGGAATTACCGGTAGGTATTAAATTCCTATTTTTTGTACACACACATTTTTATGGAGTTTAAAGATGCTTGAAAAACTCTGGGTCAGAAGTTCCAGTAAGTGAGCAAATACTCTGGTTAGAAACAAGACTATTTCAAATATAAATTATATTTCCATAAATTAATTTTAAAAGTTGAAGCAGCGCTCAATTTTATCAGCAAACTGCAAATCAAGTGCAAAACTATTTTATCAGCAAACTGCAAATAAAGTGCAAAGTCATATACAGACACAAATTCTTTATTTTTGGGAAACATCACCTCCCCTTTTCCTTCTTGGTGGCATCCAAACTTTGTTAAAAAAACACACACAAAAAATAGTTGTACTTCTAGAGAGAGATCTATTTAAGGATTAGAAAACTAGGCACTCTGTAGTGTCTAGTAGAAATAGAAATTATATATGAGCACAGATGTAAACATATAGGTGGACCAGATGCAATTATAACAGGTTTATGGATATATGTCTTGACATTAGGGAACTAGTTCTCAATGGATTACATCAATGATCTCTCTAGATACAGTAGGATGTAAACATTGTCTTAATACATTTAAAAAGGGGTTTATTACACACAATATAAAAATCATATGCTCTTAAGGGTACATAAAAAATTAATAGTAATAATGAAAAGTATGAAGGTTTGCAAATTCCAATGCCTTTCATCTATCAAGGCTTCTTTAGAAGGTGATAGGCCAAAGAAAAGTTTGATTTCACCTAAGTTGAAACATTTTCAATGTGCTCTCCAAAACTATGAGATAAACTGCACACCGTGGTGGGATACGCTCTTTTCCATTGCAGGCTTGAGAGCTGAAGAAATCTTCTTTAATGGAACAAAATGTGCAGCTTTTGAAAAACAACCTATTGCCCAGAAGACATCAAATCTTCAGCAGAGGGGTTTATCCATTAGAAAATCTATGAGAGCATTCTCTATATTATTATGTCCATATTATGGAGAATTTTAAGTGAAAAACAATAAAATAATTGACTAACGTTAAGCAATTACCTTCAAAATTCTTAACTAGTAAAGATGCTCCCCCCAAAGTTTCACAACCTGCTGACTCTCATGACCAGTAACAATATCCCAACATTATCCACAACCAAAAATGTATAACCGTATAGAAGACAATAGTAAGAGTGGTGTGCAATAAGTTTCCAGATGCACAAAAAGTATTCTATTTACAAATAAAGTGAGCATTACATTTTTTTCAAAGAATTCCCTAGAGGAGTCTATGCAATGCTGTATGCGCTCAACACACCATGTGAAGCATCTAGACCAGTCCAAAGCAGTTATGTTTTCTACATACTGGATGAAGGTCTCCACTGCAGCTTCCGATGACTCCAAACGTATCCGACATATCTTGCCTTTGGTTTGTGGGAACGTGAAGTTGCAAGGGCCCAGATCTGGACTATACTGTAGATGACCAAGCTCGTGGATGTGTTCATGGGCCAGAAAGTCCACCACTTTTCTGGACTTGTGGGCAGGTGCATTTTTTGGGATGGAGAAAGGCACCATGAGTGCGAGTTCTTGGACGGTGCCTGGAAATTGCTTCCAGCACTTGCAGCAAGCATTGGTTGGCGTGCCATCCCCCAATGATGGTGCGCTGCTGCGCGAATGGTATAGTAGCTACATGACAAGTCTTAGCCACAAAAACAGCCACCATCTGCTTGGCCATACTGGGCTCGTGTCGGAACTTCTGCGGCAGCACACCTCCAATTGGACACTACTGGGCTGACTGGTGTTTGGTCTAAGCGTCAAAACTGTACATCCAGGAATCATTGTTACTGATTATCTCCCAAACCTGGCCAGCATGTTGCGACACCTCCTGCTCTCGTATCAGCTAATGGGGCACCCAGTGTGCAGAAACCTTGCTCAGGCAAAGCTTTTCTTGGAGTATCAAGCAGATAGATCCCGATGAGGTGCCTGTCTCCTCTAACCGAGTCACAGTCACCCTGGCGTCCTCAATTATGGCCCGCACAGCATACAATGTTACCCTTGGTGATGGTGGACACAGGTAGACTGCAGCACTCCTGGTCTTCCAGTTACAAACTCTTGCACCGAAATTATGCAAACCACTCAAACGTATTGGTTCCCTAGTGGTGCTTCCTATCCAAAAGCAGTTTACAGTCCGTCAATACTCCCCTGCTATCGCAGACCACTCTTGTAGTCGTAGATGATGACAATTCTCCAGTGGCCTCTGTTGAGCTCTATAAAGAGTTTGTGAAGGCAGTGAACATGCTGACTACTTCAGTGTGCCGTGCTGCTTCTATATGGTTATGTGCCTTGACATTTCACAAGAACTTACAGAGATTACAGTTCACAACCAGTCAATCAGATTGTGTCTACCCTACCTATGCACTGCGCATCCGGAAAGTTATTGCACACCCTTTGTAAACATGAGGGGGAAAAGATAAGGCTGAACAGAACCACCAGAAAGAAGACCGCAAATGAGATAGAGTGAAGATGTCGTGGCAACAGGTCCTGAAGAAGGAAAGCCCGACACTGCAAGGGGACTCTTCACCAAATAGCTTACCTTTGCCTCCTTGCCTGCCAAGCAGGCCAGGCGACATTGTGGTTCAATGTGGGTATTTATACTGCCTCCAAGATTCCAGCTCATGTGCCCCCCAGACCAGTCAGGCAGCTGGCAGCCTGATGGCTAGTACAATAATGTTTTTTTGAGGTTTTTTTGTTCATGGTACAGTGGATAGCAGAGGAGATGCAAAGAAGAACAGGCAGCAAAAGGTAAGTGTGGGGAAAGGTGCTGGAGATGCCAAGACACTGGGGAGTATGGTGAGGATGAGGCTGGAAAGACATGGGGGGATGGGAGCTGAAGAAAGACACAGGCGGGGATGAGCCGATAACTGACCTGCCTGTACTCATTAGTGAAGGAAGAAGCCAGGATCAAAATGCAGTAAGATAAATGGGAATCCAGCGCTAGGCATGTGGATCCATTTTTGGGAAGAGCCGGTACAAGTGCACCTCATGCAATAAAAGCTCCCTGACGTGACCCTTTGTGTCCACCAGAGACGGCAGGATTCGGTAAGACTCAAGTAGAGCACTCTTATGCACTAGACCACCTGAGTAATTGTCACTAGGTCGTGGCTGCATGTAATTTGGGCGATAGGCCTGTGAGCATATTTAATTTTGTATAAATAGGCCCATGCCCATTTTCCTTTTTGGACATTAGGCACATTGCGCTGGCTCCCACTTAGAAATGTAAAGAAATTCTCCAGCTCCCGCACTGAATGCCCTGTTTCCTACCAAATTGGTGCTAAGCCTTTAATTTGCCTTGTGTAAGAGTGTAGTAGGCACTAGGTCTCTCTAACTAGGTGTCCCTGCATTTGTGTTGCATGTGTGAGTGTGGCGCACTCCAGGCCACTGAGAGGAGGTGACCCCCTTGCATAATATGCCAAGTGGTAGGCATAGTGTCCCCTAGCATTCAGGGTTATCCTTTTTCTTTTAGTCAGCAGTTAGGACCCATTAAAGGTAGACTGTTGGTAAGGTACATGCTTATGTCTGTTGCACTGTATTGTGTCTGTGTCATTGGGGAATACTGTAGTATAGTGTCAGTGATAGGTTAGTACACTATACCCAGCCTGTAACTATTGTTTCTTTACTGGAGCCAGTTAGTGCTGTAGTGCTGTTGCAGGTGGTGCATTCCTAGAGAACTAGAGAATGGGGTAAGTGTATTGCAGCTGTGTGGGTGGCATACGCCTAGAGAATAGGATTAGTGTACCACAGCTGTGTGGGTGGCATACGCCTAGAGAATAGGGTTAGTTTAGCACAGCGATGTCGGTGGTATGTGCCTAGAAAACGGTTAGTATAGCGCAGCTGGTATGTGTGGTACATGCCTAGAGAATAGGGTTAGTGTAGCACGGCGGTGTGGGTGGCACATGCCCTCAGAATAGGGTTAGTGTAGCACAACTGTTTGGGTGGTACACGCCTAGAGAATAGGGTTACTGTGACACAGCGGTGTCTGTATGCAGGCACTGAGGCCATGGCATGTTCATCATAGTGACTAGTGTGGTTCTTTGGTCTCTTACTGTTTAGGCGAGGTGTGTCCGGCCAACTTCTTGAGGTGTATGGTGATAACGTCACAGAAACAAATTTGGGTATTGATGCACTGCCTTTGATAACAGCAGGATAGACGTTCAAGATAAGCAGAGATCCGCTCAGCCAAGCACATCCACCATAGGCAGTGCACCAAACCCAAACCTGTTTCTGTGAAGAGAGTTTAAAAGAAATACAATAGGGCTTATGTAAATAATTATATAAATGCATGAAAGTGTGCATGGAATAGCACTTGAATAAATGATTCATTACTGCCATCTACTGATACAAGTTGTTATTGCAGCTAATGCAATGATTACTATATAAAAATGGATAGTAGATTTTTACTTATTTATTAACCGTTTCTTATATAGCACAGCAAATTCTGTTGCGCTTTACAACTGGACACAATGATAAAACAAAACTGGGTAATAAACAGTCATAGAGGTAGGAAGGCCCTGCTCGCAAGCTTACAATCTATAGGGAAATTGGTACTGATTCACAAGGATAGGTGCTATTGGGCATATCTACCCATTGGCCAGGATGGCACTCGCTAGGGGCGCCAGCCGAGGAGGGGGCGCCGCCCAGCAGTGCCACCCTCGGCCAGTGGGTGGAATCACTTAGTAGTGCCATCGCCTGGGCAGGAGGATCTCACAGTAGGCAGGAACAGGTGCCGATGTTCGGCAATGCACTAGCGAAGAACGTGAAAGTAAACTACAGTTCCCAGCAGCCCTTGCTGTCGGGAGCTCCTGCAGCAAGGGTTGCTGGGAGCTGTAGTTTACTTTCACTTTCTTCACGAAGTGTGGTGTGCCTGCCTACCGTGCAATCCTCCAGCTCATCACACTAGGTACTGCAACATATTCATTGATATGTGCTTTGAGGGGGGAGGACTATATGCAGGGAGGGGGGAGACTATATCATACTTGCCTACCTGACCCTCTCCATGAGGGAGAAAATGCTCTGTTCCTGGACTTGCCTCTTAATTGATGATTGCCATCACCTGTGGTGAGCTAGTTAATTGATAAGAAAGGTGTTTCACCACAGGTGATGGCAATCATGCATTACCAGGAAAGTCCAGGAACAGAGCATTTTCTCCTTCATGGAGAGGGTCAGGTAGGCAAGTATGGACTATATGCAGGAAGGGACTCTGTGCTGAGAGTGGAGAGGACTATATGCAGGGGGGGGGACTATATGTAGTGGTGGAGACTGCTGGGAGGGGAGAGGACTATATGCAGGGAGGGAGGAGACCATGGCTATGTGCTGGAAGGGGGGAGACCATGGCTATGTGCAGGGAGGCGGGAGACCATGGCTATATGCTGGGAGGTGGGAGACCATGGCTATGTGCTTGGAGTGGGCAGACTATGGCTATGTGCTGGGAGGGGGATGGGGGCTACGGCTATGTGATGACAGGGGAATGGAGAATACGGCTATGTGCTGGGAGGAGGAGTGGGACTACGGCTATGTGCTGGGAGCGGGATGGAGACTACGGCTATGTGCTGGGAGGAGGAGTGGGACTATGGCTATGTGCTGGGAGCGGGATGGAGACTACGGCTATGTGCTGGGAGCGGGATGGGGACTACGGCTATTTGCTGGGAGGAGGAGGGGTACTACGGCTATGTGCTGGGAGGAGGAGGGGGACTACGGCTATGTGCTGGGAGCGGGATGGAGACTACGGCTATGTGCTGGGAGTGGGATGGAGACTACGGCTATGTGCTGGGAGCGGGATGGGGACTACTATGTGCTGGGAGGGGGTAAGGACTACGACTATGTGCTGGGGACAGGAGGTTATCTACCCATTGGCCAGGATGGCACTCACAAGGTGCACTGGCCGAGGAGGGGGCGCTGCCTAGTGGTGCCTTGGCCAGGGAGTGGAATCACTTAGTAGTGGCAGTGCCAGGGCTGGTGGTTCGCACAGCAGCCAAGAGCTTGCGCCGGCGTTCGGCACCACAATGCACCAGAGTGAAGAAACTCAAACTACTAGAATGCTATTCTTAATATATCACTACATCACCACTACTAGGTAGTGTGCAGAGATACCTTTTCACTGCCATTAATATTTGATTAAACCCCCTGACTGCGGGTGGCCCTCCTTGGCCACGCCAGGCACTGCTGATTTCTCCACAGTGTGACAAGGATTACTGTGTGGGCACTAGTGTATGACATAATGTGTATAAGGGGTACTACTGTGTAACGTAATTTGAATTTTGAGTACTATTGTGTGGTCATGCCCCTTTCCCACAAGATCATGTCCCTTTTTGCATATGCACCTTCCCTATTTCAAATATGGGGGGGGAGAGGGGCACTAGTCTCTTACTTTGCCAGGGGCGCCCGGTCCCCTAGATACACCTCTGGGTGCTATATATTGAATATGTGGAGGATACTTGTTGACTGTACAGTGGGGGATATCATTGGATAGGAAAGCTCATGAAGGTTATGTGAGTGGTTCTAGAATTTGATAAGCTTGCCTGAATACAGTAGGTGAGTTTTCATGGAACGCTTGAAGGTTTGGAGACTAGAGGAGAGTCTTATTGTGCGTGGTAGGGCATTCCACATAGTGGGTGCAGCCCGAAGAAAGTCCTGCAATTGTGCATGGGAGCGAGTAATGAGTGTGGATGAGAAACGTAGATCTTGTGAAGAAGGAAGGGGCCGGGTGTGGAGATATTTTGAGATAAGCGAAGAGATGGGTTGGGTATGTGTGACCGGTGGTCAGGAGACCGCTGGTCAGCATACCTCCGCCGGTATCCAGGTAGCGGGGTGCTGATGGGGGACGGGGGGGGGGGGGCGAGCGCAACAAGCCCAATGCGGGCTCTGTTGCCACATGTTCTATTCATACTCTATGGGTGGCGTGGACACCCGCGAGTGGGAATAGATACAGATAGAGACAAATCATCGGAGGATAGGTAGATTTGAGTATCATCTGTGTACAGATGATACTGCAATCCAAAAGAGCTGATTAATTTACCAAGAGATGAGGTATAGATTGAGAAAAGCAGAGGACCTTGTGGTCTGCCAACTGAATGAGGTAGCGAAGAGGAGGTGGATTCAGAGAAAACGGATACTGAAAGAGCGATTAGATAGATAGGAACCAAGAGAGGGCTGTGTCCTGAAGACCTAGGGATTGTAGTGTTTGTATGAGGAGAGTTTTCAAGTGTCAAAAGCAGCAGAGAGATCTAGAAGTATAAGAAGTGAGTAATGGCCTTTAGACTTCGCAGTGACCAGATCATTCACTACTTTAGTTGGTGCTGTCTCCGTGGAGTGTTGGGAATGAAAGCCTGACTGATGTGTGTCCAGTAAGTTGTATGTGTTAAAAACGTGTGTGAGGCGAGTATAGACAAGTTTCTCAAGTAGCTTAGAGAGGCAAGGGAGCTGAGAGATGAGACGGTAGTTTGTGAGAGAGTTAGGGTCAGAATTTTGTTTTGTTTTTCAGAATGCATGCTTGAACAGTGAAGGAAAGATAGCAGTAAAGGAGAGAGAGATTACATATGTTAAGGTTAGGATGAGCACAGGAGACAGAGATTTACTTAGTTGTGAGGGTACAGGATCAAGAGGAGAGGTAGCAGAGTAGGAGGATGAGAAGAGTGTTGATACTTCATCTTCATTTGTGGGATCAAATTAAGGGAAAGTGCCAGAAGGTTTAGGTAGGGAATTGAGTAGGTCACTGGTTGAGGAAAAGCATACCATTTCATCTTGGATCTTAGTAGTCAGTCCTTGAAGTAGGAAGCAAGATCTTGCGCCTTGATAGTGGCTGGTGGGTTGGGTGAAGGAGGGTTGAGAAGGGATTTAAATGTATTGAAAAGTCATTTGGGGTTAGAGGCTTGAGCAGAGATGAGAGTTTGGAAATATGTTTGTTTGGCAGTGTCCAGGGCATTACGAAAAGAGTAGTAGACAGTCTTATATGTGAGGAAGTAACTTGGAATATGAGATTTATGCCACTGGCGTTCAACTTTGTGTGAGTTTTTGTAGGTGTCTTGTTAATTTAGAGTGCAATGGTTGACATCTAGGCCTACATGGAGTGTGATGGTTAGTTAGAGCCACATCATCAAGGGCTATCTCTAGAGTCTGGCTCAGGTGTGATACAGCCATCTCAGGAGAAGTGAATGCAGAAATAGGTGAAAGCAGTTATTGGAGTGAGGTGGAAAACTCTTGAAGATTAATTGCATTCATATTTCTGCGGGTTTGAGGAGGATTGGAGGACTTCAGTGAAACTGACTTTGAAGTAATGGAGGAGAGCATGCAGGTGATAAGGTTGTGATCTGAGATAGGGAAAGGTATTGTGTGCGACACATGGAGGACGATTTATGTACAGTAATACGGAATCAGTATGATTTGCTGATGGACGGGATAATGGCATTCAGTATACTGTTAGCTGCATCCCGTCCATCAAAATCCCGACAGCCCCCCAGTAAGCCCCTTAACCCTCACCTTTCCCCTACCCTAACCTTTCCGGTGCTGCAGCCTAACCCTAACCACCCTTCTGTAACGTAAACCCATTGAGTTCTTGAAAGGTCTGGCCTCTGGACCAATGGAAGGAGACCAAAACCAACAGACTGTTAACTCCCACTGTTTGGATATAGGCAGTTTTCTAAGATATGGTTAGTTAGTTAGTTAGTTGCTTGCTGAGGGGAAGAGAGATGGAGACGACTGTGCATTGAGCAATAGGGTGAAGTATGCTGACTGTAACTGATTCTTTTGTAACTGTAACTGCTTCTTGTGTAATTGTAACTCTGTACCATATATTTTATATGTATATATATATATATGTATATATATATATATATACACACTGCTCAAAAAAATAAAGGGAACACTAAAACAACACATCCTAGATCTGAATGGATGAAATATTCTTATTAAATACTTTGTTCTTTACATAGTTGAATGTGCTGACAACAAAATCACACAAAAATTATCAATGGAAATCAAATTTATTAACCCATGGAGGTCTGGATTTGGAGTCACCCTCAAAATTAAAGTGGAAAAACACACTACAGGCTGATCCAACTTTGATGTAATGTCCTTAAAACAAGTCAAAATGAGGCTCAGTAGTGTGTGTGGCCTCCACGTGCCTGTATGACCTCCCTACAACCCACACAAGTGGCTCGGGTAGTGCAGCTCATCCAGGATGGCACATCAATGCGAGCTGTGGCAAGAAGGTTTGCTGTGTCTGTCAGCATAGTGTCCAGAGCATGGAGGCGCTACCAGGAGACAGGCCAGTACATCAGGAGACGTGGAGGAGGCCGTAGGAGGGCAACAACCCAGCAGCAGGACCGCTACCTCTGCCTTTGTGCAAGGAGGAACAGGAGGAGCACTGCCAGAGCCCTGCAAAACGACCTCCAGCAAGCCACAAATGTGCATGTGTCTACTCAAACGATCAGAAACAGACTCCATGAGGGTGGTATGAGGGCCCGACGCCCACAGGTGGGGGTTGTGCTTACAGCCCAACACCGTGCAGGAAGTTTGGCATTTGCCAGAGAACACAGAGCTTGGCAAATTCGCCACTGGCGCCCTGTGCTCTTCACACATGAAAGCAGGTTCTCACTGAGCATGTGACAGACGTGACAGAGTCTGGAGACGCCAAGGAGAACGTTCTGCTGCCTGCAACATCCTCCAGCATGACCGGTTTGGCAGTGGGTCAGTAATGGTGTGGGGTGGCATTTCTTTGGGGGGCCGCACAGCCCTCCATGTGCTCACCAGAGCTGGCCTGACTGCCATTAGGTACCGAGATGAGATCCTCAGACCCCTTGTGAGACCATATGCTGGTGCGGTTGGCCCTGGGTTCCTCCTAATGCAAGACAATGCTAGACCTCATGTGGCTGGAGTGTGTTAGCAATTCCTGCAAGACGAAGGCATTGATGCTATGGACTGGCCCACCTGTTCCCCAGACCTGAATCCAATTGAGCACATCTGGGACATCATGTCTCGCTCCATCCACCAATGCCACGTTGCACCACAGACTGTCCAGGAGTTGGCGGATGCTTTAGTCCAGGTCTGGGAGGAGATCCCTCAGGAGACCATCCGCCACCTCATCAGGAGCATGCCCAGGCGTTGTAGGGAGGTCATACAGGCACGAGGAGGCCACAGACACTATTGAGCCTCATTTTTACTTGTTTTAAGGACATTACATCAAAGTTGGATCAGCCTGTAGTGTGTTTTTCCACTTTAATTTAGAGGGTGACTCCAAATCCAGACCTCCATGGGTTAATAAATTTGATTTCCATTGATAATTTTTGTGATTTTGTTGTCAGCACATTCAACTATGTAAAGAACAAAGTATTTAATAAGAATATTTCATTCATTCAGATCTAGGATGTGTTATTTTAGTGTTCCCTTTATTTTTTTGAGCAGTGTATATATATATATATATATATATATATATATACACACACATACATACATGTTATACCTAATGATATACTGTACATCTGTTATATTGTATGCATACCCTTTTAATATCAAATATATACATCTCTGAGCGATGGACCTCAGTAATACCATGTGTGCGACTGCTTGCTTTCTCTTAAGGAATATAGTGCTGCAACGTTCAGCGCACTTTTATCGTATATGGTAATAAGATGCGCCTTGCATCCGCAGAATATATTAACGCTGGCATTTTAAATATTTATTAGAAATAATCTGAACTTTACATGGATTAAACCCTGTGGAGGTCCCTAGGCAATCAAAATATTGCCCCTCAGTTGCCATGTGTGTCCACCCCCTAACACACACACAAATTATCTCTGAATACATTTTTAATTTTAACAACCAACAGCCTATAATCTGGAAATGTATGTAAATTTGATGTTCACAGGCGTGCACATGGGGTGTGTCAAAGTCGGAAAATATTACAGTACACACATCAGAAACAAACACCACACAGATGGCCTCCATGCGCGTACTTATTCTGCCGTGTGTGCACTTATTTGCAAATTGCGTATGATCACTCACGCGGTCGTGCGTGTTAGCGCGTGGTATGAGTAATTACGGTAGCATTTGTACTCGCATGGAAAAGCCACAAAGACATATCATATATTTCTCTGACGTCCTAGTGGATGCTGGGAACTCCGTAAGGACCATGGGCAATAGCGGCTCCGCAGGAGACTGGGCACAAAAGTAAAAGCTTTAGGACTACCTGGTGTGCACTGGCTCCTCCCCCTATGACCCTCCTCCAAGCCTCAGTTAGATTTTTGTGCCCGAACGAGAAGGGTGCAGTCTAGGTGGCTCTCCTGAGCTGCTTAGAGTAAAAGTTAGGTTTTTTATTTTCAGTGAGTCCTGCTGGCAACAGGCTCACTGCATCGAGGGACTAAGGGGAGAAGAAGCGAACTCACCTGCGTGCAGAGTGGATTGGGCTTCTTAGGCTACTGGACATTAGCTCCAGAGGGACCGATCACAGGCCCAGCCATGGATGGGTCCCAGAGCCGCGCCGCCGGCCCCCTTACAGAGCCAGAAGACAGAAGAGTCCGAGAAATCGGCGGCAGAAGACGTCCTGTCTTCAATAAGGTAGCGCACAGCACCGCAGCTGTGCGCCATTGCTCTCAGCACACTTCACACTCCGGTCACTGAGGGTGCAGGGCGCTGGGGGGGGGCGCCCTGAGACGCAATAAAAACACCTTAGATGGCGAAAAATACATCACATATAGCTCCTGGGCTATATGGATGCATTTAACCCCTGCCAGTTTTTCCTTAAAAAAGCGGGAGAAAGGCCGCCGAGAAGGGGGCGGAGCCTATCTCCTCGGCACACAAGCGCCATTTTCCCTCACAGCTCCGCTGGAAGGACGTCTCCCTGACTCTCCCCTGCAGTCCTGCGCTACAGAAACAGGGTAAAACAAGAGAGGGGGGGCACTAATTTGGCAGATTAATCAATACAGCAACTATATAAGGGAAATACACTTATATAAGGTTATCCCTGTATATATATAGCGCTCTGGTGTGTGCTGGCAAACTCTCCCTCTGTCTCACCAAAGGGCTAGTGGCGTCCTGTCCTCTATCAGAGCATTCCCTGTGTGTGCGCTGTGTGTCGGTACGTTTGTGTCGACATGTATGAGGAGGAAAATGGTGTGGAGGCGGAGCAATTGCCTGTAATAGTGATGTCACCCCCTAGGGAGTCGACACCTGACTGGATGGTCTTATGGAAGGAATTACGTGATAGCGTCAGCACCTTACAAAAGACTGTTGACGACATGAGACAGCCGGAAAATCAGTTAGTACCTGTCCAGGCGTCTCAAACACCGTCAGGGGCTCTAAAGCGCCCGTTACCTCAGATGGTCGACACAGACACGGACACTGACTCCAGTGTCGACGGTGAGGAAACAAACGTGATTTCCAGTAGGGCCACACGTTACATGATCACGGCAATGAAGGAGGTTTTGAACATTTCTGATACTACAAGTACCACAAAAAAGGGTATTATGTGGGGTGTGAAAAAACTACCCGTAGTTTTTCCTGAATCAGATGAATTAAATGAGGTGTGTGATGAAGCGTGGGTTTCCCCCGATAAAAAACTGCTAATTTCTAAAAAATTATTGGCATTATACCCTTTCCCGCCAGAGGTTAGGGCGCGTTGGGAAACACCCCCTAGGGTAGATAAGGCGCCCACACGCTTATCAAAACAAGTGGCGTTACCGTCTCCTGATACGGCCGACCTCAAGGAGCCAGCTGATAGGAAGCTGGAAAATATCCTAATAAGTATATACACACATACTGGTGTTATACTGCGACCAGCAATCGCCTCAGCCTGGATGTGCAGTGCTGGGGTGGCTTGGTCGGATTCCCTGACTGAAAATATTGATACCCTGGACAGGGACAGTATATTATTGACTATAGAGCATTTAAAGGATGCATTTCTATATATGCGAGATGCACAGAGGGATATTTGCACTCTGGCATCAAGAGTAAGTGCGCTGTCCATTTCTGCCAGAAGAGGGTTATGGACGCGACAGTGGTCAGGTGATGCGGATTCCAAACGGCATATGGAAGTATTGCCGTATAAAGGGGAGGAGTTATTTGGGGTCGGTCTATCGGACCTGGTGGCCACGGCAACGGCTGGGAAATCCACCTTTTTACCCCAGGTCACCTCTCAGCAGAAAAAGACAACGTCTTTTCAGGCTCAGTCCTTTCGTCCCCATAAGGGCAAGCGGGCAAAAGGCCACTCATTTCTGCCCCGGGGCAGAGGAAGGGGAAAAAGACTGCAGCAGGCAGCCTCTTCCCAGGAACAGAAGCCCTCCCCCGCTTCTGCCAAGTCCTCAGCATGACGCTGGGACCTTACAAGCGGACTCAGGTACGGTGGGGGGCCGTCTCAAGAATTTCAGCGCGCAGTGGGCTCACTCGCAAGTGGACCCCTGGATCCTGCAGGTAGTATCTCAGGGGTACAAATTGGAATTCGAGACGTCTCCCCCTCGCCGGTTCCTGAAGTCTGCTTTACCAACGTCTCCCTCCGACAGGGAGGCGGTATTGGAAGCCATTTACAAGCTGTATTCCCAGCAGGTGATAATCAAGGTACCCCTCCTACAACAGGGAAAGGGGTATTATTCCACGCTGTTTGTGGTTCCGAAGCCGGACGGCTCGGTGAGACCTATTCTAAATCTGAAATCCTTGAACACTTACATACAAAGGTTCAAATTCAAGATGGAGTCACTCAGAGCAGTGATAGCAAACCTGGAAGAAGGGGACTATATGGTGTGTCTGGACATCAAGGATGCTTACCTCCATGTCCCAATTTGCCCTTCTCACCAAGGGTACCTCAGGTTTGTGGTACAGAACTGTCATTATCAGTTTCAGACGCTGCCGTTTGGATTGTCCACGACACCCCGGGTCTTTACCAAGGTAATGGCCGAAATGATGATTCTTCTTCGAAGAAAAGGCGTCTTAATTATCCCTTACTTGGACGATCTCCTGATAAGGGCAAGGTCCAGGGAACAGTTAGAGGTCGGAGTAGCACTATCTCAAGTAGTGCTACGACAGCACGGGTGGATTCTAAATATTCCAAAATCACAGCTGATTCCGACGTCACGTCTGCTGTTCCTAGGGATGATTCTGGACACAGTCCAGAAAAAGGTGTTTCTCCCGGAGGAGAAAGCCAGGGAGTTATCCGAGCTAGTCAGGAACCTCCTAAAACCAGGCCAAGTGTCAGTGCATCAATGCACAAGGGTCCTGGGAAAAATGGTGGCTTCGTACGAAGCGATTCCATTCAGCAGATTCCACGCAAGAACTTTCCAGTGGGATCTGCTGGACAAATGGTCCGGATCGCATCTTCAGATGCATCAGCGGATAACCCTGTCTCCGAGGACAAGGGTGTCTCTCCTGTGGTGGTTGCAGAGTACTCATCTTCTAGAGGGTCGCAGATTCGGCATTCAGGACTGGGTCCTGGTGACCACGGATGCCAGCCTGAGAGGCTGGGGAGCAGTCACACAGGGAAGAAATTTCCAGGGCTTGTGGTCAAGCATGGAAACGTAATTTCACATAAATATCCTGGAACTAAGGGCCATTTACAATGCCCTAAGTCAAGCAAGGCCTCTGCTTCAGGGTCAGCCGGTGTTGATCCAGTCGGACAACATCACGGCAGTCGCCCACGTAAACAGACAGGGCGGCACAAGAAGCAGGAGAGCGATGGCAGAAGCTGCAAGGATTCTTCGCTGGGCGGAAAAATCATGTGATAGCACTGTCAGCAGTGTTCATTCCCGGAGTGGACAACTGGGAAGCAGATTTTCTCAGCAGACACGATCTCCACCCGGGAGAGTGGGGACTTCATCCAGAAGTCTTCCAAGTGATTGTAAACCGTTGGGAAAAACCAAAGGTGGACATGATGGCGTCCCGCCTCAACAAAAAACTAGACAGGTATTGCGCCAGGTCGAGGGACCCTCAGGCAATAGCGGTGGACGCTCTGGTAACACCGTGGGTGTACCAGTCAGTGTATGTGTTCCCTCCTCTGCCTCTCATACCCAAGGTACTGAGGATTATAAGACGGAGAGGAGTAAGAACTATACTCGTGGCTCCGGATTGGCCAAGAAGGACTTGGTACCCGGAACTTCAAGAGATGCTCACGGAGGATCCGTGGCCTCTACCTCTAAGAAGGGACCTGCTTCAGCAAGGACCCTGTCTGTTCCAAGACTTACCGCGGCTGCGTTTGACGGCATGGCGGTTGAACGCCGGATCCTGAAGGAAAAAGGCATTCCAGATGAAGTCATTCCTACCCTGATCAAAGCCAGGAAGGATGTAACTGCACAACATTATCACCGTATTTGGAGGAAATATGTTGCGTGGTGCGAGGCCAGGAAGGCCCCGACAGAGGAATTTCAACTAGGTCGTTTCCTGCATTTCCTGCAAACAGGACTGTCCATGGGCCTAAAATTAGGATCCATTAAGGTTCAAATTTCGGCTTTGTCGATTTTCTTCCAGAAAGAATTGGCTTCAGTTCCTGAAGTCCAGACTTTTGTAAAGGGGGTACTGCATATACAGCCGCCCTTTGTGCCTCCAGTGGCACCCTGGGATCTCAATGTGGTTTTGGGATTCCTAAAATCTCATTGGTTCGAACCACTTGCCACAGTGGATTTAAAATATCTCACATGGAAAGTGGTAATGCTGTTGGCCCTGGCTTCAGCCAGGCGCGTATCAGAATTGGCGGCTTTATCCTATAAAAGCCCTTACCTGATATTTCATTCAAATAGGGCGGAATTGAGGACTCGCCCTCAATTTCTCCCTAAGGTGGTTTCAGCGTTTCACCTAAACCAACCTATTGTGGTGCCTGCGGCTACTGGGGACTTGGAGGATTCCAAGTTACTGGATGTAGTCAGGGCCCTGAAAATATATGTTTCCAGGACGGCTGGAGTCAGGAAATCTGATTTGCTGTTTATATTGTATGCACCCAACAAGCTGGGTGCTCCTGCTTCTAAGCAGACTATTGCTCGTTGGATTTGTAGTACAATTCAGCTTGCACATTCTGTGGCAGGCCTGCCACAGCCAAAATCTGTAAAAGCCCATTCCACTAGGAAGGTGGGCTCATCTTGGGCGGCTGCCCGAGGGGTCTCGGCTTTACAACTTTGCCGAGCAGCTACTTGGTCAGGGGAAAACACGTTTGCTAAATTCTACAAATTTGATACCCTGGCTGAGGAGGACCTGGAGTTCTCTCATTCGGTGCTGCAGAGTCATCCGCACTCTCCCGCCCGTTTGGGAGCTTTGGTATAATCCCCATGGTCCTTACGGAGTTCCCAGCATCCACTAGGACGTCAGAGAAAATAAGAATTTACTTACCGATAATTCTATTTCTCGTAGTCCGTAGTGGATGCTGGGCGCCCATCCCAAGTGCGGATTGTCTGCAATACTTGTACATAGTTATTGTTGCCAAAAATTCGGGTTTTTGTTGTAGTGAGCCATCTGTTCTGGAGGCTCCTCATGTTATCATACTGTTAACTGGGTTTAGATCACAAGTTATATGGTGTGATTGGTGTGGCTGGTATGAGTCTTACCCGGGATTCAAAATCCTTCCTTATTGTACGCTCGTCCGGGCACAGTATCTTAACTGAGGCTTGGAGGAGGGTCATAGGGGGAGGAGCCAGTGCACACCAGGTAGTCCTAAAGCTTTTACTTTTGTGCCCAGTCTCCTGCGGAGCCGCTATTCCCCATGGTCCTTACGGAGTTCCCAGCATCCACTACGGACTACGAGAAATAGAATTATCGGTAAGTAAATTCTTATTTTATTCCATATAATGCACAAATCACCCACTGTCTGCTCATCCTTCTAATAGCAAGAAGATGGTTCACACATAAATTATCCTCCTAGAAACTCTAATACAATGTACCAGACGGCCTTGTTTACGCAAAGCTTTGAAATCCTATGAAGAAGGCAAATACCTTTGGTTACCCCCAATGTTCTAGAGTTGTCCAGTATCTGTCGAAGACAATAAATACTGGATTGTCATTGTCTTATCTGAAGACAGGACAAACAAAAAGACAATATCCAGGAACCTAGTTTGACTGTCAGCTATTGCTAATTGAGTTTCTCTTCAAATTACAAACCAGACATTTAGATAGCTAAGGTAATAACAGTCATGGTCTGAACTCTTGGAAGTGTGTGTATATATATATATATATATATATGTTCCCTAACAAATTGTAATAACAGGAAAATGAATGTATGTATGTGTATGGATATATATATATATATATATATGGATATATATGGATATATGGATATCTTGAGGATGGAAATAGATAATCATATCGTGTGGGATCATATTGTTCAGGGTCACGTAAACATTAATCTGGTGGGTATAATATGGTCACATATTGCAACAATAAGTTATTAATAATACTAGATTTATGTATGATTAATGTGATGGGTTTAACTAGTCATGGGGCGGGAGCTCAGATGCAAACAGAAATCACATCTCAAGTCTTAGCCATCGCCCACCGCTTGAGCTGACCAATGATCCCCGGTGCACAGGATATGTCCCACCCCCAAACCAATGGAAGAAGAGCACACAGTGTATTGTATTATGTTTTGATCAACTGTATAAAAAGCCAAGCTGCCTAGCCGGTCGGTAATCTCTCTCTCTGAAGGGTCATCATGCCTGATTGATCTGAGCACCTGGACCGCGTGGCGCTGGCGAAACCAAACGTATGTACCATTGTATTGTAGCCTCTTTTCTCTTATTGTAATTGTATATTTGTTGTAACCCCCTTTTATCAATTATATGTTGGCGGGTCGGATCCCAACTTCTTAAATACAAATTGTGTCGAGTCTCTTTCTCGGCTAGATTTGTAAGTGTATCTCAGACACGTGAAGCTGCATAGTGCTCACAGCGTGTCGTCGTGTGTGTATGCACCGCGTGTACTTTGTACATCCATTGCGGCGTTAGTACGCAAAGTGCGTACACGGTACGGGACTTTGTACGCTGTGTAATAAGTACGTAGGTTAAGGATTGCATACAGCAGCCGCAGCGGCTCGATTTTAAAGTGTATTGAGTGTGTTTTAAAGTATTGCTTTTAGTCCTGTAAGTAAATCAGCATTTACAATTGGGGACTCGAATGGTTTTTCACATGCTCACAGGCTAGCAGATCATAGCAGACTTTAATCTATCAGCAAAGGGTGGAAATACATCTTCACGTTAAACCTTTTTCTGGTTGCTGGATGTTTTAAAACTCTATTTTTGTGCTGTTAGATTGCGTCTGCTCTGTCTAGTCTACAGAGGTGCTGATAGAGCCCGGAGGTAAACAGGAAAAAAACTATTAAA
This sequence comes from Pseudophryne corroboree, assembly GCF_028390025.1. Classification (NCBI taxonomy): domain Eukaryota; kingdom Metazoa; phylum Chordata; class Amphibia; order Anura; family Myobatrachidae; genus Pseudophryne; species Pseudophryne corroboree. The sequence goes on from NC_086446.1 coordinate 511,433,314, forward strand.
AAAAATCTGTGTAATTTTTCTTGGCGAAAAAGCGTACACAGGGCGTACCTATACTTTGCATACCCTCTCACATATTGTTGCCACAAGGTATAGGTTTTTAAATCAGTTTAGATCTGTGTGAAATCGGATACATTTGTTCACTATATAGATAAATTTGTATATAGTATGTTAAGGGAGTAATTATAAAGACACAAAACGCAGTTCTTGCCTGGTTGTAAAGGTTTATACAGAACAAGTGTGGGTTATGTTAAGTGAGCGATTATAGTTTGAATTGCTCACATTTATAGAGATTGTGTGGGTTGTATTATTGCGGATGCACTTTTTGTACACGTGGGCCGTACAAAGTACAGGACCGCGCATGCGGCGTAAAAGGCACGCACGGTCGCGTGTTTACGCAAAGTTGCGTAAGAGTGTGGACGCTAAGTACAAATTACACGATAGTTTGTTCAATTAAAAGGTGGGATAGTATACCTTAAATACAATAGCACATAACTATCCGATTTCAAAAGCAGATTAGTGTAAGACTTTTTGTCTAAACTGTAAGTGCCTCTGGGGTAAAGCTGCCAATCAGAAAGAGTGGAAATTTTCTGTACAGAAAAACGCTGTGTAATTGTGTGAGCTGAAAGCGGAGTGTGTGGATTTGAACCCCGGAAATTCGGGTCCCGTGGGTACACCAAGTAAGCAGAGACTTGGTGGCGTGAGGCGGCTGACTCACGTTAATAAAGGTAGAGATAATACGCACATCGTGAGGCGATTTGTAGAGGAGTGTGATATAGAATTGTGCATTGTGCAGAAGTATAGATATTGTGAATTGAAGTTTAAAGGTTTTGTATCATGCTCTGGCTGAGGATCGCAGCTTGTATATTCGATTCCAGTGGTCGTAGGGCAGATAGGTAACAAGTACCTATACGCTGTGCGATTGGACCGCATGTTTGTGGGTGCGATACATAGCGCAACTTGATACCCCTTTTACGAGATTTTGCGTAAAATCACGGTATCAGCGCTGTGTAGAGCATATGCAAGCGTGATTTGTGTAAGTAAAAAAGGGAAGTTTTCGCTGGTCTCTCAGGAAAATCTTCAACGGTAGATATTCATTGGAAAAGGTAAGTTACTCCTAAAACTTCCAGTGAATAGAAGCCAGTTAGGGCCTCACTGGGTACACAGTGGTCACTATTGGAGTGAGTCGTGGTACGTCAGTGGAGAAGGAGTGAGTGAAAGCGCTAGGTGTCTTTCTCCGCCTATTGTGTTGTGCATTTGAGGATTGCGTTTATAGGCAAAAAGTCCGCGATGGGATCCAATTGCACAAGCAGTGGGCGTTTGGTAGCTAGGGTTCAGGCTGAAGAGTTGGGACCGAGAAGGTCAGAATTGCGGCCGAGAGGGTCAGCAAGGTTTATTATGTGTGAGAAATATGGTTCACACACGGAGGCTTTTTGCAATGAATGGGTACGTATGACTGCTGAAGATAGGGTATCATTCCCTAGGATGGGCAGCTTTGAGCCAGAGGTACTGCAGAATGTAGGTATTAAAATATGTCTGATTAAATCTAGAAAACAAAGGATCAGACATAATGATTGTTTAAATCTGTGGCAACAAGAGGGGAAGGTGCAAAGGGAACAAACTCGCAAAGCGAGTTCCAAACCTAGCAGGAATGCAAGTTGTATTCTGTTTTGAACTCTCTCCAAGGTCATAGGTCAGAGGAAAATGATGCATCCATCCCACTCTCAGCCCTCATCCAGGCAGTCGCCTTACAGGAAATTCAGGTGGGCCCTGTCCAACCAGTAAGAGCAGTAACAGTATCCCCCACTGAAAGGACTGGTTAGATCACAGACATCGGTAAGTGTGAGACTGTTCATTACACAGGGACATTAACACCTCACAGTGAGCAGATTAGAAATGGAATGGTAGGGTTATGGAAATAGTAACTCCCAATGGGAGAACGGATAGTCAGAGAGTAATCCTCACCAGGAATAATGCAATGTATTCCCCGTGGACCAGATCAGAACTGCGGTCAATCATTTCAGAATTCCCCGATCCCCAGAAGCATTTAGCCAGATGTCAGAAGTTTATCAGGGACCTGGGTAATGCCCATGACCCGGGAAACAAAGATTGGCGGATATTCTTGAAAGCGTGCCTACCCCCTAATATTGACACCCAAAAATGTATTACGGATTGTAAATTAGAATCAAATGGGTCCTATGACTGCCAAACACAATCAGGAGAACGTGGAACGAATTAACATGCAACTAGGATTGTATTTCCCTACTACTGTTAAGTGGAGAAATAATTTCTCCATAAAGCAGAGAGAAAATGAAATGACATCTGAGTATTTCTATAGGGCGTTGCAAATAATGGCTAGATACACTGGGGTATCGGATATAGGGAACGATGAGAATTACAGGGAAGTGGCTGTCTCTGTGCTAATGGACGGGCTCAATAAGGCATTGAGGGCCAGGGTGCAAGCCTCTTTGCCAAATTGGAGAGGGGTCACAGTAGATAATCTTATAGAGTGCGTTATGGAGCATCACAGGAATATCACTATATGCAGGGAACAACAGGAGGAGAGGCTGAGGACTGAAAATACACAGGCTCTTACAGCAAAGTCCCATCTACCTGAACCCCAGACCATTGATGTTTGGAAAAGATCAAGACTATGTTACACTTGTAGGAAGGAAGGGCATTTTTCCAGAGATTGTAGGAGTAGTAGGACACATAGTCAATATAGACCCCCTAGACAGATAACACAAGCCACATTATTAAACACATAGACGGGACCAAGGGACATATAGTAAGGTTTAACGAGCCATATAGAAAACAGATTCGGCTAATGGGAAGAACGGAATATATGCAACATTACCCTTTGACAAAACTTGCTGTGGTTAAGATGGGGTCTCTAAACTTTTGCTTCTTTCTCTAGCAGAAATGGCCCCTGATTAACTTAACAGGAGCTTTGTTAGATATGAAATACATATAATGTGCTCCTGATCAGGAAGTGCAAAGTATGTTAGTCACCCACAATGACTAATGTTACATTTCACTGTTCTAAATTCATGTCCATCACAGGTAGAGGAAATTATCTCAAAGATACCGGGTTCCCTATAAACTTAGTATGGACAGGACACTGGATTGATGGCTGGGATAGTTCCAGGAGAGATACAACACACATAGAATTTTTTTTTTTTAGGGGAGTAGACCAAGTAGAAAAGTCATTCCCCATAGTGCCCAATCCAGTTGTCAAATTTTATAAAAATCCTCTCTGCCTCTACAAACTTATCTGTTACTAACCTCTATGTGATTTTTCTTCAAAGTTTCCTCATCTCTTACGTTCACCGACAGGAGGGTACAATACATGGACCCGATTACAGTTCAAACGCCAGATGCCTACTCGGTCCTTCAGAGTACTGCCCAAATCCAGTATATCTCGCCAGCACAAGGACACCAGTATTACTGCAGTGTGCCTGGTCATGCACAAAGGGTGGAGAATGAGAATACTGGTGAAGGGAGACTGTGTACAGACACCGATATGCATGATGGTGTGACAGCCTGTTGGTGAATGCCAAACCTGACATTTTTCTTTTTTTAAAATTATTATTCCCCTCTCTTCTCTCATCCAGAGACGGTTTACTTCACACAACTGATGACACATGACAGTAAAATTGCAATGAAAATTTGTGTTCCCTACAGGAAAAGGAGGTCTGGAAGTCGAAGGGGTATGGTCAGGAGTCATCAGGACTTTGGACAGGTGGACACAGTAAGCCAGTGGCCCCCAGAGCATATCTCCCAAGTCTAGCTGAGGCGGCATACGGTCTGACTCATCTAGGTTAAGAAGGTATGTGCAAGCTGGTAAGAGCCTACTGGAGTGCGCCAGGATTCTCTTCCCATGCAGGTAAGAGAGCAATGACATGTCTTACTTGCTTGAGGAAGAATATTGGTAAGGCAATACCAACAGAGCCATCCCATATCCCTCCTACAGACGGACCTTTTCAGGTAATACATATCGACTTCATACAGTTACCACCCTGTAGGAATTTGAAATATGTGTTAGTATGTAATGATGTATTTTCCAGCTGGGTAGAAGCAAAGAAAATCGTGCAGGAATTTGTGTGCAGATATGGTATCCCTAGTATGATTGAAAGTGATAGGGGTTCCCATTTTACAGGTGAAGTCTTTTAGGTCATGTGCAAACTGATGGAAATTAATAGCAAGCTGCATACTCCGTACCGACCACAGGCGAGTGCGAAGGTAGAGAGAGTGAACAGCACTATTAAGAATAAGCTGAGCAAAGTGATGGCTGAAACTGGATTGCTGTGGCCAGAAGCTTTGCCACTAGTGTTGTACAGCATCAGAACCACTCCCAGATCACCGCTTAGCTTATCACCCTTTGAAATTCTTTTTTGGTCGACAGCCTCATGTAATGATAGACCCCCAGGATGATTTGAAGTGCAATAATGAAATAACTGTAAAACATTTGGTTAGGATGAGCCGGCAGCTGAGAAATCAACAAAGAAATCTAAAGCTAGCCAGGGGATTATGTGATGATACGAAATTTTCTACGCTCAGGTTGCTTCATTGACAGGTGGGAAGGACCATATCAAGTCGTGTTAACCAGCACTACAGCATTAAAGGTCGCCAAAAGAGAGACTTGGGTCCACTCGTCCCACTGCAAGAAGGTCGCTGACCCGGAGAAAACTCGTGACAAAGAGCAAGGTGAAGAGAACATCATATCACTAGAGAGTCTATTCCGGGAAAGTTGAGAGGCAGGACTGTTGAACGGCACCTGAGCACGGAGAGCAACAAGATCAAGGACGGTTGTCGCACCACTTTCTTTTTTCACCTCCCCACTGCATTTTCCTTTCTTTTCTCTTACGTCCTAGAGGATGCTGGGGACTCCGTAAGGACCATGGGGTATAGACGGGCTCTGCAGGAGATAGGGCACCTAAAAGGAACTTTGACTATGGGTGTGCACTGGCTCCTCCCTCTATGCCCCTCCTCCAGACCTCAGTTAGATCTTGTGCCCAGAGGAGAATGGGTGCACTGCAGAGAGCTCTCCAGAGTTTTCTGTTGAAGAAGAATTTTGTTAGGTTTTTTATTTTCAGGGAGTCCTGTTGGCAACAGGCTCCCTGCATCGTGGGACAGAGGAGAGAGAAGCAGAGCTGGCTTGTCAAGTTGGGCACTGCTTCTAAGGCTACTGGACACCATTAGCTCCAGAGGGAGTCGGAACACAGGTCTCACCTGGGGTTCGTCCCGGAGCCGCGCCGCCGTCCTCCTCACAGATGCCGAAGATAGAAGCCGGATAGAGAAGGCAGAAGACCTCTTAGGCGGCAGAAGACATCAGATCTTCATGAGGTAAGGCGCGCAGCGGTAAGCTGCGCGCCATTGCTCCCAGTTACACACACACAGAGCAGCACTGAAGGGTGCAGGGCGCAGGGGCAGCAATAAACCTCACATTTGGGCAAATACAGTTTGATTAGGCTGCGGAGGCAGTAAATCTATGATCCCCCGCCATTTTTATGGAAAAATCACTGGGACCGAAGCCCGCCGTCGGGTGGGCGGGGCTTGATCCTCAGCACTAACCAGCGCCATTTTCTCCACAGAAGCTGCATGAGGAAAACGCTGGCTCCCTGGTCTCTCCCCTGCTGAACTTCACAGGCTGGAAAAAAGAGGAGGGGGGCACATTAGCGACGCAGTGAGTGGGAATTGGCATATTATATATAGAAAAGCGCTATCTGGACATATTTTTCCAGTGTTTTTAAGCGCTGGTGTGTGCTGGCATACTCTCTCTCTGTCTCTCCTTAGGGCCTGGTTGGGGTTTTGTCCCCTTATAGGTTAATCCCTGTGTGTGTGGGGTGTCGGTACGTGTGTGTCGACATGTCTGAGGCGGAAGGCTTCTTCAAGGAGGAGGTGGAGCAAATGAGTGGTGTGTCCCCGTCGGTTGTGCCGACTCAGGATTGGATGGACATGTGGCATATGTTGAATGCAAGTGTGGCATCTTTACATAAAAGGCTTGATAAGGCTGAATTAGGGGGGACATCAGGGGGTCAATCCTCGGATTGGACCGACTCACAGGGCCCGTCGGGGTCTCAAAAGCGTCCCTTAACACAAGACACTACTACCGACACGGATTCTGATTCCAGTGTCGACTATGACGAAGTAAAATTGCACCCTAGGGTGACTAAAACCATTCAGTGTATGACTGTGGCAATAAGGGATGTGTTGCATATTGTGGATAAACCCTCGGTCCTCGACACAAGGGTACAAATGTTTAAGGAAAAGAAACAGGTTATTAACTTTCCCACATCTCATGAATTAAATGAATTCTTTGGAAAAACTTGGGAGACTCCGGATAAGAGACCGCAGATCCCCAAAAGAATTTATATGGCATATCCATTCCCTAAGCAGGACAGGGAGATTTGGGAATCACCCCCCACTGTGGACAAGGCCCTGACGCGCTTGTCCAAGAAAGTGGCGCTACCGTCTCCTGACACAGCAGCCCTTAAGGACCCTGCAGATCGCAGGCAAGAAACTACCTTAAAGTGTATTTATTCTCATACGGGTGCTGTGCTAAGACCGACAATTGCGTCGGCATGGGTGTGTAGCGCAATTGCAGCTTGGACAGATGAGCTGACAGATCAATTTGATAATATGGATAAGGATACTATATTCCTAACTCTAGCCCATATTAAAGACGCAGTCTTATTTATGAGGGATGCTCAAAGGGACATTGGATTGCTAGCTTCTAGGGCCAATGCCATGTCTGTCTCAGCGAGAAGATCCTTATGGACTCGCCAATGGACGGGTGATGCGGATTCCAAAAAACATATGGAAGTACTACCCTATAAGGGTGATGTATTGTTCGGGGATGGGCTGACGGACCTGGTTTCCACAGCTACAGCAGGTAAATCAAATTTTTTACCATATATTCCCCAACAGCAAAAGAAAGTAACACCCTATCAGATGCAGTTCTTTCGGTCGCACAAGTCCAAAAGAGGTCGGGATCCTCTTTCCTCGCCAGAGGTAAGGGCAGAGGCAAGAGAGCACCTGCTTCGGCAGGTGCCCAGGAACAAAAGTCCTCCCCGGCTGCTCCAAAACCCACAGCATGACGCTGGGGCTCCCCTGAGGGAGTCCGCACCGGTGGGGGCACGTCTTCGACTTTTCAGTCAGGCCTGGGTCAGTTCGGACCTGAATCCCTGGGTGTTGGAAATAGTTTCCCAGGGTTACAAATTGGAATTCGAGGAGGTGCCCCCGCGCCGATTTTTCAAATCGGCCCTACCAGCTTCCACATCGGAAAGGGATATAGTGTTAGCTGCAATTCAAACGCTGTGTATACAGCAAGTGATAATCAAGGTTCCCCTGCACCAGCAGGGAAGAGGTTACTACTCAACCCTATTTGTGGTCCCGAAACCGGACGGTTCGGTCAGACCTATTTTGAATCTGAAATCCCTAAACCTGTACATAAAAAGATTCAAATTCAAAATGGAATCTCTCAGGGCGATAACAGCCAACATGGAGGAGGGGTAGTTTATGGTGTCTCTGGACATAAAGGATGCGTACCTTCATGTCCCCATATATGCCCCCCATCAGGAATACCTGAGATTCGCTGTACAGGATTGTCATTACCAATTTCAGACGTTGCCGTTTGGACTCTCCACGGCCCCAAGGATTTTCACCAAGATAATGGCGGAAATGATGGTGGTCCTGCGCAAGCATGGAGTCACAATTATCCCATACTTGGACGATCTCCTGATAAAAGCGAGATCAAGGGAGAAATTGCTGAGCAGTGTGGCGCTCTCTCTGAGAGTGCTCCAGCAACACGGTTGGATTCTAAATCTACCGAAGTCACAGTTGATTCCAACAACTCGACTACCGTTCCTAGGTATGATACTGGATACGGAACAAATGAAGGTCTTCCTCCCAATAGAGAAAGCCCAAGACATCCAGAACATGGTCAGAGACCTGCTAAAACCGAAAAGGGTGTCAGTTCACCAATGCACTCGAGTTCTGGGGAAAATGGTGGCGGCCTACGAGGCCATTCCCTTCGGAAGGTTCCATGCAAGGACTTTTCAATGGGACCTTCTGGACAAGTGGTCCGGGTCCCATCTGCACTTACATCGTAAAATAACTCTGTCCCCAGGGACCAGAGTGTCCCTCCTGTGGTGGTTGCAGAGTGCTCACCTCCTGGAGGGTCGCAGGTTCGGAATTCAGGATTGGATCCTGGTTACCACGGACGCGAGCCTCCGAGGTTGGGGAGCGGTCACACAGGGAAAAAATTTTCAGGGTCTTTGGTCAGACCAGGAGTCTTGTCTACACATCAATGTGTTGGAACTCAGGGCCATTTACAACGGCCTTCGACAAGCGGAGAGTTTTCTTCGAAACCTACCGGTTCTGATTCAATCAGACAATGTCACAGCAGTGGCTCATGTAAACCGCCAAGGCGGGACAAGAAGCAGAGTCGCGATGGCGGAAGCCACAAGGATCCTTCGCTGGGCGGGAAATCATGTAAGCGCTCTGTCGGCTGTCTTCATTCCGGGAGTGGACAACTGGGAAGCAGACTTCCTCAGCAGACACAATCTTCATCCAGGAGAGTGGGGACTTCATCAAGAAGTCTTTGCAGACGTAACACGTCTTTGGGGAACTCCTCAAATAGACATGATGGCGTCACGCCTCAACAAAAAACTTCGGAGGTATTGCGCCAGGTCTCGGGACCCTCAGGCAGTAGCAGTAGACGCTCTGGTAACACCGTGGGTGTTCAAATCGGTCTACGTGTTTCCTCCTCTTCCTCTCATCACAAAAGTGTTGAGGATCATAAGACGAAGAAGAGTACAGACGATACTCGTTGTCCCAGACTGGCCTCGAAGGGCCTGGTACTCGGATCTACAAGCGATGCTCGCAGGAGATCCCGGGCCTCTTCCTCTGAGGGAAGACCTGTTGCAGCAGAGGCCCTGTGTATTTCAAGACTTACCGCGGTTACGTTTGACGGCATGGCGGTTGAGCGCCGAATCCTAGCAAAAAAGGGGATTCCGGAAGAGGTCATCCCTACTTTAATAAAGGCTAGGAAGGAGGTGACGATAAAACATTATCACCGTATCTGGCGAAAGTATGTGTCTTGGTGTGAGACCAAGAATGCACCTACGGAAGATTTTCATCTGGGTCGTCTTCTCCACTTTCTACAGACAGGAGTGGATATGGGCCTGAAATTAGGCTCTGTTAAGGTACAGATTTCGGCCCTCTCGATTTTCTTTCAGAAGGAATTGGCTTCTCTTCCAGAAGTCCAGACGTTTGTAAAGGGAGTGCTGCACATCTAGCCCCCTTTTGTGCCTCCAGTGGCACCAGGGGACCTGAACGTGGTGTTGCAGTTCCTAAAATCACACTGATTTGAACCGCTTAACAAGGTTGAGTTGAAATTTCTTACCTGGAAGGTGGTCATGTTGTTGGCCTTAGCATCAGCAAGGCGAGTGTCAGAATTGGCGGCTTTGTAACACAAGAGCCCCTACTTGATTTTTCAAGTGGATCGAGCTGAATTGAGGACACGTCCGCAATTTTTGCCTAAAGTGGTTTCTTTGTTCTATATGAATCAACCTATTGTGGTGCCTGTGGCTACAAGTGACCTGGAGGATTCCAGATCCCTGGACGTAGTCAGGGCCTTAAAAATGTATGTAGCCAGGACGGCTAGAATTAGGAAAACAGAGGCTCTGTTTGTCCTGTATGCGGCCAATAAGATTGGCGCTCCTGCTTCGAAGCAGACTATTGCTCGCTGGATCTGTAATACGATTCAGCAGGCTCACTCTACGGCTGGATTGCCGGTACCAAATTCGGTTAAGGCCCATTCCACTAGGAAGGTGGGCTCTTCTTGGGCGGCTGCCCGAGGCGTCTCGGCTTTACAACTTTGCCGAGCGGCGACTTGGTCGGGGTCAAACACTTATGCTAAATTCTACAAGTTTGATACCCTGGCTGATGAGGACCTAGCGTTTGCTCAGTCGGTGCTGCAGAGTCATAAGAACTCTCCCGCCCGATTGGATGCTTTGGTATAAACCCCATGGTCCTTATGGAGTCCCCAGCATCCTCTAGGACGTAAGAGAAAATAAGATTTTAAACCTACCGGTAAATCTATTTCTCCTAGTCCGTAGAGGATGCTGGGCGCCCGTCCCAGTGCGGAAACTCTGCAAGACTTGTATATAGTTGTGGATTACATAAGGGTTATGTTACAGTTGACATTGGTCTTGGACCGTTACTGTTGTCTGTTCATACTGTTAACTGGTTATGTATGTTCCAGGTTACATGGTATGATTGGTGTGGGCTGGTATGAATCTTGCCCTTGGATTGCTAAATCCTGCCTTGTATTGTCCATCTCCTCTGTGCACAGTTCTCTAACTGAGGTCTGGAGGAGGGGCATAGAGGGAGGAGCCAGTGCACACCCATAGTCAAAGTTCTTTTTAGGTGCCCTATCTCCTGCGGAGCCCGTCTATACCCCATGGTCCTTACGGAGTCCCCAGCATCCTCTACGGACTAGGAGAAATAGATTTACCGGTAGGTTTAAAATCTTATTTTCTCCTCCTTATTTTCCCTCTTTCCCCTAACGAAATGGATCTATCACAAGAGACTGCGTTTCGGGTTCTGCTAGTAATATTGTTTTTGAGCAGGACAATTTGTTTTGGTGAGGGTCCCAGAGAGGTCGAGCAAGGATCTGGAATGGGTTCTGATGGCGAGTACGAATTTGTAGGATCTCAGGAGCAGCACATCACTCGAGTAAAGGCTGGTATCAGTAAGCGCTCTGGTAGTCATGGAGCTCGGAGGCAATGTGAAGGGTTATTGTCTGATGAATATTGCATTTGTAGGAATTGTGAGAACATAGTCGAAGATGGGTGCATCCAGAGATGCCAGTCCAACATTAATATCGACATGGACCGCCATCCTTTGAGTGATTACCACTCACTAGTGGGTAAGGTCTTAAACCAGACAGAATGCTGGGTGTGCTCACAGGTACCTCAAGGGCAGAGTAAGTCAGGATTAGTACCATACCCTTTAGCAATAGATGAGGTACTCGAATTACGGGGTGGGAGACCGGTGGACAAGAAATTCAATAAATCTAGGCCCCCTAGCTTGAAGCTCCACCAGTATCATGTAGATAGGTCACTGTTGTGTTTTATTATTTCCAATTTCCGAAAACCAGGAAATTGGGAAGTGACGTGGAATAACCAATGACCTTTTCACACAGAGCTGATGGGATACCTATTGACTCTGAACTTGTACGCAAGATAGCCAACAGTGGGAGGTATTTTCGGTACCGGTATACACGTGGAAGTAAAATCATGTGGGTTGGAAAGGTATCGTAGGGATATTGTGCCCACATCATCCAGCCCGATACTTGTACTGAGCAAATGAGAGAACTAGGGATTGGTTTCTTTACATGGAAAGTTTGCAATATGGTGATGTTACATTTTGTCCCCTATGTTCTTCCAGATGATGCCTATTTCATATGTGGGAGGAAAGCGTACAAGTGGCTCGCTCTGAGGGATTGTGTTATATTGGGAGAGTACTACCGGAGGTCATGACCAGAACCCACGTCAAAATGAAAGACGTTCACCGCGGCGCTCAGACTCCTTCCTTATACTCATACTCACTATGAACACATCATCAAGAGACACCTCATAGATAGGGCAGAGCACGCAGCCTCTGATTTGATCCATGAATCCATGGGGATTCAGTTCCTTCTCGCATTAGATATCACCAGTACTGCCAGAGGAACTATAAATTATAGGTACATCCATGCGCTCGCGAACTTAATAGATAATATCACTGAGATGTATGATGACACCTTCAGGTATACGGGAAGGGAGTTACAAGCCTACAAGAAGGAACTGATCCAGCACAGGATGGTCCTTAATTATGTTACAGCCGTGACAGGTGGGTACTGTGTTACTCTGGCAACTCAATATGGTGTGAAGTGCTGCACAAATATTACAAACAGGACTGACGACCCAACGGAGATCATCGATCAGAAGATGGACGAGATCTTGCAGTTGAAGTGGGAGTTCAGGAGGAAGCACAACCTTACCAAAGCGACTATGGGCAATGAAGTGACCGGCAGGGTCTCATGGTTGAACCCACGCAAATGGTTCTCAGGGTTAGGAGAGTGGGCTCAAAATGTCATTATGAGTGTGGGAAAGTTTCTCCTTTGTATCCTGGGAGTCATCATAATTATTGGTCTGATATTCAGGTGTGTTTGAATTCTAGCGCAGCGCAAACATGGCACAAATTTGATGAGTCTAAGGAGCGAGAGCGCTGTTACAGCAGCAGATTTAATTTATGACCCCTCAATAGAAACTGTGATATGAGAAGGATTGTAAAAATTAATTTCATGGCCTGTTTCTTCGCCCGTTTTTCTCTGTCTCCCCCTCTGCCCAGATACATCGAACCGGAAAAGACGTCAACCCTACCTAAAATGTTTATGTGAATGTATTTATGTATATATATATATATATGTGTGTCTTTTCTTCATCTTTGCAACCCTCAGGTAATGGCACACACAGTCGACAGGTGTTATCCACATATAGTAGCATTCACATATGTTCCCCCTCCATGTATCATCAACTAAATGTGCTCCCCATTTGTTGGAATAAGAAGCCGAAAAGAGCTCGGTAGTGTTTGTTTGCCCATTTACAGACCCTTAATATGGGATGAGAAGGATTTAATGTATACTTCGCAATACCTCAAAGCTTATTTAGAACATATACGGCACGATAATACATGCCCTTCAGACATTGGTTCATACATACATGCTTTTTACTATCCCACTAGGCTATACATCTCCCACCTACAACTCTTCCCCAATCATCCAAGCTTTTGTATATATTGTATAGGTAATATTTTTCTGTTTATTAGTTAAGAGTCGCAGTTATTGATGACTGCCAAAGGGTGGACTGTCAAAGTCGGAAAATATTACAGTACACACATCACATACAAACACCACACAGATGGCCTCCGTGCGCGTACTTATTCTGCCGTGCATGCACATATTTGCAAATTGCGTATGATCACTCACGCGGTCGTGCGTGTTAGCGTGTGGTATGAGTAATTACGGTAGCATTTGTACTCGCATGGAAAAGCCACAAAGACATATCATATTTTTATTCCATATAATGCATAAATCACCCACTGTCTGCTCATCCTTCTAATAGCAAGAAGATGGTTCACACATAAATTATCCTCCTAGAAACTCTAATACAATGTACCAGACGGCCTTGTTTACGCAAAGCTTTGAAATCCTATGAAGAAGGCAAATACCTTTGGTTACCCCCATTGTTCTAGAGTTGTACAGTATCAGTCGAAGACCATAAATACTGGATTGTCATTGTCTTATCTGAAGACAGGACAAACAAAAAGACAATATCCAGGAACCTAGTTTGACTGAAGAGAAACTCAATTAGCAATAGCTGACAAATTACAAACCAGACATTTAGATAGCTAAGGTAATAACAGTCATGGTCTGAACTCTTGGAAATGTGTGTGTGTGTATATATATATATATATGTATATATGTTCCCTAACAAATTGTAATAACAGGAAAATGTATGTATGTATGTGTATGGATATAAATATATATATATATATATATATATATATATGTATATCTTGAGGATGGAAATGGATAATCATGTGTGTGTGATCATATTGTTCAGGGTCACATAAACATTAATCTGGTGGGTATAAGAATATTGTCACATATTGCAACAATAAGTTATTAATAATACCAGATTTATGTATGATTAATGTGATGGGTTTAACTGGTCATGGGGCGGGAACTCAGATGCAAACAACAGAAATCACATCTCAAGTCTTAGCCATCGCCCACCGCTTGAGCTGACCAATGATCCCCGGTGCACAGGATATGTCCCACCTCCGAACCAATGGAAGAAGAGCACACAGTGTCTATTGTATTATGTTTTGATCAACTGTATAAAAAGCCAAGCTGCCTAGCCGATCGGTAATCTCTCTCTCTGAAGGGCCATCATGCCTGATTGATCTGAGCACCGGGACCGCGTGGCGCTGGCGAAACCAAACGTATGTACCATTGTATTGTAGCCTCTTTTCTCTTATTGTAATTGTATCTTTGTTGTAACCCCCTTTTATCAATTATATGTTGGCGGGTCGGGTCCCAACTTCATAAATACAAATTGTGTCGTGTCTCTTTCTCTGCTAGATTTGTAAGTGTATCTCAGACACACGTGAAGCTGCATAGTGCTCATGGCGTGTCGTTGTGTGTGTATGCACCGCGTGTACTTTGTACGTCCGTCGCGGTGTTAGTACACAAAGTGCGTACATGGTACGGGACTTTGTACGCTGTGTAATAAGTACGTAGGTTAAGGATTGCATACAGCGGCCGCAGCGGCTCGATTTTAAAGTGTATTGAGTGTGTTTTAAAGTATTGCTTTTAGTCCTGTAAGTAAATCAGCATTTACAGGTGTGTCTGGTGTGCACAGGCATACCCTTATGTAAAGAGCCATAGCCACCAGTGGTGCAAGTATGCGGGTACCACCCGCTGCACACTTTGCACCCTGTGACCCACCTTACCAACTGCCTCCCACCTTGCCAGGGCTGCCAGGAGGCGGGAGCAGACGCTGGAATTACATCACAGCCACGCTCCCTGCCCTGCTTGACTCCTGCCGCAAAAATGTGACACCTGTCTGGCTTCACTAGTGTCCGCCGGTTACTGTCATACAGGTGAGGGCTACTACCAGTGGAAAAAGGGGAGAAAGCAGGGGGAGGATGCTGAGAAACACAGTACAAAGAGAGATGTAGGCTGAAAGGCACAGAAAGTGGGGGGGTGGGGGCAGGCAGGCTGAAAGACAGTGTGCAGGGGGAGGCTGCAAGGCACAGACTGAATGGGTTAGACTTAGAGGCACAGAGTGAATGGTGAGCAGGTTGAGAGACACAGAGTGAAGGGTGAGAGGCTAAGAGGCACAGAGTGAAGATGGGCAGGCTGAGAGATATAGGTGGGAGGCTGAAAGGCAGAGCAAAGGGGTGATGCTTAGCACCACAGAGTGAAGAGGGAGACATGCTGAAAGGTATAGAGTGAAGTGGGCAAACTGAGAGACACTGAGTGAGTTACAGGGTGAAGAGGGGAAGCTGAGAGGCACAGAGTGAAGGGGGAAGACTGAGAGAGACAGAGTGAGGGGGATGGTGAGAGATGCAGACAGGAGATGATGGTGTGGCTGAGAGACGCAGGTGGGAGATAATGGTGTGGATAAGAGACAACACAGGAGGGAGATGATGGTGTAGCTGAGAGACGAGGCAGGGAGGAGATGCTGGTGTGGCTGACAGATGTAGGGGGGAGATGGTGTGGCTGAGAGATGCAGGGAGTGGATGATGATGTGGCTAAGAAATGCAGACGGGAGATAATGGTGTGGGTGAGAGACGCAGGGAGGAGATGATGGTGTGGCTAAGAGACGTAGGCGGTAGATGATGGTGTCGCTGAGGGACGCAGAAAGAAGATGATGGTGTGGTTGAGAGACGCAGGTGGCAGATTATGCTATGGCTGAGAGACCCGTAGAGGAAATGATGGTGTGGCTGAGAGATGCAGGAAGGAAATTATGGTGTGGCTAAGAGACGCAGGGAGGAGATGATGGTGTGGCTGAGAAACGTGGGGAGGAGATGACTGTGTGGCTGCGAGACGCAGGCATGAGATGACAGTGTGGCTGATGGACGCAGGGAGGGGATGATGGTGTGGCTGAGAGACACAGGGAGCAGATGATGGTGTAACTAAGAGACGCATAGGGCAGGAGGTGACAAGTCTGGTTGACTGCTGTTTTATGAGGATGATATTGGTTATTTTGCTACAGAAACAGATATCTTCTGGGCTATGTGATATCCTACTTGAATAGTCAATACCAACTGAAGACGCTGTCTGCCCAGGAAGGATACATTTCTTCAGAGGTTCCCTGTTGTGAGAAAACATCATATAGGTAAGGTATGGAATGGAAAGGAATGTCAATAGGTGGTCCTAGATACGCCTCTAAGACAGTGCACCCCCTAATAAAATGTGCTGCGCACGGCTATGCTGATATCTATGGTTTATGTGCTTTAAGTTGTTAATGGGTACATTACATTAATGCAGTATTTTCTCTACAGAGTCTTTAATGTAAAGTTTTCATTTCTTTGAGTTGATTGAGTTTTTCTATCTTTTGGAAACAATTTAATAAATCTTAATTGTAATTTTCTCTCGAAATCAACTCATTATTATGTTAATCCATTGTCCAGGGCCTGTAGTCCGATGCCGATTTGGTAATCCTCTCTTATGTCCACACTCATGGAAACATTAGCAGTTCATGCCCTGATGGTGGACTATCCCTCGTCATCAATAGGAGTAGATAAATATGCCTCCTAAGCTAGTTTGAAAGGTTCCCAGTCCGGGAGAGTCAGGCCAGAATGCGTGCCAAAATTCTGTTTTACTTGCTCTTTCATCGCTGGTATGAACTGCAGTCACAGACTGTGCTCACAATGGGGCAGATGTATAAATCTGGAGAAGGCATAAGGAAGTGATAAACCAGTGATAAGTGCACGGTGATAAAGGCAGCAGCCAATCAGCTCCTACCTGTTAATTTACATATTGGAGCTGATTTGCTGGTGTGTTTATCACTTCCCTATGTCTTCTCCAGGTTAATACATCTGCCCCCATGTTCTTTTCCCCTTCCCCGGCAATTACTTCGCCATCCTCTGATCTTTCTGACATTCAAGTGTCTGCGACAGATTACATGTTGCGCCTGGTCGTGAATAGGTATTTGTTATTTGTTGTTTTCAACTTTGTTTTCTGGGAGAGATCCTGGCACCCGCTGCCAAGCTGTGTCCCCTGCTACAATCCCTGCTGCTATTTTGCATGTGAAGAGCGAAACAGAGGATTCATCTTCTGCAAGAGTCAGCTGCTTACATGATTACCCAGTGGTTGAAGTGGAAATTTTGAAGTGGGGGTATAGAAATTTCAGGGGGCTGAGCCCCCCTGATATTTCTATATCCCCACTTCAAAATAATGATACAGTGACCAGGACCTAATGCTTAGGGGCACTGGCTCTCACCGCCTCTCCCCTCACAGCAAAGCACTCTTCAATGTTAGCACAGCACCACTCCCCCAGTGCAGCACCCCTCACCTATCACAGCACCCCTCTCTCCTACACCATACCTCACCAGCAGTGGCGTAACTAGGATGGGGCAAGATGAGGCAGGCCCAGCAGAGGGGGGCATCTCAAGCCAGGGCTTCATACCTGCACCGCCTACCCCCGCCACCATCACCAGTGAACTGTGGGCCTTTCTGTTTGGTATGACCCCTCTCTTTCATGCACCTGGAAAGTACTGCCAGATTGATTTAAGAAGCTTCCACTGTTTTTTTTTTTTTTTATGTTGTGAGAGCCATGGATGGGATCAGCATTTGTAGGGCATGCTGGTTCCTGTAGTGCTATTTGGAGATCACAGGGGTGGCTCCTAGCTAAGCTAGCTCTCAATATAGGTGTATTTCTGTATGTTACTTTATCATGATGCCTTACAATAGACAGATACATGGCCCAGAATGGGCACTGTTATCGTGCAGTGTAGGGACTGCCGGTATCAGTGAAGCCATGAAGTGGCCCGGTGGTTTACCATGTATCTGCAAATGCATGCAACAAATATCTCTGAATTTCTATTACCATATCGTTTATCAATTATTGTTGCAGGTACTATTTAGTGTGCTGGGGGACACCTGGGGGGATAACTCCCCTTTCCAGGGGTGGGGTGGGGTTTAAGAAAGGAGGAGACCCGCGTGCAGCCTCCGTCGCGGGCGGCCCCCTCCTCTCCGGCAAGGCTCTGTGTAAAGGCTTGTCTCTTTTAAGTGCTGCTTGGATTTCTAAGTGTGAGTTTTAAACAGCAAAAAGGTGAGTTAGAATACAGAAAAAGGTGAGTTTTATAATACACAATCAGGAACACACATTTGCAGTACCATTAAACTTCTGGTGAGGCTGCAAGGGGCTGACCTTGTGAGTGTGTGAGAGGGTCTCTTACTTGGAGTAGCAGAGGGGCTGTGATTGTGCGTGTGTGAGGGGCATTTATTTTTATTTTTTAGCAGGAGCTGGAAGCCGAGTGAAAAGGAGGTGCAGTGAGCTGGAACAACTGCAACTGCTAAGTGGAGTATAGGTGCCGCAGGAGAGAGTACTACGGCTGCACAAAAGTGAAGGACCAAGAACTGCACAAAGATAGATAAGTATAAGCCAGCTTAATTATTGTATAAGTGAGATTGCTTGTCTTCTACTTTTTATTTTTGCTGCTTTTTCTTTGAGAGTAACAGGGAGTTAGACCTTACAAACAATATGGGAGGGGCTGTGATTGGGGACCTCACTCAGTGCATGTCGTGCAAGATCTATGCACACCTGGAGCTACCGGCCCAGTGTGATTACATCTGCACGAGGTGTGTGCGAACGGTTGCCCTGGAAGCCCAGGTAACTGATCTAGAGCAAACCGTTACGCGACTGAGGGAGATTCACAATCTCGAGCGTAGTTTAGACAGAACGGTGGAGGAGTTGCGGGAGGGGTCACTGGTAGAAGAGGTGATGATCAGGTAGCCAGTTGGGTCACAGTTAGAAGGAAGAAAAAGAGGGGGAGGCTCGACATCTCCAAACTATCAAACCCGAACAAATTTGCCCGATTGGACGAGGAATCGGAGGATGATAGTGAAGAAATGACGGTGCCGGAGGAGACTGCTCCCTCTAGCATCCAGAGGAGCGGTCCCTCTGGCGCGGTTGGGATAAAAGATAGAGAGGTACCTAGTCAGATGGTGGTGGTAGGGGATTCTATCATCAGGAAGACAGATAGGGCAATCTGCTACCGGGACCGTGATCGCCGTACAGTCTGTTGTCTCCCAGGTGCTCGGGTACGGCACATCGCGGACCGGGTAGATAGATTGTTGGGAGGGGCTTGGAAAGACCCGGCGGTCTTGGTGCATGTTGGCACCAATGACAAAGTTAGCGGAAGGTGGGATGTCCTTAAGAAAGACTATAGGGACTTAGGAAAGAAACTGAAGGCAAGGACATCTAAGGTAATATTCTCGGAATTATTACCCGTGCCACGCGCTAGTCCAGGGAGGCAGAGGGAGATTAGGGAGGTAAATGTGTGTCTTAGGGATTGGTGCAGGAAAGAGGGGTTTGTGTTCCTGGAACACTGGGCGGACTTCTCAGTCAGGCGCCATCTCTTTTGTCGTGACGGATTGCACCTGACTGAGGAGGGGGCAGCGGTGCTGGGGGGAAGGATGGTTAGAAGGTTGGAGGAGATTTTAAACTAGGAGCCTGGGGGGAGGGTTTAGCTAGAAACTACAGGTCATGCAGTGAGAATAGTGGGGATGGCGGTAGCAAACAAAATGGGGGAGAAGTTGGGGGGAGGGTAAGAGCAGGCGGTAAGGTTACTAACATGGGTACTAAAAGGGATTTTACCAAAGCACTAACCAATGACGATTACAGGTCATCATTGCTACATAAGGTGAAAGATGTCCCTAACGCAAGGGAAAATACTTATCTTAGTTGTATGTATGTAAACGCCAGAAGCATTACTGGTAAAAAGGGTGAACTAGAAATACTTGCAGCAAGCAAACAGTATGATATTATAGGCATTACTGAAACTTGGTGGGATGAATCTCATGATTGGACAGTCAATCTAGAGGGCTATACACTGTTTAGGAGAGACAGATTAAATAAAAAGGGTGGAGGGGTGTGTCTTTACGTAAAGCCGTTTTTAAAACCTGATATACGGGAAGATATTCAGGAGGGGACTGTAGACACTGTCGAGACATTATGGGTAGAAATTGCATGCAGGGAAAAAGGAATAAAAAAGTTAGTATTGGGTGTATGCTATAGGCCGCCTGGTATCAACGCATCTGATGAGGAATTGTTACTAAAGCAAATTGAAAGAGCAGCAGGAGTAGGAGACATAGTAGT
Organism: Pseudophryne corroboree; assembly: GCF_028390025.1. Lineage (NCBI taxonomy): Eukaryota > Metazoa > Chordata > Amphibia > Anura > Myobatrachidae > Pseudophryne > Pseudophryne corroboree. The sequence goes on from NC_086446.1 coordinate 511,453,257, forward strand.
GATGGGAGATTTTAACTATCCAGAGATAAACTGGAAAAACGATTCATGTGATACTGCTAGGGGCAATATGTTTTTAAACACACTTAATGATAACTACTTAGTCCAACTAATTGAGGAACCAACTAGGTACAATGCAATCTTAGACCTGGTATTAACAAACAATGGGGATTTGGTATCCGGTATTATAGTAGGGGAACCCATAGGAAACAGCGACCACAATATGGTCACATTCAATATCAGTTTCCATAAACAGCCCTATACTGGCTCAACTAGGACTCTAAACTTTAGCAAAGCAAATTTTGAAAAGATGAGGGTATTTTTCAGGGATATTGAATGGGAAGGTTTGTTTTTAGGAAAAAATACTACGGAGAAATGGGAGGTACTAATATTCCTGCTAGCTAAAAATAGACTCAAATTTATTCCTATGAGTAGCAAAAAAAGGAATAAAATTCATAAACCGATGTGGCTTAACAAAAAGATTAAGGAACTTATGGGCAAGAAAAGGCGAGCATTTAAAAAAAATACAAATCTGACGGGGAAGCAGAGTCATTTCAGCACTATAAGGAATGTAACAAAATTTGCAAAAAGGAAATAAGAGCGGCTAAAGTAGAAACTGAAAAACTAGTAGCAAAGGAAAGCAAAGCGAATCCCAAAAAATTATTTAAATACATTAATAGCAAGAGATTAAAGAAGGAGAGTATAGGCCCTTTAAAATACAAGTTGGGAGTCTTAAGCAAAAATTATAATGACATAGCGGACACACTAAATGAGTTTTTTTCAACAGTATTCACTAGAGAGGACCCATTTCAGGGACTGACACACAATCTCAATAATGAGAATATCCCACTGATAGGTACTTATTTAAGCGAGGAAGTAGTCTGTGACCGATTAAAACATTTAAAGATTAATAAATCACCAGGGCCCGATGGTATTCACCCAAGGGTTCTAATGGAGCTTCACTCTGAACTGGCAAAACCGCTATCTTTGATCTTTAAGGATTCAGTTATATCAGGTATGGTTCCCAAAGACTGGCGTATAGCGGAAGTAGTGCCTATATTCAAAAAGGGAAGTAAAGCTGAACCAGGTAATTATAGACCAGTTAGTCTTACATCTATAGTGGGGAAAGTATTGGAAGGTATTCTAGGAGATAGTATTCAGAAGTTCCTTGAAGTCAATAAGGTCATTAAAAGGAATCAACATGGGTTTATGAAGGACAGATCCTGTCAAACCAACTTACTTGGCTTTTATGAAACAGTAAGCGCAAACCTAGATCAGGGTAAAGAGGTGGATGTAATCTTTTTAGACTTTGCCAAAGCATTCGATACTGTACCACAAATGAGACTTATCTACAAGCTACAAGAATCAGGGCTAGGAAGCACAATATGCACTTGGGTCAAAAACTGGTTAGATAATAGGGAGCAGCGCGTTGTGGTTAATGGATCTTTTTCAACTTGGACTGAAGTGCTAAGTGGTGTGCCGCAAGGCTCAGTATTAGGACTGCTATTGTTCAATATTTTCATAAACGACCTAACAGAAGGTCTAGAGAGCATGGTGTCAATTTTTGCAGATGATACCAAATTGTGTAAGGCTATAAATACAGAGGAGGATGCCGAGTCTCTTCAGAACGACTTAGTTAAATTAGAAGTATGGGCAGCCAAATGGAGAATGCGTTTCAACACAGACAAGTGTAAGGTAATGCACTGTGGTAACAAGAACAAAAATTACACCTACCTACTAAATGGGGTAAAATTTGGGGATTCTGTACTGGAAAAGGACTTAGGTGTCCTCATAGATAGCAAGCTAAGCAGTAGTACCCAAAGTAGGACTGCAGCAAAGAAGGCTAATAAGATATTAGCATGCATAAAACGGGGTATTGATGCTAGGGACGAGAGTATTATACTCCCGTTATATAAATCACTAGTGAGGCCACACCTTGAATACTGTGTACAATTCTGGGCACCGTACTACAAAAAGGATATCCTGGAGCTTGAAAAGGTACAGAGGAGGGCGACCAAACTAATTTAAGGGCATGGAGACGATGGAATACAAGGAAAGGCTTGAAAGACTAGGCATGTTTACATTGGAAAAGCAGAGACTAAGAGGGGATATGATCAACATCTACAAATATATAAGGGGACAATACACAGAGCTTGCGCGGGACCTGTTTTTGGTTAGATCAACACAGAGGACTCGTGGACACTCGCTCAGGTTAGAGGAGAGGAGATTCCGCACAATACGGCGTAAAGGCTTTTTCACGGTAAGGACAATACGTGTTTGGAATTCCCTCCCCGAGGGAGTTGTAATGGCGGAATCTGTCAACACCTTTAAGAATGGGTTAGATAAATTCCTAATGGATAAGGATATCCAGGGGTATGGTGCATAGTCATGCATTATAGTTACTATAAATAGGGATAAAATGCAAGGGCTGACAGCAGCATCAGTCAGAAATTTTAGTCAAATCATCATGCATAGGAGGCCACAAATAGGTTGAACTCGATGGACAATTGTCTTTTTTCAACCTCAGATACTATGTTACTAAGTAGACTCTGGCATGTTCCCAGGGACATATCCAGTGTGCATGCGCAAATCACTAAAAAAACGACCGCAGTGGCCATTTTCAAAGTGATTTCTGTCTGCAGTGCAGGGCCGCTGCCGCTGGACTCCGGAGTGGGACTCCGCACACTGCACCCACCATAGAAACGCCTTTGTCCGTTTCTATTTTCTGTAATGACATAGACCATGTGACTACACAGACATACAGTTTCAGCACTTCGCTGACAAGCAATCCAACAACCATTATAGGAACTTCTTCTTCATCACAAATTATATGTGATCTAAGGTGTGGTGATTACCTGCAGAAATAATCACCAATAATGACTTCAAGTGACTGTGTGTGTGTGTGTGTGTGTATATATATATATAATATACACTGCTCAAAAAAGTAGAGGGAACACTTAAACAACACAATGTAACTCCAAGTCAATCACACTTCTGTGAAATCAAACTGTCCACTTAGGAAGCAACACTGATTGACAATCAATTTCACATGCTGTTGTGCAAATGGAATAGACAACAGGTGGAAATTATAGGCAATTAGCAAGACACCCCCAATAAAGGAGTTGTTCTGCAGGTGGTGACCACAGACCACTTCTCAGCTCCTATGCTTTCTGGCTGATGTTTTGGTCACTTTTGGAAGCTGGCGGTGCTTTCACTCTAGTGGTAGCATGAGACGGAGTCTACAACCCACACAAGTGGCTCAGGTAGTGCAGCTCATCCAGGATGGTACATCAATGCGAGCTGTGGCAAGAAGGTTTGCTGTGTCTGTCAGCGTAGTGTCCAGAGCATGGAGGCGCTACCAGGAGACAGGCCAGTACATCAGGAGACGTGGAGGAGGCCGTAGGAGGGCAACAACCCAGCAGCAGGACTGCTACCTCCGTCTTTGTGCAAGGAGGAACAGGAGGAGCACTGCCAGGGCCCTGCAAAATGACCTCCAGCAAGCCACAAATGTGCATGTGTCTACTCAAACTATCAGAAACAGACTCCATGAGGGTGGTATGAGGGCCCGATGTCCACAGGTGGGGGTTGTGCTTACAGCCCAACACCGTGCAGGATGTTTGGCATTTGCCAGAGAACACCAAGATTGGAAAATTCGCCACTGGCGCCCTGTGCTCTTCACAGATGAAAGCAGGTTCTCACTGAGCACATGTGACAGACGTGACAGAGTCTGGAGACGCCAAGGAGAACGTTCTGCCTGCAACATCCTCCAGCATGACCGGTTTGGCAGTGGGTCAATAATGGTGTGGGGTGGCATTTCTTTGGGGGGCCGCACAGCCCTCCATGTGCTCGCCAGAGGTAGCCTGACTGCCATTAGGTACTGAGATGAGATCCTCAGACCCCTTGTGAGACCATATGATGGTGCGGTTGGCCCTGGGTTCCTCCTAATGCAAGACAATGCTAGACCCCATGTGGCTGGAGTGTGTCAGCAGTTCCTGCAAGACAAAGGCATTGATGCTATGGACTGGCCCGCCCGTTCCCCAGACCTGAATCCAATTGAGCACATCTGGGACATCATGTATCGCTCCATCCACCAACGCCACGTTGCACCACAGACTGTCCAGGAGTTGGCGGATGCTTTAGTCCTGGTCTGGGAGGAGATCCCTCAGGAGACCATCCGCCACCTCATCAGGAGCATGCCCAGGCATTGTAGGGAGGTCATACAGGCACGTGGAGGCCACACACACTACTGAGCCTCATTTTGACTTGTTTTAAGAACATTACATCAAAGTTGGATCAGCCTGTAGTGTGATTTTCCACTTTAATTTTGAGTGTGACTCCAAATCCAGACCTCCATGGGTTAATAAATTTGATTTCCATTGATAATTTTTGTGTGATTTTGTTGTCAGCACATTCAACTATGTAAAGAACAAAGTATTTAATAAGAATATTTCATTCATTCAGATCTAGAATGTGTTATTTTAGTGTTCCCTTTATTTTTTTGAGCAGTGTATGTATGTATATATATATATATATATATATATATATATAATCTTGTACACTTTCAGCTTAGATGTGACCTGAGTTTTTGTGACAAAATGGCTGACAGGCTATGTCCTGCGTTTGACCTACATATATCCAGGCTGGGGGAGAGAAAGCAGAATCTGTCTTCTTGAAATCAACCCTTATCTACAGACCCTAAAGTTAGGGATGAAAGCAATGCTCCATGTGCTGATGACCAGACCAGAGGTTATAAATCCTGATAAGGGGGAGATGTCTGGATCAATCACACTTGATGGAAAATAAAGGAATTCTACATGTTTAGATGACTAAGCCACTAAACTTCGTGGCTAGTCATAAAACCATTCAGGGGTGAAAAGGTACAGATCCTCACAGACCCCCTCCTCCTGCCAGTTGCCAGGCACCTACAGTATGTAAAAATGGTGTATGTTTAGTGTCCAGCAGGGAGGTGGTTAAAAAATCCCAAGGGTGGGGACTGCTGCAGCTGAGGGCTATATCTGTCCCTCTCACTGGGACTGAGTGTGCATTTCTTTGGGAACTCAGCTACACTTTGGAAATTACCATTGCATATTCTGTGAAATTCCCCCCCAACAGAACCACCTAAGTTCGTTTGAGTAAGTGAGTTAGGTTTTCTGTATTTTTATTTATTTTCGTTTGTTGGAGATGGTGCCATAATCTGTGTGTATTTTTAAAATATTCTTAATAATCTTTGTAACACTTTTTTGTAACTAAAGCTCTGAAGTATTCTTGGAATTAAATTTACAAAATTCTAGTCCTGATTCTGTGATTCTTATGAACCAAAGCCCTGTGTGGCATGTTACCGATTTGTCGAAATATTAATAATTGTGTAGAAGGTAAGGGCCGAAGTTTGCATTCAAATATAGTACTGTTCCTTTGGCTGGTGGCAGTAATCCTGTGTGTCAAATGTGACCCCCACGTCGCATGTGGCAATTCTCAAATTGGCGTATTTGTAGAATTGTCCGACAACGTTGTGAGAATTATTATTACTAGTTATTTATACACATATTAGAAGACATTTTCAGATTAAATCATCCAGGATCACTTAGTACAGCTGCCATTTTGTTTTATAGAAAAATCACAAGTCAGAATACAGTCCATTGGCACTTCTCGGGAATAACACTAGTGATTATCAAAACAAGTACAGAAGCAATACGAAACAGTGATCCATACTAACCAATGAAGCTTGAACATCATCCTCACTATGTATACCCATTACCAGGGCCGGCTCCAGGCCTACTAGCACCCTAAATTAGAAAATTTTAAAGCTTCCCCAGTGCTCCTGGAAAAGTGGGTGTGGCCTCGCAACTTTATTCACATTGATACACATTATATGCCCCCAGCATGCCAGATACACATATGCCCCCAGTAGTGCAGTGCAGTGGCGGATCTAGACTTAACTTTTAGGGGGGGGGGCGGTTTAAGAATGATGACTCCTCCCCCTAATCATAGCCCCTCCCACTTAGTAATGCCCTTCCCATTCGCTTCTAAGATTTCCTATTGTTGCCATTACTAATAAAATGTTGGTAGTTAGTGGAGAGAACCCTGCGCACTGGTGATACAGACTGGCGAATCACCATTCCTTCCATCGGGGGTGGTAGAGGCTAAGACAGTAGGGCAATTTAAACATGCATGGGATAGACCTAAGGATCTCCTTACAAAGAAATAAGGATCAAATAAGGTTAGAGATAAAAATAATGTAAAAAAAGGGGGCAGACTAGATGGGCCAAGTGGTTCTTATCTGCCGACAAATTCTGTGTTTCTATAGTACACAGAATGAGCCGAATTTCACATTATAGCACACTGAATGAGCCGAAATTCACATTATAGCACACTGTATGAGCCGAAAGTCACATTATAGCACACTGTATGAGCTGAAATTCACATTGTAGCACACTGAATGAGCTGAAATTCACATTGTAGCACACTGAATGAGTCGAAATTCACATTATAGCACACTGTATGAGCTGATATTCACATTGTAGCACACTGAATGAGCTGAAATTCACATTACAGCACACTGAATGATCCGAAATTCACATTATAGCACACTGAATGAGCCGAAATTCACATTATAGCACACTGAATGAGCCAAAATTCACATTGTAGCACACTGAATGAGCCAAAATTCACATTATAGCACACTGAATTAGCTGAAATTCACATTATAGCACGCAGAATGAGCCGAAATTCACATTATAGCACACTGTATGAGCCGAAATTCACATTATAGCACGCAGAATGAGCCGAAATTCACATTATAGCACACTGTATGAGCCGAAATTCACATTACAGCACGCAGAATGACCTGAAATTCACATTACAGTACACTGAATGAGCTAAAATAATGCAGGCACTGGGGGCAAGGGGAATCCTACCCCCTTATTAACTTACACTGGGGCAGCGAGGAAAAAAAACACAGGGGGGAGGGAGGGCACACAGACACTTTAGTTAGGAGGGGAGACATGGCACACACACTTTAGCTAGGAGGAGAAGGGGGGGTGGAAGATATGGCACACACACACACATACACACACACACTTTAGCTTGGAGGGGAGGAGACATGGCATACACTGACACCTACTCGTATTTGGGAGTCTGACTCTGCAGCAGCATGAGGAGTCGGAATGGAGGCCGGGTCCCGCCGCCGTGTTGGGAACGGGGTGGAGAGGGGCGCGGCGGGGGAAGGGGAGAGAGAGAGCGTCCTGACGCGCGTACAGGGAGGAGGGGGCGTGGTCAGAATAGAGGCCGGCGGGGACAGGCTACAGTGATTGTGTACACTGCTGCCTCTGCCGTCCCTTCTTTGGCTCCTCAGAGAAGGGACGGCAGAGGCAGCAGTGTACACAATCACTGTAGCCTGTCCCCGCCGGCCTCTGTTCTGACCACGCCCCCTCCTCCCTGTACGCGCGTCAGGACGCTCTCTCTCTCCCCTTCCCCCGCCGCGCTGCACCGCTCTCCACCCCGTTCCCAACACCGCTGCGGGACCCGGCCTCCATCCCGGTGCCGGTATGTGTAGGGGGGGGCATTCGCCCTAATCGCCGCCCCCCCCCCCCGCTAAATCCGCCACTGGTGCAGTGCCAGATACACATATGCCCCCAAAAGTGCAGTGCAAATACACACATGCCCCCAGCAGTGTCAGATACACATATGCCCACAGCAGTATAATGCCAGATACACATTATATGCCCCCACATTGCAAGATAAACATAATATGCCCCCACATTGTCAGATACACATAATATGCCCCCACATTGTCAGATACACATTATATACCCACACAGTGCCAGATACACATTGTATGTCCCCAGCAGTGCAAGATACACACATGCTCCCAGTAGTGCAGCACCAGATACACATAATATGGCCCTCACAGTGCCAGATGCACATAATATGCCCTCACAGTGCAAGATACACATTATATACCCACACAGTGCCAGATACACATTGTATGCCCACAGCAGTGCAGTGCCAGATACACATTATATGCCCCCACAGTGCCAGATACACATTATATGCCCCTATTGTGCCAGATACACATATGTCCCCACAGTGCCAGATACACATTATATGCCCCCAGCATGCCAGATACACATATGCCCCAGTAGTGCCAGATACACACATGCCCCCCAGTAGTGCAGTGCCAGATACACATATGCCCCCAAAAGTGCAGTGCCAAATACACACATGCCCCTAGCAGTGTCAGATACGCATATGCCCACAGCAGTTTAGTGCCAGATACACATTATATGCCCTCACAGTGCAAGATACACATAATATGCCCCCACATTGTCAGATACACATATACCCACACAGTGCCAGATACACATTGTATGCCCACAGCAGTGCAAGATACACATATGCCCCCAGTAGTGCAGCACCAGATACACATATGCCCCCCACAGTGCCAGATACACATTATATACCCCCACAGTGCCAGATACATATTATATGTCTCCACAGTGCCAGATACACATTATATACCCACACTGTGCCAGATACACATTGTATGCCCCCAGCAGTGCAAGATACACATATGCTCCCAGTGGTGCAGCACTAGATACACATATGCCCCCCCCCCCCCCCCCACAGTGCCAGATACACATAATATGCCCTCACAGTGCCAGATACACATAATATGCCCTCACAGTGCCAGATACACATAATATGCCCTCACAGTGCAAGATACACATTATATGCCTCCACATTGTCAAATACACATAATATGCCCCACATTGTCAGATACACATGTGCCCCCACAGTGCCAGATACATGTGCCCCCTGTAGTGGTGCTCACAGCTGCCTGCCCCTCCTGCTGCTTCTGCTGCTGGTACCGCTGCTGCTTCTGTGTGAGGGGAGGAGAACACAGCATGCGCCTCTCCTGCGCCTCAGTCCCATCTCCGGCAGCCCCCTGCCTGAAATCAGCCGCCGGTCCATCAGCCAGTCAAAGCTTGCGGTCCGGTAGCGAATCAAGAGCCGCCATTGCTGGTCCGCGAGCTCTGATCGGCTGATGGACTAGAGGCTGATTTAAAATTGCGGCCAGCTACCAGCCGCCCATAGGAATCCGTGCCCAGCGTGGCCGCTCCTAATGTGCCTGAAGCTGGCTCTGCCCATTACACACTATTACAGTATGTCATACAACACACGACCTGTTTAGAGAAACACAGAGCAACAGTGTCCTGACACTGGAGACAGAGCATACAGTTCAGCACAGCAGAAGATCAGTCACCATTAGTGATGTGACCCAAATGTGATAGTGCTACCAGACTGCTGTATACCCAGATATACACCACACAGGCCACAGTGTCTTGCCCCAGCATCAGTACCCAAAGCCTCCCCCTACCAGCCAATGCCGTAACTAGACATTTTAGCGCTGTGTGCAAGAAACGGCATCAGCCCCCCATCCTTATTTAAAATAGAGCCAGTGCGCGTGGGAGGAGCCCGCCCAAAAAATATAGGAACGTTACTTCAAGGGGAAGGGTTGTGGCCACAAAATAATACCAATTCATATTATGGTGCACAGTAGTCTCCATTATTCAAATTACGCTGCATAGTAGCGCCACTACACCAGGTAGAGCCCATTTTACACATTACGTCAGGCAGAGTCCCCTTTTACACATTACGACATATGTGTTGTGTGTAGTGCCAGATACATATACCCCCAGTGCCAGGTACACACATGCCTCCAGCGCCATGTACACAAATACCTCCAGTGCCAGGTACACATATATCCCCAGTGCCAGATACACATATGTCCCCAGTGCCAGATACATATATGTCCCCAGTGCCAGATACACATATGCCCCCAGTGCCAGGAACACATGCCCCCAGTGCCAGATACACATATGCCCCCAGTGCCAGGTACACATATGCCCCCAGTGCCAGATACACATATACCCCCCAGTGCCAAATACACATATGACCTCAGTGCCAGATACACATGCCTATATGCCCCCAGTGCAAGGTATACACATATGCCCCCAGTGCCTAGTATACATATGCCCCAAGGCATACACATATCAAGGGCTTAAAATAAACAAGGTTGCAGTGACTAAAAATGCTTCTGAAAATGTGACCTCAAATTAAGTAAACAATTACCAGGCTGCAGCAACCCAAAACCTCCCTGCGCCGCCCCTCCTCCTGTTTACCCAGTCACTTGGTCTGGTCCTCGCTGAGACGCTGTCGCTACGCACCGCGCTGCCTGTCCCTGCCGCCGCTGATGGCGAAGAGCCGGTCTGCCCAGCAGGAAACCTGCTGCACATCAACACATACAGGCGCCGCCTGCAGCTCCACTGCTCCCTACAGACAGAGCCAGCCAGCCCATCGGGGCAAGTACGCATTTGCATACTGTGCCAAGCCTGCAAGTAATGTTGCTGCCCCTAGCTCGTCATGCTCAGTTGCCGCCGAACGGTAGAGGCACGCAGGACCCCGGCTGTCCCCAGATCTCTCTGACCTGCCTGGCCATTGCCGGCTCTGCTGCCTGCTCCTGCTAGATCAGAGCACAGCATGCAGATAGCAGCACCGTAGCCAGACAGACGTCCTGGAAGAACATCCCCAAGCCAACTCAAAAAATGTAAGACAGTGTGTGGCAGCATAATCTTAAACTATATAAGTGGGGAGACCAACATAAAGTAGGGGGGTTTATGGGCGCAATGTATATAAGGGCTGGGAGTGCTTAAAATATATTATACAGGTTGAGTATCCCTTATCCAAAATGCTTGGGACCAGAGGTATTTTGGATATCGGATTTTTCCGTATTTTGGAATAATTGCATACCATAATGAGATATCATGGCAATGGGACCTAAATCTAAGCACAGAATGCATTTATGTTTTATATGCACCTTATACACACAGCCTGAAGGTAATTTTAGCCAATATTTTTTATAACTTTGTGCATTAAACAAAGTGTGTCTACATTCACACAATTCATTTATGTTTCATATACACAGCCTGAAGGTCATTTAATACAATATTTTTAATAACTGTGTGTATTAAACAAAGTTTGTGTACATTGAGCCATCAAAAAACAAAAGTTTCACTATCTCACTCTCGCTCAAAAAAGTCCGTATTTCGGAATATTCCGAATTTCGGATATTTGGATATGGGATACTCAACCTGTATATACACTGCTCAAAAAAATAAAAGGAACACTAAAATAACACATCCTAGATCTGAATGAATGAAATATTCTTATTAAATACTTTGTTCTTTACATAGTTGAATGTGCTGACTACAAAATCACACAAACATTATCAATGGAAATCAAATGTATTAACCCATGGAGGTCTGGATTTGGAGTCACCCTCAAAATTAAAGTGGAAAAACACACTACAGGCTGATCCAACTTTGATGTAATGTCCTTAAAACAAGTCAAAATGAGGCTCAGTAGTGTGTGTGGCCTCCACGTGCCTGTATGACCTCCCTACAACGCACTGTGGGGGCATTTGTATACCTGGCACTGTGGGGGCAATTGTGGATCTGGCACTGCACTATTGGGGGCATATGTGGATCACGTCCCATTTTAACTGGCCACACCCATTTTTTTGGCATGCGCGCCTCCGGCGCGCACACACAGTACCTCTATGGGGCAGACCTGCTGGGGGGCAGGGTAATTTTTTAAGTTGAGAATTTTTGTATGGCCCCCGAAGGATTTTATAAATATCCAAATGGCACTCGGTAGAAAAAAGGTTCCCCACCCCTGGCCTAGGGGCATCATCAGCTTCTGCTGATTAAAATGATATGCGGCATGCCTATATTCTGTATGTAGCATTTCATATGCAGATACAGCCACAGTCTCACACAGTATATTGGCATGCTGCATATCAGTTTAATCAGCAGAAGCTGCTTGTGCATCCTAGCCACATAGCAATACAAATAAGATACATTTTCATTAAAAAAGGTGCCCAACGTTAGCATTGATGCAAGATTTGTGAGGACACAGCTGTATCCAAGCAGAGGCAGAGGTCACAGTGTTAGTGGAAGTGTGAGTGCTGTGTGCATGTGAGTGGGTTGGTTGTGCAGTAGTGTTCAGAATATGTGTAAGGAGCATTATGTGTGTCATGTAAAAATGCATTAATAATGTGCAACATATGTGTAAAGGGCCACTATGTGTGTCATTATGTGTATAAGGGCATTAATAATGTGCGGCATATGTGTAACAGGATACTACTGTATGTGTGTCATTATGTGTATAGGGGCACTAATAATGTGCAGCAAATGTGTAGAGGGCACTATGTGTGTCATTAGTATATAAGGGCATTAATAATGTGCGGCATATGTGTAAGGGACATTATGTGTAAAAGGGCATTAATAAAGGTTGTCATGTGTAAGGTGCATACACATATACAAACAGATATACAGACATACATAAACACACATATATATCACACTCATATATAAACACACAGATATACACACAGATGTACACATACAAACATAAATACATACATATATACAGATATATACACGCACAAACACACAAATATACACACAGACATACACATATACACACACAGACATACATAAACACACACAGACATACCTAAACACACATACTATATACAAAGATATATACACAAACACACACATATATGCATACACTTAAACACACATTTACACATAAACACATTTACACACACATATACACATAAACACACAGTATTCATTCTCACCAAGAGGGCAGCAGCACAGCAGCTCCTCGTTCTAGCCTGGAGGGGCGGAACTTCTATGTGATTTAGGGATGGACATCGATGGTCGATATTTCAGAAACATCAATGTTTCAGAAACCCCCAATCCCGCCTCCTGCCTACCACGCTGCGGGGTTTTAGTGCATGCGCAAGTCATATAAATAGTTTTCACCATCAAATACTTTTGATGCGATGGTTAGTAACCATTGCATCGAAAGTTTCAATGGTGGAAGCTTAGCCATCACATGATGGTTGGCTTCCGATGTCCATCCCTAATGTGATTGACAAGCTGGCCCTCTGTGGGTAGGAGGACTGCATGTTCCAGATCACCAAGTGCAGATACCTGACAGCCAGGAAGCTTCTTCTGACAAGCCTCCAAACCTCCCCTCTTCCCTTACAACACACAACACTGCACTGGACTCTCTGCACTGCAATCAGTGACAGGGAACATGCAGGCAGTGCGGTGGCCACACCTTACCTCTCTTCTAGTCATCTCCTCCTACCCGTGTCCTGGCTCCCAGCCCTGTTACAGGGAGTCGGCGCCTTCTGTCCCCAGCGGTGCCTGGAACTCAATCTCCACTGTCGCCTTCTGTCCCCAGCGGCGCCTGGAGCTCAATCTCCACTTGCTCCACCCTCCCTACGACCCTGCATATATATCATACAGAGCACACAATAAATATATGTAATTTTATATGTACAAGAAAGGGTGCGGGAGGGGGGGGGGGGGGGGATAACTAAATTTATGTATAAGTGATGAGGTACATTAATTCATACAATGTATGTGTCAGAGTGCCCTTGGTCCCTGTACAATGTCTGTGTGTCAGCAGAGCCGTAACTAGGTGTGTGCCGATGGTGCCTTGCCCACAACGCAAATGCACTGAAGGCGCACCATCGGCACACTCCTCCCCCTTCCCCCCCGGAGGGCCCTGTACTGGCGTCGGTGTGGTAGCGCACCTCATCCCCCTGTATCCCGCCAGGCCGCCTGCAACCTGCAAGTCCCGGCACCTGGGTAGCGCACCTCAGTCATCCCCCATTTGAGCGGGTAAGGGACGGGGAGTGGCGCTGCTCACCCTCGTATCCCGCCTGTGAGTCCCGGCACCTCACCCCCTCATCGCACCTCACCTCCATATCCTTTCGTCCCGGCGCCTAACCCCCGCATCGCACCTCACCTTCTGCAGCCTGTGAGTCCCGGCGCCTATGGAAGGGACGGGTGCCGGCTGTGTATAGGAGGGTCTGTCTGCCTGGAAATTGTGGAAGAATCGTTGCACAGGTGACACACACACCCCACCCCACCACACTACACACACACAGTCTCTCTTTCACTGTGCCTAATGTGTAAAAAAAAGGGGGCCTTGTTGCTGTCATGTGTAAAAAGGGGGACTAGTTGCCATAATGTGTCACATGGGGGACATTGTCTGCCGTAATGTGTAAAAAGGGGGACATTGTCTGCCGTAATGTGTAAAAAGGGGGACATTGTCTGCCGTAATGTGTAAAAGGGGGACGCTGTCTGCCGTAATGTGTAAAAAGGGGAACGCTGTCTGCCGTAATGTGTAAAAAGGGGGACGCTGTCTGCCGTAATGTGTAAAAAGGGGACGCTGTCTGCCGTAATGTGTAAAAAGGGGGACGCTGTCTGCCGTAATGTGTAAAAAGGGGGACGCTGTCTGCCGTAATGTGTAAAAAGGGGGACGCTGTCTGCCGTAATGTGTAAAAAGGGGGACGCTGTCTGCCGTAATGTGTAAAAAGGGGGATTGTCTGCCGCAATGTGTAAAAGGGAGCTCTGTGGCCATGCCCCTTCCCCTGAAGCTATGCCCCTATATTTTTGCGCGCGCATATGGCGCGCATTACCCCTTTTTTTATATGGTATGCGTATGGTGGGTGGGTGGGGGGGGGCGCCGATGCTGATTCTTGCACACAGCGCTAAAATGTCTAGTTACGGCACTGTGTGTCAGTATGCCCATATACAATATGTGTGTCAGTGTGTGCTCCTGGTCACCCTCTGCTTCAAAAGGGGGTGGGTCAAGGGGGATGTGGGGTCCCCAGAGATACTGCTGTACCCAGGCCCCAAGATTTCTGTTGCCAGCCCTGCGTGTATCCAGCAGTGAGGTATGAGGATTTCCTTCACTTACCTCTCTTGCTCTCAGCTTCCAGAGTCATGACAGCTGAGCACTGGCAAGCCTGTCTCTGCTTCTCAGCCAGCACACCCGAGGAATGCCGTGGCACAGTGGTTGAAAAACGCTGCATTAGCGAGTGAATAGTCTGTGCCGCTTGAGAAATATTTATTGTAAATACTGCTAGTGCATGCATAATAATGTACCATAACAGCAATGCACTGTAGAAAATACATGATAGTCCTGTGCAGTATAATGTAACATATGTATAATGTATGATTCGAGTGCACAGTCTGGAACCAGAGGAGGAGGTGGGCCCGCAGGCAGTGGGGCCCACCGCGGGTTTCCGGTCTACCCCTGTGCGTCATTCCAACCCTGCCCCTCACCCATTACAGCACAGTTAATCTCTCAAATCACAGAACAGTCAGAACCCTTAACAGCACACCTCCCCACACTGCTCCTTCACCCCCCCCCCCCCACACAGAGCCCTCCATTGCATATTTAAATTGGCGCCAGACACGAGCCAATCACAGCTCGCAGACTGAGGCCTGACTGCACCCATTAGATAGTGCCTGACAACCATGGTCTAGGTGGGGTTAAATAAGTGAAGGTGGTCGTTTCAGACTAGCAAACTTTGAGCACTGTGATTATCCCTGTCGAAAGAAAATTGGTAATTTGCATATTAAAACTGCCCATTTGCAACTAAGAAGTGAGCTTTATAGAGAAAGGTGAAAGATTGTGTTGATTACTTTGTTACAACTGCATATATGCGATTTGTGCAGTAGTGTAAAATGTTGGAGGTGTAAATAAAGATATTGAATGAGATGGTCTAAGTTAGTATCCGTATTTCAGGAACTGCTAACTGTATGCTGCAACACACTGGTACATTATACAGACGGTGTTGTCATCAAGCCTTCAAATAGGGGGCTAGAAGATATCAGCCAGCATGGGACACTGCGTTTCAGGGCAACAAACATCCCAAATTGGGATTACTGGCTCAATGCAGAGAAACCTGATGTTATGTCTATTGTGTATCAGTCAACAGCATTTTGTACTGTGCAGAGGTAGAACAGTAAATTAGTAACCATGATCTATGTTATGTATAGAGATGACAAGAATGCTTTCTGCATCGTATGTCAGACCTTCTAGAGCACAATGATTGTGACTTTTGAATGTAATTGCACCTAACATACTGCAAAAGGGACATAGCTGGTTAATAAGAACTCATTAAGGTGAGGTCTGACTGACAGTTCAGACTCACCCAGAATTGGAATACGGTAAAACTAGCTCCACTAGATATTTGAGACATTTACAGTTTGTCTGCAATATTTCTAATGATGGCGTCTGCTGATCTGAAAGAAAATCTGATCTGCTCCATCTGCCTAGATGTCTGTACGGATCCTATAGTCCTGAGCTGTGGACATAACTTCTGCTGGGCCTGTATTCCGAATGTGCTGGATACACAGGAAGGGTCTGGAATTTCTACCTGTCCTGACTGCAGAGCAGATATTCAGGAGTATCCTGCACTGGAGAGAGGCCACTCACTGTGTGACAGGACTGATATTCTCTGTGCTTACTGCATTCACTCTCCTGTACCTGCTGTTATAGCCTGTCTACACTGCAAAGCCTATCTGTGTGAGAATCACCTGGGAGTACACAATAAGTCAGAAGAACATGTCTTACCTGAACCTAATGTTTTATGCTGTAAGAAGAAAATCGTCATGAATAACAGCTTGGGAGATGCTACTTGTGTCTCTGTAGCCTGCAGTTTGTCAGAAGAACATGAAGCTCCTCAGGGGGAAAAGCTGAATAAGGCATCAGAGGAGAGGGGAAAAAAACTGAGAAATGTCCTGGCGAAACTGAGCGCAAAGAGAGAGGAGACAGAGGAACGAGTACAGAGTTTACAGGAGCGCAGAAGGGAAGTACAAGAAAAAGCAGCCATTGTGACAGAGAGAGTGGCTGGACTTTTCACAGACACCCGAGCACAACTAGATGACCTAGAGAAGAGAGTACTGAGTAATATATCCAGGCAGGAAGAGCAGATTTCACTCTCATTCTCTGATCTGATTCGGCAGTTGGAAATAAAGAAGGATGAGCTGTGTAGAAAGATGAGCCTCATTGAGGAGCTGTGTAATATGACTGATCCAATGACTATCTTCCAGGGATGGAAGTCGGTCAAAGATGACTTTGCGGAGACAGAGAGAGGACGTAATAAAGACACTGAGCTAAACGCTATAAAAGGTCTGGATGAGGGTCTGATATCAGTGACTTTACACACTGCTTTATCGAGTATTGTCACTTGTGTGAAAAGGGGGTTCTATGTCCAGCAGGCACCAGACATAGTACTAAATGAAAACACAGCTTCTAATGACATATGTCTATCAGATGACTTGAAAAGTGCAACAGGATCAGCGATAAACCAGAATCGACCCAACACCGCAGAAAGATTTCAGTATACTCAAGTTGTAAGCTCCAGGAGTTTCTCCTCAGGACACTATTACTGGGAATTAGAGACTTGTGAGACTGGGCACTGGAGAGTAGGCGTGTCCTATCCCAGTATCGCTAGGAAAGGTTATCACTCAGTCATTGGATACAATACTAAGTCATGGGGTCTGTGCAGATATTTTAATCTATATTTTGTTATTCATGACAGAAAAGTAATCCCTGTACTACAAAAGCCTTTGTGTCAGAGATTAGGCATATATCTGGACTATGATGCTGGCCACCTATGTTTTTATGAGCTATGTCACCCAATAAGACACTTACACACCTTCACTGCCACGTTCATAGAGCCTCTTCATCTGGCACTTA
Source organism: Pseudophryne corroboree (assembly GCF_028390025.1). NCBI lineage: Eukaryota > Metazoa > Chordata > Amphibia > Anura > Myobatrachidae > Pseudophryne > Pseudophryne corroboree. The sequence goes on from NC_086446.1 coordinate 511,470,894, forward strand.
GTGTATATGCCGGATGGGTAAGAATAAGTAGTTAGTGGGGACGTACCCCTGCATAGGGATTTGTGAAATAGTTCTCTTCAGTGGACAATACAATGAGATTTGTTTTCATTTAAACAAAATTGGAAAAAAGGAATGACAATGGGCAGAAGCAATGAGGTAAGGTTTGTGGACTCTTATCCTGTTTGTTACTGTTCCAAGGGTAAACTGACTCTACCTAAAGGGAATGGAGACACTGTGGGAGAAATGTATCAAACTTACAGGAGAAATAAAGTGAAGTTAGCCATAGTAACCAGCTTTTAGTTATCCTTCATCTAGCACAGTTAATACAATTATAGTTAGAACCTGACTGGTTAATGTGGGCAAACTTTATCTCTCTTGAAGGTTTGATACATCTTCCCCTTTATATGTTATGTATCAGAGCAATATTAACATTTTGTTACATTTAAATTAATCTGAAAATAACTTCCTTTTGTAATGGCATCAAAATAAACAATTTTACCCTCTTCTTCTTCTTCAGAGTTGGGTGTATGTGACAAAAGTCCAGTGTGCGGCAATGGGAGCAGGTGTGGATGAGACTAGGGAGGAGATGTATGTTGGTGTAGAATTGCTGAAGGCCTTATATCAGGCATGTCCAAACTGCGGCCCTCCAGCTGTTGAGAAACTACACATCCCAGCATGCCCTGACACAGCTTTAGCATTCTCTGACAGCAAAACTGTGTCAGGGCACGCTGGGATATGTAGTTTCACAACAGCTGGAGGGCCGCAGTTTGGACATGCCTGCCTTATATGTTAGGAGAAGTATTTTATATTGGCCCCATGTATTTTACCAAATCCAATGTGGAGACTGACAGAGAGGAGCAACAGAATAAGAACAATGCATTCTAACCTAAAATGAGTACTGCAATTGTGAATATATGCAGTCTGACAACTAAACACATATACAGTATGTCTGAGAAAGCTGTATTATGGTCCTAATTCGGGTTCATAAGCAAAGCAAAAAAGCACTCACCTGGCCAAAACCATGCTACACTGCAGGTGGGGAAGATGTAACTTGCACAGAGCGTTAGATTTGGGTGGATTATATTGTTTCTGTGCAGGGTAAATACTGGCTGCTTTATTTTTACACTGCAGTTTAGATTTCAGTTTGAACACACCCCACCCAAATCGAACTCTCTCTGCACATGTTACATCCGCCCCACCTGCAGTGCACATGGTTTTGTCCAGTTGTGTGCTGTTTTGCTTTGCTAGCAAATCTGAATCGGCCCCTATGTGCGTATGGCCAGGGGAAGGCTCAGATGTGCTCATGATTAGGACAGTATTAGCACAAGCAAACTGATTGGCTGATTGCTAATGCACCACTGATGCAGATACTGTAGGTGCATTTATCATTCCTTGGATATCTATTATGTGTTTGCGCTAAAGAGGGTTGTTGCTGTATTAGAGAGGCTTTTTTTTTACATTTTTAGTTATACAAATGTTTAAAAACACGGGTGTAAATATTAGAGATGAGCGGGTTCGGTTCCTCGGAATCCGAACCCGCCCGAACTTCAGTTTTTTTTACACGGGTCCGAGCGACTCGGATCTTCCCGCCTTGCTCGGTTAACCCGAGCGCGCCCGAACGTCATCATCACGCTGTCGGATTCTCGTGAGGCTCGGATTCTATCGCGAGACTCGGATTCTATATAAGGAGCCGCGCGTCGCCGCCATTTTCACACGTGCATTGAGATTCATAGGGAGAGGACGTGGCTGGCGTCCTCTCCGTTTATAGAGATTCGAGAAGAGAGTGAGACAGAGAGAGACACAGTAGTAATTTTGGGGAGCATTAGAAGGAGTACTACTACTACTAGTACTTGCTGAAGTGATAGAGATAGTGTGACTGTATTATCTGACTTGTGGGGGAGACACTGACAGTGGGGAGCAGTTAGAGTCTGAGAGCAGGACTCAGGACTCAGGAGTACATATAACGTACAGTGCACACTTTTGCTGCCAGAGTGCCACACTGCCATTGTTTGTGACCACACTGACCACCAGTATAATATATATTGTGATTGTCTGCTTAGGACTCAGGAGTACTACTTGCAAGTTGCTGATAGTGTGACCAGTGACCTGACCACCAGTTTAATAATCACCACCAGTTTATGAGTTTAATATATATATATATATATATATATATATATATATAATTGTATATAATATATATATAATATTGTATACCACCTAGCACCTACCCGTGTTTTTTTTTTCTTTCTTTCTTCTTTATACATACTACTATAGTAGCTTACTGTAGCAGTCTGCGGTGCTGCTGAGCTGACAGTGTCCAGCAGGTCCGTCATCAGTCATTACATAATAAATATATATACCTGTCCGGCTGCAGTACTAGTGATATTATATAATTTTATATATATATATATATATATATATATATATTGATTTCATCTCATTATCATCCAGTCTATATTATCAGCAGACACAGTACGTTAGTCCACGGCTGTAGCTACCTCTGTGTCGGCACTCTGCAGTCCATCCATAATTGTATACCACCTACCCGTGGTTTTTTTTTTTCTTTCTTCTTTATACATACTACTATAGTAGCTTACTGTAGCAGTCTGCGGTGCTGCTGAGCTGACAGTGTCCAGCAGGTCCGTCATCAGTCATTACATAATAAATATATATACCTGTCCGGCTGCAGTACTAGTGATATTATATATACATATATATTGATTTCATCTCATTATCATCCAGTCTATATTATCAGCAGACACAGTACGGTAGTCCACGGCTGTAGCTACCTCTGTGTCGGCACTCGGCAGTCCAACCATAATTGTATACCACCTACCCGTGGTTTTTTTTTTTCTTTCTTCTTTATACATACTACTATAGTAGCTTACTGTAGCAGTCTGCGGTGCTGCTGAGCTGACAGTGTCCAGCAGGTCCATCATCAGTCATTACATAATAAATATATATACCTGTCCGGCTGCAGTACTAGTGATATTATATATATATATATTAATTTCATCTCATTATCATCCAGTCTATATTAGCAGCAGACACAGTACGGTAGTCCACGGCTGTAGCTACCTCTGTGTCGGCAGTCGCTCGTCCATCCATAATTGTATACCACCTACCCGTGGTTTTTTTTTTTTCTTTCTTCTTGATACATACTACTATAGTAGCTTACTGTAGCAGTCTGCGGTGCTGCTGAGCTGACAGTGTCCAGCAGGTCCATCATCAGTCATTACATAATAAATATATATACCTGTCCGGCTGCAGTACTAGTGATATTATATATATATATATATATATATATTAATTTCATCTCATTATCATACAGTCTATATTAGCAGCAGACACAGTACGGTAGTCCACGGCTGTAGCTACCTCTGTGTCGGCAGTCGCTCGTCCATCCATAAGTATACTAGTATCCATCCATCTCCATTGTTTACCTGAGGTGCCTTTTAGTTGTGCCTATTAAAATATGGAGAACAAAAATGTTGAGGTTCCAAAATTAGGGAAAGATCAAGATCCACTTCCACCTCGTGCTGAAGCTGCTGCCACTAGTCATGGCCGAGACAATGAAATGCCAGCAACGTCGTCTGCCAAGGCCGATGCCCAATGTCATAGTACAGAGCATGTAAAATCCAAAACACCAAATATCAGTAAAAAAAGGACTCCAAAATCTAAAATAAAATTGTCGGAGGAGAAGCGTAAACTTGCCAATATGCCATTTACCACACGGAGTGGCAAGGAACGGCTGAGGCCCTGGCCTATGTTCATGGCTAGTGGTTCAGCTTCACATGAGGATGGAAGCACTCAGCCTCTCGCTAGAAAACTGAAAAGACTCAAGCTGGCAAAAGCACCGCAAAGAACTGTGCGTTCTTCGAAATCCCAAATCCACAAGGAGAGTCCAATTGTGTCGGTTGCGATGCCTGACCTTCCCAACACTGGACGTGAAGAGCATGCACCTTCCACCATTTGCACGCCCCCTGCAAGTGCTGGAAGGAGCACCCGCAGTCCAGTTCCTGATAGTCAGATTGAAGATGTCAGTGTTGAAGTACACCAGGATGAGGAGGATATGGGTGTTGCTGGCACTGGGGAGGAAATTGACCAGGAGGATTCTGATGGTGAGGTGGTTTGTTTAAGTCAGGCACCCGGGGAGACACCCGTTGTCCGTGGGAGGAATAGGGCCATTGACATGCCTGGTGAAAATACCAAAAAAATCAGCTCTTCGGTGTGGAAGTATTTCAACAGAAATGCGGACAACAGGTGTCAAGCCATGTGTTGCCTTTGTCAAGCTGTAATAAGTAGGGGTAAGGACGTTAACCACCTCGGAACATCCTCCCTTATATGTCACCTGCAGCGCATTCATAATAAGTCAGTGACAAGTTAAAAAACTTTGTGTGACAGCGGAAGCAGTCCACTGACCAGTAAATCCCTTCCTCTTGTAACCAAGCTCACGCAAACCACCCCACCAACTCCCTCAGTGTCAATTTCCTCCTTACCCAGGAATGCCAATAGTCCTGCAGGCCATGTCACTGGCAATTCTGACGAGTCCTCTCCTGCCTGGGATTCCTCCGATGCATCCTTGAGTGTAATGCCGACTGCTGCTGGCGCTGCTGTTGTTGCTGCTGGGAGTCGATCGTCATCCCAGAGGGGAAGTCGTAAGCCCACTTGTACTACTTCCAGTAAGCAATTGACTGTCCAACAGTCCTTTGCGAGGAAGATGAAATATCACAGCAGTCATCCTGCTGCAAAGCGGATAACTGAGGCCTTGACAACTATGTTGGTGTTAGACGTGCGTCCGGTATCCGCCGTTAGTTCACAGGGAACTAGACAATTTCTTGAGGTAGTGTGCCCCCGTTACCAAATACCATCTAGGTTCCACTTCTCTAGGCAGGCGATACCGAGAATGTACACGGACGTCAGAAAAAGACTCACCAGTGTCCTAAAAAATGCAGTTGTACCCAATGTCCACTTAACCACGGACATGTGGACAAGTGGAGCAGGGCAGGGTCAGGACTATATGACTGTGACAGCCCACTGGGTAGATGTATGGACTCCCGCCGCAAGAACAGCAGCGGCGGCACCAGTAGCAGGATCTCGCAAACGCCAACTCTTTCCTAGGCAGGCTACGCTTTGTATCACCGCTTTCCAGAATACGCACACAGCTGAAAACCTCTTACGGCAACTGAGGAAGATCATCGCGGAATGGCTTACCCCAATTGGACTCTCCTGTGGATTTGTGGCATCGGACAACGCCAGCAATATTGTGTGTGCATTAAATCTGGGCAAATTCCAGCACGTCCCATGTTTTGCACATACCTTGAATTTGGTGGTGCAGAATTTTTTAAAAAATGACAGGGGTGTGCAAGAGATGCTGTCGGTGGCCAGAAGAATTGCGGGACACTTTCGGCGTACAGGCATCACGTACAGAAGACTGGAGCACCACCAAAAACAACTGAACCTGCCCTGCCATCATCTGAAGCAAGAAGTGGTAACGAGGTGGAATTCAACCCTCTATATGCTTCAGAGGTTGGAGGAGCAGCAAAAGGCCATTCAAGCCTATACAATTCAGCACGATATAGGAGGTGGAATGCACCTGTCTCAAGCGCAGTGGAGAATGATTTCAACATTGTGCAAGGTTCTGATGCCCTTTGAACTTGCCACACGTGAAGTCAGTTCAGACACTGCCAGCCTGAGTCAGGTTATTCCCCTCATCAGGCTTTTGCAGAAGAAGCTGGAGACATTGAAGGAGGAGCTAACACGGAGCGATTCCGCTAGGCATGTGGGACTTGTGGATGGAGCCCTTAATTCGCTTAACAAGGATTCACGGGTGGTCAATCTGTTGAAATCAGAGCACTACATTTTGGCCACCATGCTCGATCCTAGATTTAAAGCCTACCTTGGATCTCTCTTTCCGGCAGACACAAGTCTGCTGGGGTTCAAAGACCTGCTGGTGAGAAAATTGTCAAGTCAAGCGGAACGCGACCTGTCAACATCTCCTCCTTCACATTCTCCCGCAACTGGGGGTGCGAGGAAAAGGCTCAGAATTCCGAGCCCACCCGCTGGCGGTGATGCAGGGCAGTCTGGAGCGACTGCTGATGCTGACATCTGGTCCGGACTGAAGGACCTGACAACGATTACGGACATGTCGTCTACTGTCACTGCATATGATTCTCTCACCATTGAAAGAATGGTGGAGGATTATATGAGTGACCGCATCCAAGTAGGCACGTCACACAGTCCGTACTTATACTGGCAGGAAAAAGAGGCAATTTGGAGGCCCTTGCACAAACTGGCTTTATTCTACCTAAGTTGCCCTCCCACAAGTGTGTACTCCGAAAGAGTGTTTAGTGCCGCCGCTCACCTTGTCAGCAATCGGCGTACGAGGTTACATCCAGAAAATGTGGAGATGATGATGTTCATTAAAATGAATTATAATCAATTCCTCCGTGGAGACATTGACCAGCAGCAATTGCCTCCACAAAGTACACAGGGAGCTGAGATGGTGGATTCCAGTGGGAACGAATTGATAATCTGTGAGGAGGGGGATGTACACGGTGATATATCGGAGGATGATGATGAGGTGGACATCTTGCCTCTGTAGAGCCAGTTTGTGCAAGGAGAGATTAATTGCTTCTTTTTTGGTGGGGGTCCAAACCAACCCGTCATTTCAGTCACAGTCGTGTGGCAGACCCTGTCACTGAAATGATTGGTTGGTTAAAGTGTGCATGTCCTGTTTATACAACATAAGGGTGGGTGGGAGGGCCCAAGGACAATTCCATCTTGCACCTCTTTTTTCTTTAATTTTTCTTTGCGTCATGTGCTGTTTGGGGAGTATTTTTTGGAAGGGCCATCCTGCGTGACACTGCAGTGCCACTCCTAGATGGGCCCGGTGTTTGTGTCGGCCACTAGGGTCGCTTATCTTACTCACACAGCTACCTCATTGCGCCTCTTTTTTTTCTTTGCGTCATGTGCTGTTTGGGGAGGGTTTTTTGGAAGGGCCATCCTGCGTGACACTGCAGTGCCACTCCTAGATGGGCCCGGTGTTTGTGTCGGCCACTAGGGTCGCTTATCTTACTCACACAGCTACCTCATTGCGCCTCTTTTTTTCTTTGCGTCATGTGCTGTTTGGGGAGGGTTTTTTGGAAGGGACATCCTGCGTGACACTGCAGTGCCACTCCTAGATGGGCCAGGTGTTTGTGTCGGCCACTAGGGTCGCTTAGCTTAGTCATCCAGCGACCTCGGTGCAAATTTTAGGACTAAAAATAATATTGTGAGGTGTGAGGTATTCAGAATAGACTGAAAATGAGTGGAAATTATGGTTTTTGAGGTTAATAATACTTTGGGATCAAAATGACCCCCAAATTCTATGATTTAAGCTGTTTTTTAGTGTTTTTTGAAAAAAACACCCGAATCCAAAACACACCCGAATCCGACAAAAAAAATTCGGTGAGGTTTTGCCAAAACGCGGTCGAACCCAAAACACGGCCGCGGAACCGAACCGAACCCAAAACCAAAACCCGAAAAATTTCAAGTGCACATCTCTAGTAAATATATGTTATATATGCCTGATGGCATATGTTGCTGAGGAGGATCTGTGCAAATCAGAATCTGGGTGGGAATACGCTATTTAGCATTTTTTGTTATTAAGTCGATGTTGAAACCAACTCGGCATCAGTCAATTCAACTTACTTTGACCCACACTGTACTCACTACTTGGATCAACTTCCCCTCACAACTCTCGGTTCTTACCACGACCAACCCACATTAATCCATAACACCCACATCACTGCATGCACCTGTTCAGTCTCCCCTCATACAGTATTCACCCCACTGCTCTCCAATCCCAATTACTCATTATAATAATAATAATTTTATTTATATAGCGCTTTTCTCCAACCGGACTCAAAGTTGCTTTACATTCATCCTATTTCTCCCTCTTCAATCACCACTTACCTTCTCAGTAATCTGCACGCTGTACCTACCTCCCTCCCTTACCTATACAAATTTTTCTCCCGTGTTCTCTTTTACATACAGCTCCTTCAAGTGGTTGCTGGCGATACATTATTCAGTTGAATAGGATATTTGTACTCCAGGGTTGGAAAGATTCCCCTGTTAAGTGAACATTAAGTTACACCCCTAACCAGTGGTGCCGAGAGAGAGGGGGGGGGGGGGGGGGGGGGGGTTGTACTAATTACCCGGGCCCAGGTCTCCCCCCCCCCCCCCCCTTACCTGGCAGCAGCAGCTGCAGCTTTTCTCCTCAGCCCAGCACATGCTGCTGTGTACTGCACTGCAGTGTGGCCAGGGAGGTGCTTAAAATACTATTTTTTCTATATATTTTTTTCTAAGGGTGCATGGCCACACCTCCTGTGATTAGGCCACACACCCTGAAAGTACCTGGGCCCAGCCAGGCCCTCTACTACCCTGCCCCTAACAAAAAGTAATTGTTAAGTGTTGTCATTTTCTCCTATGGGATTATTAACGTTGACACTGAGGTGCTTTGCGCTATGGAATGTAGTGGGAGAGGAGGCAGTCCACAAGCAACATTAAATTTGCGCTTGTGTCTGCTCCTTGGCACAGGCGGAAGGGGTACACCTAGATGTCATCTTTCTAGTTTGGTGACACCAAAACGTCTGACTTCTCTACAGTGACAGGAGGCGGGTACTGCAGTGTGACACTATCCTTTAGCGCCAGGATCTTGTCACTGAGGGGACAGCATCTCTGGGGCACACCTCTGGAGTGATGTCATTGGAGGGCTTCCCACTAGACCACTCCCACAGCGGGTTTGGGTCATTAGGTCAACCACTATTGGTCAACATGCATTAGCTCGACATGGTCACTAGGTTGACATGAACAAGGTTGACATGAGTTTTTTACTTTTTTGGTGTTGTTTTCTTCGTAAAGTGATGGGGAACCCCAATTAGTGCACCGTGAACACAAACCAAGCATGAAGTCAAAGGAATTGTCTTGAGGCACAAATCTGGGGAAGGGTACAGAAAAATATCTGCTGCTGTGAAGGTCCTAATGAGCACAGTGGCCTCCATCATCCGTAAATGGAAGAAGTTCGGAACTAACAGGAGTCTTCCTAGAGCTGGCCGGCCATCTAAACTGAGCAATCAGGGGACAAGGGCCCTAGTCAGGGAGGTGATCAAGAACCCAATGCTCACTCTGTCAGAGGTACAGCATTCCTCTGTGGAGAGAGGAGAACCTTCCAGAAGGACAACCATCTCTGCAGCAAACCACCAATCAGGCCTGTATGGTACAGTGGCCAGACGGAAGCCACTCCTTAGTAAAAAAAAGCACATGGCAGCCCACCTGGAGTTTGCCAAAAAGCACATGAAGGACTCTCAGACTATGAGAAACAAAATTCTCTGGTCTGATGAGATGAGGCCAATATCATCCCTACAGTGAAGCATTGTGGTGGTAGCATCATGTTGTGGGGATGTTTTTCAGCGGCAGGAACAGGGAGACTAGTCAGGATAGAGGGAAAGATGAATGCAGCAATGTACAGAGACATCCTGGATGAAAACCTGCTCCAGAGCGCTTTTGACCTCAGACTGGGGCAACAGTACATATTTCAGCAGGACAACGACCTTAAGCACACAGCCAAGATATCAAAGGAGCAGCTTCGGGACAACTCTCTGAATGTCCTTGAATGGCCCAGCCAGAGCCCAGACTTGAATCCGATTGAACATCTCTGGAGAGATCTGAAAATGGCTGTGCACCGACGCTTCCCATCCAACCTGATGGAGCTTGAGAGGTGCTGCAAAGAGTAATTGGCGAAACTATCCAAAGATAGGTGTGCCAAGCTTGTGACATCATATTCAAAAAGATTTAAGGCTGTAATTGCTGCCAAAGATGCATCAACAAAGTATTGAGCAAATGGGGTATTGTGTTTAGAATTTTGAGGGGAAAAATGTATTTATTCCATTTTGAAATAAGGCTGTAACATAACAAAATGTGGAAAAAGTGAAGCGCATTGAATACTTTCCGGATGCACTGTACATCAGACACCAAAAAGGGCAGATGTTCTAAGCCTTGAAGACATTGTTTCTGTACTATATTATGCTATGTATCTGTGGGTGGTATTCATGTGACCGCCGGTCAGCTGACCGACAGTCACATGACCTCCTCCGTGAGCCCGACGGCTCACTATCCCGATGGTCGGCATGCCGACCAACAGGGACTATTTCCACTCGTGGATGTCCACGACACCCATAGAGTGGGAATAGAACCCGTGGCGACCGCAGGTCGACACCGAGCCCGCAGCGTGGCGAGCGCAGCGAGCCCGCAGCGTGGCGAGCACAGCGAGCCCGCAAGGGGCTAGCTGCACTTGCCCCTCCCCGCCGGGATCCCGGCGTCGGTCAGGAGACCGCCGGTCACCAGTACTACACCCGTATCTGTTAAGCGCCTTGAGTCCTATTGGAGAAAGAGCGCTATATCAATAAAAATTATTATTATTATTATTATTATAAAGTGGAGAGGGATAAACTATCAATCAGCTCTGTCATTTTTTAAACATCCTGTAACATGGCAGGCAGAAGCAGATTGGCTGATACTTTATCTCTCTCCAAGTCACGCTAGACAGGTCTATGCACAGCTGGTCTGGACCTCTGCATGATCCTCCTTGGTTTCTCACCGCCCCTTCCTCCCAGTTCCTCAACTTGTTTTCTCCTTTCCAGCGCCATCCTTACCAGAGGCGTAACTAGCATAGGGCGAGCAGGGCACGTGCCCTGGGCGCCGTGGCAGACCCTGCAGAAGGGGGCGCCACCGGCACGGCCCTGCTCGCCCCATGCTGTCTGCCGTCAGCGCCGCTACTCCGCCCGCCGCTGTGAGCGCCAGCTGGAGACACTTTTCGGGTTGACGGACGGACACACAAGCAGCTGTAGCGGTAGCTGATATTTTGGGGGCGGAGCTACGCTACCCTGTAAAGCAGCCAATCAGTGCCCGGCATTGCTGTGCGGGGAGGGGCGGGAGGAGACAGTGTGGCGTTGCCGCGGTAACCAGGCGGCGCTCGGCTGATCCCGGTCACTCCCTCATCAGTGCTGAGGCGGCAGCTGGAGCCGGAGCGATGAGGCGGGAGCAGCGCCGGAGACTGTCCACCCTGTTCCTGCTGCTGCTGGCGGCCTTTCAGCTCAGGTGATGCGTGCTAATAACTACTAACATATATATATATATATTCTATCCGATGTGTGTGTATATATATATATATATATATATGTATCTATCTATATATATATATATATATATATATATATACATATATATCCTGTGTGTGTGTGTGTGTGTGTGTGTGTGTATATATATATATATATATATATATATATATATATATCTCTATCCATCCTGTGTGTGTGTGTGTATGTATGTGTGTGTGTATATATATATATATATATATATATATATATATACGTGCTAATATACTAATGTACTATGCTAATATATATATATATATATATATATATATATATATATATATATATATGCAGAGGCGTAACTAGCAGGGGGCGCCACCGGCACCTGCACGGCCCGCTCGCCCCATGCTGCCTGCTGCTGCTACTAGTGCCCAATCCGCCAGCGCCGCTACTCCTCCAGACGTGGAAGGGCCCAGGACCTGCCGTCTGCCGCCCGCCCGCCGCTGTGAGCGCCAGTGTATGCAGCGAAGGAGGGCCCCCGCCACGGAACTGCTGCCTGCTGCATGCCTCCCGCCTGCTGCCGTGAGCGCCAGCGTGCGCAGAGAAGGAGGGCCCCGGACTATGCGTGTCCAGCAATGGAGAGGTGAGCAGGTGTGTGTGTGTGTGTGTGTGTGTGTGTGTGTGTGTGTGTGTGTGTGTGTGTATATATATATATATATATATATATATATATGTATGTTGTTGGAGGGGTAAGCAGGGGTGTGTGTATGTGTCCAGCAATGGAGGGGTGAGCAGGAGTCTTTGAGTGTGTGTGTGTATATATATATATATGTGTTGTTGGAGGGGTAAGCAGGGGTGTATGTGTCCAGCAATGGAGGGGTAAGCAGGGATGTGTGTGTATGTATGTTGCTGGAGGGGTAAGCAGGTGTGTGTGTGTGTGTTTGTGTGTGCCTGTACCTGTTTGTGTGTCCAGCACTGGTGGAGTAAGGACGAGAGAGAGAGAGAGAGAGTGTGTGTGTGTGTGTGTGTGTGTGTGTGTGTGTGTGTGTGTGTGTGTGTGTGTGTGTGTGTGTACTGCCTGGAGGGGAAAGCAGGAGTGTGTGTGTCCGGCTTGGAGTGGTAAGCAGTGTGTGTACACTTGGAGGGCTAAGCAGGAGTATGCGTGTGTTTCTGTGTGTGTCAGGTGCTGGAGGGGTAAGCAGGAGTATGCGTGTGTTTTTGTGTGTGTCAGGTGCTGGAGGGGTAAGCAGGAGTATGCGTGTGTTTTTGTGTGTGTCAGGTGCTGGAGGGGTAAGCAGGAGTATGCGTGTGTTTCTGTGTGTGTCAGGTGCTTTTCCACAGACCCGGAAGTATATATATTTTTCTTAATTAGCAGCACGTAGGAAGGAGCCCTGGAGGAGGAGGAGCGGAGACGTAATCACCAGCTGAAGAAACGCGAGGGAGCGAACCACAGGACCAGGAGAGGACCAACGCCAGGGAGGAGCTGCCTGTCACCAGAGCTGTCCGCGCTGAGTGGAGAAGAGTAGGAGTAGAGGAGGAGTCCAGCCAGCTGCAGACCGGGGAAGGGCATCCAACCTTCAATGGACCGGGACCCTGCAGCAAGGGAGGAGACTGACCAACGACGGGAGCACCGGCATCGCGGAGGACACCCACTTACCGAAGCAAGGACCCGCAGTAGACCCTGGCTAGCTTAAAGAAGACAGCGGGGAGGACGGCGCACATCAGGATCCTGCAGCAGGAGAGAAGATCCCACTTCGGAGTGCAGCAGACCACACTGAAAAGGGTGCATCCCCGGTGCGGTGCTCTGCATCCCGGGTGGCGCCGAAGACGTGGAGCATCAGAGGTGGCAGAAGCGCCGCAGCTTTGGGTGAGAAACCGCTGCAACATTTCCGCTGCTAAACTCTGCAATTAGTCAATTAACGGGGTAGGCTCCCCTCACCACAGTGCCCCACAGGCCTTGTTAATTAAGGGGGTAGGATTCCCTCACTCTATAATGTGAATTTTGGCTCATACCATGTGCTATAATGTAAGTTTCGGCTCATACCGTGTGCTATGTGAAAGGGGCACCAGTACAAGATAGTATAAGGGGGACCTACTACACTGAAGGACACGCCCCTTTTGAGTGACCACGCCCCCTTTTACCGGAGCGCGCGCGCCTTCGGCGCGCACATTAATTGAACCTCCACTCTTTCATTCCCTTCAACCACTGCACCTACATCTATACATACACACCCTGACATCTTTATATACAGTGACACACTTTCCTTTTTTTTTGGGGGGGGGGGGGCGCTATTATTGATCTTGCCCTGGGCTCCAAAAGCCCTAGTTACGCCTCTGATCCTTACTGACAACGTAGCAGATATGTGATCCAAAGACATAGCAATGCTATGACCCAGTCATCTAGCCATCACAATTTGGCCCTTGTTACTGCTTCAAAACATCAACTTCAAGAACGGACTGTTCACTGCTGCCTAATATATCCTACCCCTTGACAGGTGCCATTGTAACAAGATAATCAAGGTTATTCACATCACCTGTCAGAGGTTTTAATGTTATGGCTGATGGGCATATTTTAAATACATAAATATAGGGCGCTATTCATAGAGAATAGTAGTGAACTGATATATAACAAGTTTCTCAAATTATTCACAAACACTCCAGGGACGTGCAGTCAGGGGAGGCAGGGGAGGCAGTGCCTCCCCTGTCATTACTGATTAAAATAATACAAAGAAGATACTTATGACAATTATTCTGTGTCATAAGTATCTGCTTTATATTAATTTAATCACTTTAGAGCATAAATACCTGTTTAAGTTGCTTTCTGACAACATCTGCGGCACCGAGAGCGGTGCCTCTCGCTGCCCATTGTAAAGTCCGGAAGCAGGGGACAGGCGGGGGGCGGGGCCAGGGATAGTGCTGAAAAAGCACATTAAGAAATGCACTAAAAGCGGCACCTATACAAGTGCCTCAGAGCAGCAGGGACGTGCTTTCAGCCATATGAAAGCACGCCCCTGTCACTGTGATTGGGCACTGAGCAGCAGCTGCAGCACTGACAGTGACTGCATCCTGCTATCACTGTCAGTGCTGTACAGGTGGAGAGAGAGATGGTGTCTGCTGCAGTGTGTCAGTGCATGCCATGTAAGTGTTTAGTTACAGTACACTCACACACACTGTCACACAGTTTACTCTACAAATCCCTATATTGCTGTCCAGGTCTTTCATTAACTCAATAGCGCCGCACCCGCAGCGCTATTAAGTTAATGGATGGAAGCCCTGGACAGCAATATTATATTACTGTTGTCCCTTACACACACCCCCCCCCCCCCCCCCGTGTCCCCCCTCTCCCCCGTTCCACAATAAATGTTTACATGTATGTAAGTACGGCACACAGACAGTTTTAGTGCCTGCGTCATCACGTTTGATGAGCAGGCACACTTTGCAGTGTGAGACCCGGGCTAGGGGGCGGTAGCGGGCGGAGGCGGCTGCGGGACTGTAGCGGCGGCTGAAGTTATGCAGCGGTAGCGGGACCTGGATGGCGGCGGTGGCGGGTAGCGGCGGGACCTGGGCGGCGGCGGCGGGACCTGGGTGGCGGCGGCAGGCATCAGCGGTGGTGAGCGGCAGCAGGCCTGGATCATAGATCCAGTCCCTGTCAGCCGTGATATCAAACTTTGTAGTTTGAAAGCATTTACCAGTTTCAAAAATGGCGTAGCAGAGCCATTTTTGAAATGCAAGATGGCCGCCGCGAGCCAATCACGACTCGCCGCGTCATCGCCCCGCCCCCTTGAGGCTGGCTTATATAAGCCAGCAAGAGGCGTTGCAGTCAGTTCGTCGGCCGGGGAGGAGCAGGGAAGAGCTCCTGAAGAAAGAAGAGAAAGGAAGTCCTGGTGGGCGGTGGCCATGCAAAAGAGCTTAAAGGCTACCGCCCACTAGGTGAACACATCAGAACAGAAGCCCTGGGAAGAGGCAGCAGCTTACAGGCTGCTGCTCCCTAGGTGAAGACGCCGGAAGCCCTGGTTGGTTGGCGGCCGCGCAAAAGAGCTATATGGCCGCCAGCCCGCCAGGCGAAGACATCGGAAGCCCTGGTGGGTTGGCGGCCGCGCAAAAGAGCTATATGGCCACCAGCCCACCAGGCGAAGACATCGGAAGCCCTGGTGGGTTGGTGGCTGCGCAAAAGAGCTATATGGCCACCAGCCCACCAGGCGAAGACATCGGAAGCCCTGGTGGGTTGGCGGCCGCGCAAAAGAGCTATATGGCCGCCAGCCCGCCAGGCGAAGACGTCGGAAGCCCTGGTGGGTTGGTGGCCGCGCAAAAGAGCTATATGGCCACCAGCCCACCAGGCGAAGACGCCGGAAGCCCTGGTGGGTTGGCGGCCGCGCAAAAGCGCTCATGGCCGCCAGCCCGCCAGGTGAAAACCATGACAAATAAACTAATTTTTTAAAGATAGTGTGGTGTTTTTATTTTAATATTTTCTTTACAGGTGGACTACAGGTGCCAGCGGACCCATTATGTCCGGGCATGCTGCCACTTGTGGTTCTCCAAGTGCCAGCATGCTGGGGCTGGCTTGCTGGGACCTGTAGGCCACCTGTAAAGAACAATATTACTATTCTTTACAGGTGGACTACTGGTGCCAGCGGGCCCATTATGTCCGGGCATGCTGGCACTTGTGGTTCTCCAAGTGCCAGCATGCTGGGGCTGGCTTGCTGGGACCTGTAGGCCACCTGTAAAGAACAATATTACTATTCTCTACAGGTGGACTACTGGTGCCAGTGGGCCCATTATGTCTGGGCATGCTGGCACTTGTGGTTCTCCAAGTGCTAGCATGGTGGGGCAGGCTTGCTGGGACCTGTAGGCCACCTGTAAAGAACAATATTAGCAATGAACCCCGCACCCACCGCCTCCAGGGGTGCGAGGCATAGCACTGGGCTATCAGCCTTGTGCGGGTTATTGCTCAGGAGGGGGACCCCATTTTTATTTATGGGGTCCACACTTCCGAGGATTTCCAGCCCTGGGCTGACTAGTTTTGGGGGGCAGATCAATGTTGTGGCAGGGGTACCCCATACCGAGTGTCTACCCTGCTATGGCATTACCCCCTCTGGCTGGTTCTGCCTGGTGCCGGTTTTACGAATGTATGGGGGACTAAGCTCCCCCCCATTGTATGGGGGGGGGGGGGGGAGGGAGATGGTTAGCAGCCAGTGCCTCCCCAGCCACTGACCTCACCGCACGCCACTGAAACACTCCCCACTTGTGCGAACAGAAATTAAGGTGTAAATTTACTAAAGTTTCTAAAACATAGAACTGGTGATGTTGCACATAGCAACCAATCAGATGCTGTCTATCATTTTCTAAAAGGCAACAGAAAAATGACAGCCTCTGATTGGTTACTATGTGCTACATTCACCAATTCTCTGTTTTAGAAAATGTAGTAAATTTACCCCTAAATCTCAGCCCTTCGTCAAGATGCTTCTATGCCCTGATCACACCCTGCCGTGAATGTGGCCATAACTGGTGACTGGGGTCTCTGTCTGACCTCCCACCAAGTGTTTGCACAATGTAAGCAGGCAGAAGCAGGAGGTTCATCTGATCAGATGGAAAGGAAAGTGTTCACAGTCTGTGTTAATCAGAGCAGTGGGATTATTTCTCTGAAGTCATTCCTGTGCACTAGTGACTGCACAGCTGTAAAATAGATGACCACATACAACTCAAGTCTTTTAGCTATGAAAACTCCCCAGAGCAGTGTCAGTGACTAGATAGTCTTGCCTGACCCAGCTGCCCATTGTTTTCTGTAGGGGAAGAGCTACAATGGATGGGGAGGAAGCAGGAACAATATGCAGTGCCCTATTTTCCTCCTTCAGATCAGGGACATAACGTCATCCTGAGATGGGATTACAGTAGCAAACGCAAGATTTCTGGAGGGGGGTTTCCAAATACGAGAGTCCACAATCTCCCACTCTGGAACATTAGAGCAAGTGCAGGAGTCTGGGGGAACGATAGAAGAATCTAGTAACAATAATGTAAAACACTTTTTTATACACTAGATACTGTATGGAAATAGTATTAATATTTAACACTATGGATGGTCTCTAGTATAGGCTGTTTCAAACATTTAAATTATATAAATAAGTGATCAGGAAAAGTTTAAACATACCATAACAAATAAATACAAAAATATAATAAAACGAGTACTGCACTTTCTAGGCACACATTCTCCTCCCACCTCATGGTAAGGCTCCTGTCTATTCTACCTAGTAGCTATCTGGTCCAGTGCACTGATTGAGGACTCAGACCCACCCACACAACAAACTTAGTAGTAGAAGAAGAAGAAGAAGCTTCTGCTACTACTACTACTGGGCATGTGCAGCAGCTCTGCGCTGTCTCTTAAACTGCATGATGTGGCGGCAGCTCTAGTTGTCAGTGAGCCACTTGGCAAGAGAAGGGAGGGGGGGTTTCTGGACAACTGGAACCCCCCCCCCTGCGTTTGCCTATGGGGTTAGGATATTTTTTTATTATAGATTACGATAAAATAAACTTACCATAGTTTTATACATTTACAGATGGATCACTTACCCCATACTTGTGAACGGGGAAGCAAAATTAGACAAAAATAAGGCGATTACAGAAGAAATCAGAGATTTCTCTGCAGTAACCAATACACGAATAGCTACAAGCAGTGGAAAGTCCTTTTATCACCTGTCACAAATGATAAATGTCTTTTCACCACTTTATTAATAGACCACATGTTTACTTATAAGTGTGGCCCAATTGCAGCAATTCAGACATTTGGGAGTTATTCCCTGTGCAACTAAGGACAGGTGTGCCTCATTACATGCCGTCTGTTGTGTGCCGTGCGCCGCACTGGAGGGAGAGCAGCAGCCGCGCTGGAGGCAGAGAACTTGAAGGAGGAGGGGAACTGGAGCCGCAGCAGCGCGATGTCATTGGTAGCGGCGCCGCTGCAGCAGTCCTCTCTCCTTCTGTATTGGCTGGCCAGCGCTGCTGTGAATGCTGGGATGTGGTTCCCTCATCCCAGCATTCTCAGCAGTGGGCAGCCAATGCGGAAGGAGAGGGGGCTGCTGCAGTGGCGCCTCTACCAATTACATAGCGCTGCTGCGGCTCCAGTCCCCCTCCCTCCTCCTCCTCCTCACCTGCGGCTGCCCGGGATCTCTGCCAGCATGAGGAGCCTGACTGCCAGCTGGAGAGATGGTAAGTATATATATCTCTCTCTTTCTGTCTCTCTCTCTCGTGTGTCTGCCACATCCCTATATATTTTTTGCGCATCTGCGGCGCGCACTGCTCCTGTCTTGCGTAGGGGGGGGGGGGGGGGGGCGCCAAAGCCGTTTCTTGCACACAGTGTTGAAATACCTAGTTACGGCACTGCTCTTCACTGTAGATCATAGACAAGGCAAGAGCAATTTATCTATGGTATCTATACATCTTGTAAATGAGAACGTTTGTCCGATTGCGATAAATTCTGAAACCACTGAACTTATTGCGATGCGGTTTTTCCCACTGTGTAGCTAATTTTCAGAGGCAGGATTTATGCCAAGTATCATCATGATTGGTTGTCAGGGGGCTGTGGGCGGGGCTCCGCAGGGAGGGGTCCCTTGCCCTACTCTTACAAAGACATCAGTAACAGGCATATGGTCCTCAATAGCAATCGTTCAGAACATAGTGGCACATGGGTACAGTGATAAGACTTATTTATAGGTAAGCATTATTAAAGTTCTTTGGACTAACGTCTATAAATATAAGTCAAAGTGTTAAGAAATAACTTATAACTAGTTCATTTTTTGTTGAGATTTCACAATGCCCTAGAGAGAATTTTCACTTGGTCGTGATAGTGCTGCGGGTAAAAGGGCGTGCATTGTGAGGAGAACGGAGGCTAGCCCGGAGAGAGCATCGTCTCTTAGAAGATTGAAAGAGACTTTTTTTTCTCAGCGCCAAACAAAAACTCTGCAGAAGAACCCATCTATCCTTGCAAACCGGTTTACATAGGCAAGGTGAAACCTCTGAAGAAAGAGAAGCCCACTTTTCTTTCCAAAGAGTGCAAACTGGTGTACATAGGCTGACCCGAACACCTGATCCAGATAGCATGCTTGATGAACTCAGGGCAGCTAGAGTTCAAACAGCACTGGACTGCAGCTAGTTCTTCATTTAAAAGTTAACAAAATATTTTTATGGTAATTGAACACAAACTTAAGTGCATTATTTTCAGCTTATAGTCAATTATTATTATTTGTATAACCTGGTGTACAGTATATGGCCCTTTATTCCTTTATAAATATATAATATCACATTTACACACAACAGAAGCTGTCATTCTGGAGTTGAACACAAGAGGGCAAGCCATACACTGAATTGGAAACAGTTTGCTGTTAAAAGTTATACCGCGTTACATCATCAATTTAAGGTATTATTATGTAAGAATGCTGCCACTAAAACACCAATAGTCAACATAAAGAACCAGTGCACACATTTAAACAGGTCATTGTCTACATACACATTATTCTTACAACACTTCAGAGCAGTGGCGTAAGTCTGACCCAGTTGCCCGGAGGCAAGGAAAATATTGGTGCCCCCTTATATATACACACATTTGCTCCTGTTTAGCAAGCCTGCAGATTCTAACTATGGGGGTCATTCCGAGTTGTTCGCTCGCTAGCTGCTTTTAGCAGCACTGCACACGCTAGGCCGCCGCCCTCTGGGACTGTATCTTAGCTTAGCAGAATTGCGAACAAAAGATTAGCAGAATTGTTACTAAATAATTCTTTGCAGTTTCTGAGTAGCTCCAGACCTACTCACAGATTGCGATCAGCTCAGTCCGTTTAGTTCCTGGTTTGACGTCACAAACACGCCCTGCATTCCGTCAGCCATTCCCCCGTTTCTCCAAACACTTCTGCGTTTTTCCCTGACACGCCTGCGTTTTTTAGCACACTCCCGGAAAACGCTCAGTTACCACCCAGAAACGCCCCTTTCCTGTCAATCACTCACCGATCAGCAGTGTGACTGAAAAGCGCCGCACGAACACCAGCAAATCTACTAAGTTTTGTGTAAAATAACTTAGCGCATGCGCTCTGTGTACCATGCGCAGTTAGCAACAAATCGCAGCATAGCGAAAATCGTCAATGAGCGAACAACTCGGAATGACCCCCTATATGAAGCTACAGTACTACAAAACCGTTGCAACTAGGGCAGATCTATGTAGGGGTCCAGCCACATCCTACATAGATCTGCTCAGTCACTCCCAATGCTGATTATTTCTCTGACAATTAATTTGCAAGTGTCATATCCAGGATTAGAACCCACCACCTATTACACTGGAAGCAGCCACCTTACTGATGGAGATATCTGCTCATGCACAGGAAGTGTGAGAATTCAAACTATATGAAGTTACTTGTAATTGTCAGAGAAATATAGTTAGAATTCTCATGCTTCCTTTATAGGAGCAAATAGCTTAATCAGTAAGTTGTCTGCTTCCAGTGTATAAAGAGGGTGTGATTTGTAATGTGTAGTGACTAGTGGGGAAGTCAGATACGGAAGAGATACCGGCTTCTGTCAATTAACTTAATTAATGTCGCTGAACACATAGAACAGGAGGAGAGGTGCCCCCTTCAGAGCAGGAGCCCGGCGGCAGCTGACTCCGTTGCCTCCCAGAGTTCTGCCTCTGCTTCAGAGATAGTGTGTGATAATATACAATATATTTACATGTCATTCTGTAGTTGTATACAGAGAAAACTATATGCATAAATCAATGTGAAATAAAACTAATGCTAGCAACACATTAACATTATTCTGCTCGGAGCAATAGGGTCATGTACATACCTCCCAACATGACCAGGAGGGACAGAATGATCTGCTCCTGGACTTCTCTCTTAATTTATGATTGCCATCACCTGTGCTGAATGAAACACCTTTCTTATCCATTAACCTGTTCAACACAGGTGCCAACAATCATAAATTAAGAGGGTAGTCCAGGAACAGAGCATTTTGTCCCTCCTGGAGAGGGTCAT
The DNA here is from genome assembly GCF_028390025.1 of Pseudophryne corroboree. NCBI lineage: Eukaryota > Metazoa > Chordata > Amphibia > Anura > Myobatrachidae > Pseudophryne > Pseudophryne corroboree. The sequence continues at coordinate 511,492,033 of NC_086446.1, forward strand.
CTTGGGAGGTATATAAGTATATGGCTACATTATTTATGAGTGTGGCGCAATTATTATAATACAAGCATTCCGGCCAAACAGGAAGATATGTGACCTGTGTGTGTCCACCCGAGCTCCGTTCCCCTTGGAGAGGGTGCAGAACAAGACGGTGCACCACAATAGCCCTAATAGTTACTGGTTAGATACAAATTAAACAGCCATAGAATTATGAGGAATCAGATCTTTCTACATGGGGGTTGATAACAGGTCTTTGTGTAAACAATAGGCCCCTCACTCACTGAATGAGTCTCCTCTTCAGAGTTCTCTGAGATCCTGCAGAACACAGAATTCTCACAGTGTGACATCTGCCAGGGGTGAATAACTGAGGACCACGTTCCACACACTGAACCATTGTGACATCACTGAATAATATTCTGACTGATCAGTGACCCTCACAGAGCAAAACAACTTTATTCAAACAGACCACAACAGATCAACTGTGTCGGCAATTCATCAGACAAGATACTAGTGTAGGTATTTTCACTGAGATACAGTACAGCACATTCATTTATCAAGGGGATGAACATTGTTCCCTTCTCATATGGGGGCACATGCATAAACACTTGGAGAGAGATAAAGTACCAGTCAGCTCCTAATTGCCATGTTACAGGCTGTGGGATCTATTTACTAAGCCTGGGAGAGAGATAAAGTGGACTGAGGTAAAGTACTAGCCAATCAGCTCCTGCCATTTTTCAAACAGCCTATGACATGACAGTTAAAAGCTGATTGATTGGTAATTTATCTCTGTCCAGCCAAGGCTTAGTAAATAGGCCCCTGTTGGGCAAATTTATTAAACCTGGTGAAGTGATAAAGTGGAAGGTGATAAAGTACCAGCCAATCAGCTCCTAACTGTCATGTCACAGGCTGAGTTTGAAAAATGACAGTTAGGAGCTGACTGGCTGGTGCTTTATCTCCGTTCACTTCACTAGGCTTAATAAATCTACCCCTGCGTTTGAAAAGTGACGGTTAGAAGCGGATTGGTTGGTACTTTATCTCTCTTTAAGCGTTGATGCATATACCCCTTGGAAATTAATATTATTAAAACAGATTAACTGATTGCAATCATTATTTAGCGTAAAGCTGTCATTACATTCCCTTTTCATTTTGCTCATTTTAGAATGCAGATTAGTGCTTAAGCCTGAAAGTTACATTTGTACATTTCAATGTAAAATGATTAAGAGGAAAGGAAAAAAACAGTAAAGTGCCGCCACTATTCAAAGATTTTTTTTTGGTAATTACGCAGAACCAGTGTGACACAAATATGACTTGATAAATTAGGTAAACAAAAAAGTATATATATATATATATATATATATATATATATATATATATATATGTGTGTATATATATATATATATATATATATATATTACAGATAGAAAAGGATTCTCGTGGGAGCCAATATGCCTTTTGTATGACAATAATTAAAAGTTTTTATTGTACAGAAACAAATGATATTTATCCTAAGCGTTCGTTATTGACACAACATTCTAAAAATTCAAATAAAACAATATTACAATCTTATATATAAATTACAGTTGGATGTGAGGATTTTACAGTCAGGTGATCACAGTCAGAACTTGAAATGGATGTATCTCCAACCAGATGCTTGTGATAAGGACTTTATTAACCAGATGTAGCAAAATCCAACGCGTTTCGTCCGTTAGGACTTCATCAGGGGTTTGGAATCAGTTCTTATAGTAGGAGTGATTACCATTGATTAGAAAGGTTTAGAATATCCAATGATTACATCCAATCACATATTCAATTCGATAAATATAATATCTAGATAGACTTCAAAAAAATATATATAAAATTAGATGATGTTACGTTCCCTATTATCAATCAAGAATGGTGGAACCTTATAGTCTACCTCTGTTTATACATGTCACCAAACAGAGGACTTAGAAAAAAAATTCAAATCCTGAACGATACTATTCCTTTTTCACAGGAACAAGTGCAACCTCACTGAATCCCAACTACCATATATATATATATATATATATATATATATATATATATATACACACACACACACACACACACACACACACACACACACGGTGAAAACAGCCCGGCACTCGGTCGTGAATCCAAAATTGCCCTGGTGCCCTCAGTGTGAAGTCCAATAGCATACAAAGAAATCTGCGGCACTCAAGGTCTTAGATAAAGATCAATTGTATTTAGACCATCAGAGAAAAATCCATCGACGTTTCGGGGACTTTAACCCCTTTGTCAAGATTTAAGCAATTGAATTCCCCCCTAACAGACACCAATGTCAACAGATAAGCAGCAAGGCTGGGTTTGTGGAAGCACAATGTGCAGCTGTAACTCTGCTGTCCTGTGGGTGTAGGTTGGACATCAGCATGTTCGCTATGAAGAGCCAATGAACTCGGGTAATACCAAAGTGAAACAAGAAATGTAGGAAGTGCAGGTGCATAAAGTATACTCTTCTCCACTAGGACATCATCATGTTTCATTTCCATTATGAGACTTTATTAAGATCAAGGGAAGAGCATACTACTCCCTAAACTGTGTTATACCAGTCACTCACTCATGTCATCCATTACCTTCTTTGCATTCACGCCAGATGCAAGTAAATGGAGCATGCTGTTTCTGTAGTGCCATCACCCTGGAGAGACTATAGTCAGTTTCCATCCTTTTCCTGGTGTTAAAAATACAACAAAAAAACCCTAGCAAAACACAATTTTTATATACCTTTATGTTTAGTGCAGAACTGGCTCGAACTGATTTAAATAAGAATTTACTTACCGATAATTCTATTTCTCGGAGTCCGTAGTGGATGCTGGGGTTCCTGAAAGGACCATGGGGAATAGCGGCTCCGCAGGAGACAGGGCACAAAAAAGTAAAGCTTTACTAGGTCAGGTGGTGTGCACTGGCTCCTCCCCCTATGACCCTCCTCCAGACTCCAGTTAGGTACTGTGCCCGGACGAGCATACACAATAAGGGAGGCATTTTGAATCCCGGGTAAGACTCATACCAGCCACACCAATCACACCGTACAACTTGTGATCTAAACCCAGTTAACAGTATGACAACAGAAAGGGCCTCTTAAAGATGGCTCCTTAACAATAACCCGAATTAGTTAACAATAACTATGTACAAGTATTGCAGATAATCCGCACTTGGGATGGGCGCCCAGCATCCACTACGGACTCCGAGAAATAGAATTATCGGTAAGTAAATTCTTATTTTCTCTATCGTCCTAAGTGGATGCTGGGGTTCCTGAAAGGACCATGGGGATTATACCAAAGCTCCCAAACGGGCGGGAGAGTGCGGATGACTCTGCAGCACCGAATGAGAGAACTCCAGGTCCTCCTTTGCCAGGGTATCAAATTTGTAAAATTTTACAAACGTGTTCTCCCCCGACCACGTAGCTGCTCGGCAGAGTTGTAATGCCGAGACCCCTCGGGCAGCCGCCCAAGATGAGCCCACCTTCCTTGTGGAGTGGGCTTTTACCGTTTTAGGCTGTGGCAGGCCTGCCACAGAATGTGCAAGTTGAATTGTGTTACAAATCCAACGAGCAATCGACTGCTTAGAAGCAGGTGCGCCCAACTTGTTGGGTGCATACAATATAAACAGCGAGTCAGATTTTCTGACTCCAGCCGTCCTTGCAATGTATATTTTTAAGGCTCTGACAACGTCCAACAACTTGGAGTCCTCCAAGTCGCTAGTGGCCGCAGGCACCACAATAGGTTGGTTCAGATGAAATGCTGATACCACTTTAGGGAGAAAATGCGGACGAGTCCGCAGTTCTGCCCTATCCGAATGGAAGATTAGATAAGGACTTTTATAAGATAAAGCCGCCAATTCAGATACTCTCCTGGCAGAGGCCAGGGCTAGTAACATAGTCACTTTCAATGTGAGATATTTCAAATCCACCTTTTTCAATGGTTCAAACCAATGGGATTTGAGGAAATCTAAAACTACATTTAGATCCCACGGTGCCACCGGAGGCACCACAGGAGGCTGTATATGCAGTACTCCCTTGACAAAAGTCTGGACCTCAGGGACAGAGGCCAATTCTTTTTGGAAGAATATTGACAGGGCCGAAATTTGAACCTTAATGGATCCCAATTTGAGACCCATAGATAATCCTGATTGCAGGAAATGTAGGAAACGACCCAGTTGGAATTCCTCCGTCGGAACCCTCCGATCCTCGCACCACGCTACATATTTTCGCCAAATGCGGTGATAATGTTTCACGGTGACTTCCTTCCGTGCCTTAATCAAGGTAGGAATGACTTCTTCTGGAATGCCTTTCCCTTTTAGGATCTGGCGTTCAACCGCCATGCCGTCAAACGCAGCCGCGGTAAGTCTTGAAAAAGACAGGGACCCTGCTGTAGCAGGTCCCTTCTCAGAGGTAGAGGCCACGGTTCGTCCGTGAGCATCTCTTGAAGTTCCGGATACCAAGTCCTTCTCGGCCAATCCGGAACCACTAGTATTGTTCTTACTCTTCTTTGCCGTATGATCTTCAATACCTTTGGTATGAGCGGCAGAGGAGGAAACACATACACTGACTGGTACACCCAAGGAGTTACCAGTGCGTCCACAGCTATTGCCTGTGGATCTCTTGACCTGGCGCAATATTTGTCCAGTTTCTTGTTGAGGCGAGACGCCATCATGTCTACAATTGGTCTTTCCCAACGGTCTATTAACATGTTGAAGACTTCTGGATGTAGACCCCACTCTCCCGGATGAAGATCGTGTCTGCTGAGGAAGTCTGCTTCCCAGTTGTCCACGCCCGGGATGAACACTGCTGACAGTGCTATCACGTGATTCTCCGCCCAGCGAAGAATCTTGGCAGCTTCTGCCATTGCACTCCTGCTTCTTGTGCCGCCCTTCCTGTTTACATGGGCGACCGCCGTGATGTTGTCCGACTGAATCAACACCGGCTTTCCTTGCAGGAGAAGTTCCGCCTGGCTTAGAGCATTGTAGATTGCTCTTAGTTCCAGAATGTTTATGTGAAGAGACTTTTCCAGACTCGTCCATACTCCCTGGAAGTTTCTTCCTTGTGTGACTGCTCCCCAGCCTCTCAGGCTGGCGTCCGTGGTCACCAGGATCCAATCCTGAATGCCGAATCTGCGGCCTTCTAATAGGTGAGCCTTCTGCAACCACCACAGAAGTGACACCCTTGTCTTTGGTGACAGGGTTATTCGCAGGTGCATCTGCAGATGCGACCCTGACCATTTGTCCAACAGATCCCTTTGGAATATTCTTGCATGGAATCTGCCGAATGGAATTGCTTCGTAAGAAGCCACCATTTTTCCCAGGACTCTTGTGCATTGATGTACTGACACTTTTCCTGGTTTTAGGAGGTTCCTGACCAGATCGGATAACTCCTTGGCTTTTTCCTCTGGAAGGAAAACCTTTTTCTGAACCGTGTCCAGAATCATTCCTAGGAACAGCAGACGAGTTGTCGGGATTAAATGGGATTTTGGAATATTCAGAATCCACCCGTGTTGTCTTAGCACCTCTTGAGATAGTGCTAAAGCTGTCTCCAGCTGTTCTCTGGACCTTGCCCTTATTAGGAGATCGTCCAAGTATGGGATAACTAATACGCCTTTTCTTCGAAGAAGAATCATCATCTCGGCCATTACCTTGGTAAAGACCCGAGGCGCCGTGGACAATCCGAACGGCAGCGTCTGAAACTGATAGTGACAGTTTTGAACAATGAACCTGAGGTACCCCTGGTGTGCGGGGTAAATCGGAACGTGTAGATACGCATCCTTGATGTCCAAGGATACCATAAAGTCCCCTTCTTCCAGGTTCGCTATCACTGCTCTGAGTGACTCCATCTTGAACTTGAACTTTTTTATGTAGAGGTTCAAGGACTTCAGATTTAGAATAGGCCTTACCGAGCCATCCGGCTTCGGTACCACAAATAGAGTGGAATAATACCCCTTTCCTTGTTGTAATAGGGGTACTTTGACTATCACCTGCTGAGCGTACAGCTTGTGAATGGCTTCCAACACCCTCTCCCTTTCGGAAGAGACGGTTGGTAAGGCAGACTTCAGGAAACGATGAGGAGGATCCGTCTCTAATTCCAACCTGTACCCCTGAGATATTATCTGCAGGATCCAGGGGTCTACCTGCGAGTGAGCCCACTGCGCGCTGTAATTTTTGAGACGGCCCCCCACTGTCCCCGAGTCCGCTTGAGAGGCCCCAGCGTCATGCTGAGGTTTTTGCAGGAGCCGGGGAGGGCTTCTGTTCCTGGGAAGGAGCTGCCTGTTGGTGTCTCTTCCCTCTTCCTCTGCCTCGTGGCAGGTACGACAAGCCCTTTGCTCTCTTATTTTTGTAGGAGCGAAAAGGCTGCGGTTGAAAGGTCGGTGCCTTTCTCTGTTGGGGAGTGACTTGAGGTAAAAAAGTGGATTTCCCGGCAGTAGCCGTGGCCACCAAGTCTGATAGACCAACTCCAAATAACTCCTCCCCTTTATACGGCAAAACCTCCATGTGACGTTTTGAATCCGCATCGCCTGTCCACTGTCGTGTCCATAAGGCTCTTCTGGCTGAAATGGACATAGCACTCACCCGAGATGCCAGTGTGCAAATATCCCTCTGTGCATCACGCATATAGATAAATGCATCCTTTATTTGTTCTAACGACAGTAAAACATTGTCCCTATCTAGGGTATCAATATTTTCAATCAGGGATTCTGACCAAACTACTCCAGCACTGCACATCCAGGCAGTTGCTATAGCTGGTCGTAGTATAACACCTGCATGTGTGTATATATTCTTTTGAATAACTTCCATCTTTCTATCTGATGGATCCTTAAGTGCGGCCGTCTCAGGAGAGGGTAACGCCACTTGTTTGGATAAGCGTGTGAGCGCCTTGTCCACCTTAGGGGGTGTTTCCCAGCGCGCCCTAACCTCTGGCGGGAAAGGGTATAATGCCAATAACTTTTTTGAAATTATCAACTTTTTATCAGGAGCAACCCACGCTTCATCACACACGTCATTTAATTCTTCTGATTCAGGAAAAACTGTTTGTAGTTTTTTCACACCATACATAATACCCTGTTTTACGGTATCTGTAGTATCAGCTAAATGTAACGTCTCCTTCATTGCCAAAATCATATAACGTGTGGCCCTACTGGAAAATACGTTTGAATTTCTACCGTCGTCACTGGAATCAGTGCCCGTGTCTGGGTCTGTGTCGACCGACTGAGGCAAAGGGCGTTTTACAGCCCCTGACGGTGTTTGAGGCGCCTGGACAGGCATTAATTGATTGTCCGGCCGCCTCATGTCCTCAACTGACTGTTTAAGGGAAGATAAACCATCACGTAATTCCACAAATAAAGGCATCCATTCTGGTGTCGACCCCCTGGGGGGTGACATCTGCATATTTGGCAATTGCTCCGCCTCCACACCAATATCGTCCTCATACATGTCGACACCACGTACCGACACACACCGCAAACTCACAGGGAATGCTCTAATGAAGACAGGACCCACTAGCCCTTTTGGGGAGACAGAGGGAGAGTCTGCCAGCACACACCACAAAGCGCTATATATACAAGGGATATCCTTATATTAAGTGCTCCCTTATAGCTGCTTTAATATATATATATATATAGCCATTAATGTGCCCCCCCTCTCTGTTTTACCCTGTTTCTGTAGTGCAGTGCAGGGGAGAGACCTGGGAGCCGTTCTGACCAGCGGAGCTGTGACAGAAAATGGCGCCGTGTGCTGAGGAGATAGGCCCCGCCCCTTTTTCGGCGGGTTCTTCTCCCGCTATTTTTCCAGTCAGGCAGGGGTTAAATATCTCCATATAGCCCCTATGGGCTATATGTGAGGTATTTTTAGCCTTGTATAAGGTTTATATTTGCCTCTCAGAGCGCCCCCCCCCAGCGCTCTGCACCCTCAGTGACTGCCCAGTGAAGTGTGCTGAGAGGAAAATGGCGCACAGCTGCAGTGCTGTGCGCTACCTTATGAAGACTGAGGAGTCTTCAGCCGCCGGTTTCCGGACCTCTTCACGCTTCAGCATCTGCAAGGGGGTCGGCGGCGCGGCTCCGGGACCGGACTCCACGGCTGGGCCTGTGTTCGATCCCTCTGGAGCTAATGGTGTCCAGTAGCCAAGCAGCAAATCCACTCTGCATGCAGGTGAGTTTACTACTTTCCCCCTAAGTCCCACGTTGCAGTGATCCTGTTGCCAGCAGGACTCACTGTAAAGAAAAAAACCTAAACTAAACTTTCTCTAAGCAGCTCTTTAGGAGAGCCACCTAGATTGCACCCTTCTCGTTCGGGCACAAAATCTAACTGGAGTCTGGAGGAGGGTCATAGGGGGAGGAGCCAGTGCACACCACCTGACCTAGTAAAGCTTTACTTTTTTGTGCCCTGTCTCCTGCGGAGCCGCTATTCCCCATGGTCCTTTCAGGAACCCCAGCATCCACTTAGGACGATAGAGAAATTTGGTATGCACCTTTCCTACCTTCTGTCATCTGTGTAACAGCTGCTACAGCGGCACTCTGTTACAGGGACGCCTGTGCTGGATGTGATTAGAGTGGCCAATCCCGGGTATCGGGATTGAAAAATGGTCAATCCCAGGATTCCCTTTTTACTTTGTGTCCGCCTCTCCACACCCGCACACACTTACCTAACTGCTGGGGCGGGAATCTTCATCCAACTTTGCAGTGGGTGACGGACAGCTTTCCAGGCCTGGCGGCGGGTGACTGGCCTCAGAGTTAGAAGTCACGTTGTGAAGGGGGGAGCCGGGCAGCGCTGAGCGTCCAAGGGCCGCCTGATCCTGCAATCCCCGGCACTGGAGCTTCCAATCCAGGGATTGAATCCCGGACGATTTTTGGCCTAAATCCCGGGATCCCGCCGATCCCAGGATTGGCCACCCTAGATGTGATACACAGGCAAAGCCACCATATTGGATCTGGCAGGGGCCTAGCCAGTCCATTATGGGCCCACAGCAATAGTTTGACAGGGCCCCAGCCCCAATGGTTCTAGGTGACACTATATATTATATATTTATCACACACACACACACACACACACACACACACACACACACACACACACACACACACACACTCTCTGCAGGGAAGGCACTACTCAATTTTCAGCACCCAGTTCCCTCCATAGGTTTGCAAAGCATACCAACACCAAATAGGTCTATGCAGGAGGCACTCATGCTTAATAAAAGATACAGCACTCCATGTGAACGAATTTACGGAAACATTGGATATTATCTGACCTGCCTATGGGTGCTGTTTTTTTAATTTATTTTTTATAAAGCTTGAGTGCTGCCTACATGGATCTATCGGACAGATGTATTAAGCCTGGAGAAGTGATAAGTGCAAGGTGATAACGCACCAGCCAATCAGCTCCTGTCATTTTTCAAATCCTTAATGAATGGCTGGTGCGTTATCACCTTGTGCTTATCACTTCTTTATCCCTTCTCCAGGTTAATACATCTGCCCCTATGTTAGACAGTATTTTTGTGGTCGCACTTTTTCTCGCACCTCTATTGTCCATATGTAAATAAAATGTTAAGACATTCCCCAGGTGTTTATTAACTGATATGCTTGGGTGTGATTCCTGTCTCTTTAAAAGAGTGAGACAGGGCCTAAACCCATGATAGACGCATACTGTGTATTTAAAATCCAAAGGGCGGGATTCAAATCTTCACTGCCCCCTCCCGCCCGCCGGCAGTATTCAAATGTTACTGCCGATGGGTGCAATATCAGCATTTCAGCTCGCTACCCCCCGGGGTGGCGAGGTGAAATGCGTGAAAAGTGACCTGTTTGGACACCCAAACGGGACTTTTCATGATCGCGCCCCATGTCTTTCTTCAGGTTTAGCTGCTTTACGCGGCTAAACCAGTCTCTTGTGGGTGCGATCAGCGTGAAAACGGGGATCATTAGAATATCGCCCCGCGATCTCTCGTCACTTTAGACGGGAGATCGGGGGCGATAAAAGATTTGAATCCCGCCCAAAAGATGCCTGAGAGCAATGCTCAGATTTTTGAGAGTCCGTGTAGGGAATGGCTGTGAAGGGGCTGGTCAGCTTAATAAACTACTGCAATATTTTGGAACTAACATTCCCTGAATGCAGATGAATTACAGTATGAAGTGTTAATATTAGGTGAGTGCTGAATTTGTATGATTTTTTTTTATTTAAAAAGGTGTGGTCACAATATCACTGGCACCGCAGATATACGAGTGCTGTGGGTTCTAGCATATACAAAATATATATATATATATATATATATATATATATATATATATATATATATACACACACACACACACACACACACTAGTAATACAGGGAGGGCACTACTATTAGTAATATTTTCAGCACCCAGTTCCCTCCATAGGTATACAAGGCATACCAACATCAAATAGGTCTATGCAGGCGGCACTCACGCTTAATAAAAGAAACAGCACTCCATGTGAACAAATTTACTGAAACATTGGATGTTTTCTGACCTGCCTATGGGTGCTGGGTTGTTTTTTTTTTTTTTTATAAAGCCGGAGTGCTGCCTACATGGATCTATGATAGATAGTAGTAAAAGTTTATTTTTATTTATGGTTTGTCATAGAAAAAAAACATCAGACTGAATGATACAGGAATCCGTAATAAAAACATATAAAGACTGAAATAGCTAAATGTCATCTACAGATCAAATTATTATACATACAAGTTTTGAGAATGAAAACCAGTGCATATTGTCCACAAGGGATTTTTAAAAGTATGTACTGTATGTAAGGGGAATGCAGAAAAACACAAGGAAGAATAAGGAGAGAAGCAAATAAATTGTATAAATTGGAGAAGATAGTTCTAAAGTGAATGGCAAGTGAATTACCCAAGGTTACCAGGTATCTGAAAGCCATTTTGCAGAATTGTTTAGAACAGGGGTTCTCAAACTCGGTCCTCAGGACCCCACACAGTGCATGTTTTGCAGGTAACCCAGCAAGTGCACAGGTGTATTAATTACTCACCGACCCATTTTAAAAGGTCCACAGGTGGAGCTAATTATTTCACTTATGATTCTGTGAGGAGACCTGCAAAACATGCACTGTGTGGGGTCCTGAGGACCGAGTTTGAGAACCTGTGGTTGAGAACAATGCTTCTCACATCCAGTCCTCGGGACACAATTACTGTGTATGTTTTCCATATCGCCTTGTTGGTCCACTGGTGCATTCATTATTGATTGACACGTTTTAAAAGATCCACAAGTGGTTCTAATTATTTCATATGTGATTCTGAGGAGACTAGGAAAACATGCACTGTTACGGGTTTCCAAGGACTGGATTTGAGAAGAACTAGCTTAGAATAGTGGTCACACATTCCATTTGGTAGGAGTATACATACATGTATTCTTCCAACTACCACAGTGGAAGGGTGAAATTAGTTCCATTCTATCACTAATTGACAGATGGCGACCGTGATAAAGTAGCATATAAGCTTGGATTGATAGATTGTGGGGACTTGAGGTAGCGGATATTGCCTGGTGTGAGAGAGAGGTACATTTTGGAAAACTGTGTGTGAAATGTTTCAGAGATGACCGGTAATTTTACAACTTGGGACCAGGGCAGCAAATATTTAATGGGAGGAGGGGGAGGTAAAATGGGGGAAGTGCCATAACCTTTTCTGGAAAGTGTCAGGATAGATTTTACACTTTGAAACACAACATAGTGCCAGGGGTACAAAAGCTTCTAAGTTGTTCCATTAACTTTAAATCGAGCGAATGAAAATACAGTGGAGGAATTCAGTCTAGTCCTCTTAGTCTGAGGTGTCACCAGTATCAGATTCCCAAGCAAGGTTCATAAAGGTCGCTCCAAGAACTCAGCATACTATGTGAATGGCCTATCTCCTGCAATGTGGTTAAAGGTCAGAGTTGTAGAAATTGGCAGAAAAATAAATATACAGTATATTTTCAGAAATATTTAATTAAGATTCAAGATGTACACATTGGGGAATTAGGCAAAAAACAGAAACCTTATTAGCCAGCTGCATATTTCTGAAAGTGAAATATGAAAAAGTGGAGCATCATTTATAGAAGTCAGTGACCTGTGGAATGGGCATGCACTTTTCAAAAATATGCCAGCAGGTAGTCAACAAAACTTGTTTTTTTTCATACAATAGGCAAAATACACCCCACTATCCTCCAAAGCATAACAATACATTTGTGTGGCTTAGCGCCATTCTACACATGCATTATGAATTGTGGAGTGAACAGAACTCTAACTAAGGAAATAATGATGGTACTCCTATATGTAAAAGAATTGTTAACCTGACCCCACAACCACAGAACTCCCACCAAGTCACCAGAATTGAGCCACATCATTTGCTAGCTGGAAGCCGGAGCAGCAGCAACAAGTGGCTAGGTTTGGAATGAAGATGTGAATGTGTCACCAGTGGGTGGCTGTGACTCCTGACTAATCACGCTGTGATCACAACTCAACTCCACGCCAAAGCATGAATCTCAAAGTTGGGTCAACCCCTCTCTTCTCAGCAAACATAGCAGTCTTGCAGCTGCTCCCAGCTATAGATGGTGTTCCCAAGGAAAGCAGTTCTAGAGGCATGACCTCAAATTTACTGTAAATCTTCATGATTTTCAGTGAAGATTTGTTTTCATTAAAAGTGGAATTTCTAGAGAGCATTGATGCACTTACCGTATCTCCATCTGCAGGTGTGACTTAGCTTCATGATGGCAATTCATAAATCTCCATCAGTTACTATAACCGTTTTAAGAGAGAACAATGGGATCACGAAAACGTACAATAACTAGACAGAAAAGTCTTTTTTTTTTTTTTTTTACATAGGTTTTTATTCCTTTCTAAAATTGCCACTGTTTCAGACAGACAGCTGCAAACCATGATAGTCGGACAGTTTTTGCTACTTATTTGCACTTTGCAACAGCTGTGAAACACTTTGCCCTTCTTTTAAACATGCCTTATAGAATCTTCAATAAATATATAGCTACACAGCCCAAGTACTGTACAAATATCTTAGGCAAAAAATATTATGTTTACAAATTTATATACAATAAAAACAAACAGGAAAAAAAAATGTAAACAGTCATATCACAACTTCAACATTAAAACATTGGGTAGGAGGGAGATGGGGTGTATAATCTTTTTCCAGAATCTGGGTGGAGGGGAGACTGGGTATGTTAAAATTAAGTGTGCTTTTGAATAATACACATAACCATTTCATTACTACGTAGTGAGAGAAACATACGCTCTCAGCAGTGGTTTTTAATTGAGAAAAGTATCCATATTTTAAACCGAGGCCCATTTGAAATAAGTGGGGGTGGGCTTGCCCCTTAAAAGTGCTCATTGCCTATTATAGCATTTGTAAACAGACAGCTGAAACGGTCTGCTTCACTCTGCTGCCAGTTGTCACGGTAACTAAAATTGCAAACATCCCTGCTACTCCTTGCAGGACACTACAGAAGCCAAAAGAGAACAGAAGCCTTTTTAGAATGATGCAACGAGCAGTGATGTGCTGTAAACAAAAAAACAACCAATAAGCTTTTAGCAGTTTGCGTACGCTAGACTGTTAAACGGATATATGGTTGGTTAAAATGGATGAGCAAATCATTGCTCTTTGAGTCATGTTCATGGATTTTTACTAGTACAATCACCAATTCCCAATCTTAGAAAGGTTCTAGGTAATTTAATCTAAGCAAGGATTTGTGTGCTGCTGGCACAGACACACAACGGAGGAATCATTTTGGGGGATAAACCAGTGTTATTGAGAATGCAGATAGTCTATTCTCTAGGAACTAGTGTCTCACGAATATCTGCCAACAAAGTGCCTGAGAGATGTTACTGGTTCCCAGCGAACAGACTGGCTGTATTCTCAGAGATACTGGACCAGCACACAAAATGGCTCCCTCCACTGTCGTCGGTGCCAGGCACCCCTTGAGCAAATGTCAGTGCCCAGCTCAATGGCACTAGGTAAAAAATAATGGTATGTATTCTCTTTTAAGTGAACAGGCAAAAAAATCATGTGGAGTATCTATGTACATATCAGGACTATTGTTGTGTATTCTGGTTTTGTACATGTAGGGAGGGATTCACTTTCCATTTTCACAAAAGGGGGCGTCCACAGGAACTGAGGTACAGAACAATAAGTGAGAGTTCTGGGATTGTAACACAAACATGTCGCTTTTACATTTCACAATGTACCACAGCCTTGCTGACACAGCAGAAGTTACATTGCCAACACTGCTCAGTTTAAAAAGTTGTTGAGGAGGGAACAAGGAACCAAGAAAATAAAACGTTCTGATTGATGCGAGCTCAGCTGCAACCCTGTAAAATAGATTAGAGGATAAAGGAGAATATTCGGGCTGGGAACCCCAGCCTGGTGCATCCTTAGCAGGTGAGTGACCTTATTAAATGTCCACTTTCTTCACCTGCTGCGTCAAGAAACAAGGCGCCTGCCATGGTTATGTATCCAGGTGATGCCACAGTGCTACAGCAGACCAGGACACAAGAGAAGGAAAGTCTTAGAAGCGGTGCTATGAAGCGTCCAAAGTGGTGGCAGCAGCAGAGAGTATATTGCGCAGCCTCATTTCCAGCTGAAGTAAATATAATTGAACCCCTTTCCTGTATCAGGAGTCTGCTGTGGCATTCCTCCCCAGGCAGTGAACAGGTTAAAGTGAAGCGTGTTTTGTTCTTTGTAACTTTTCGCAGAGAAACCCTGAAGAATAAAGATTAGAGTCTGTCCTCTGCCTCTGATGCTCATACACTGAGAGGAAGCATGCCAGGCGGGGACGGAGGTCGGGATCCTAAAATACCTGGGGGGTCGTAGCCGTTCACTGCCCTGCAGACACAAAACACAACATTACTAAATGTACAACAATTGACTATTCTGTATTAATATTAAAATTTTTCAACATTGATAATAAATTGATAAAAGTTGGGGATAAGCAACTCCATACCATTACCACCCACAACGATGCCAATATAATAAGTGGAACTATATCCACAGATATGTTCTCATACACTATTGCCGCAGTCACGCCAAACAGTCCTTCTTGGCGCCAGGTCTCATGGGACTTGGTTTGCGTCTTTTTCACCCCAATTTGCGTCTTTGTCGCAAGGCAATGCGATAAAACAGCTTCAGAAGAATTCACTGATTAATCTGATATGTAACACTTGTATATCTGTGTGCGACTGAGTCTAAGGGGGAGATGTACTAAGCCGTGACAAAAGTGAAGTTGCCAATAGCAACCAATCAGCTGCTGTGTATACATTTATAGTATGCAAATTATAAATGTTACGTTAAAGCTGATTGGTTGCCAAGGGCAACTTCTCCACTGGCTCACTTCTCCACTGTTTTTACTGCTTAGTACATCTTCCCCTTTGTCTGCATATGAATAGCTAAAATACAGCGTCTGTGGCTTTTTCCAAGCTAGAGTAAGTTCTGTGCTGCTCCGTATACAGATTCAGACTTGCACACAGATATTACGTGTTGCATATCAAATTAATCACTGTTGTCTTGTGAAGCGGTTTGTTTCATCACACTGTGATTTAGGGGGAATTCAATAAGCTTACTGAGGGCTGATTGATCCCCTGGGGTTATCCAATTAGCCCCAAAGCCTCCATCAGAGATTATTTTTCCACTTGTCTCAGAGACCACGTTAAAGCACGAATCAGAGAACTTTTCACATTCTGTGCGTTAATGGGGGCTAACAAGGCTATTGGGGAATTTCAGAGTCTAGTTGAATAGCCCCAGTAGTTAAAGCACGAGGCTACCTCCCATTTTCACTCATAGTAATGTACCACAGGCAATTGAATTACACCCCTAAGGCAAAAATATGGTCAATAAAGATGCTTGGTGCAAGCTAAGTCGCACAGAACCTGGCAGCTCCCTTGAGCCAGGCGTCACACTCCGCATGGCTTATTGGGGCTAGGTGTATGAGGACACATTTGTATAAGAATAAAATAGGAAAAAACTAAAACCACCATTCAAAACCCACCATTTACCTAGTTTACAATGGTTTCAATAATGACAATTTGCAAACAATTATGTCAGTACAGGTTGAGTCTCCCTTATCCAAAATGCTTGGGACCAGAGGTATTTTGGATATGGGATTTTTCCGTATTTTGGAATAATTGCATACCATAATGAGATATCATGGTGATGGGACCTAAATATAAGCACAGAATGCATTTATGTTACATATACACCTTATACACACAGCTTGAAGGTCATTTTAGCCAATATTTTTAATAACTTTGTGCATTAAACAAAGTGTGTGTACATTCACACAATTCATTTATGTTTCATATACACCTTATACACACAGCCTGAAGGTCATTTAATACAATAATAAGAATTTACTTACCGATAATTCTATTTCTCGGAGTCCGTAGTGGATGCTGGGGTTCCTGAAAGGACCATGGGGAATAGCGGCTCCGCAGGAGACAGGGCACAAAAGTAAAGCTTTCCGATCAGGTGGTGTGCACTGGCTCCTCCCCCTATGACCCTCCTCCAAGCCAGTTAGGTACTGTGCCCGGACGAGCGTACACAATAAGGGAGGAATTTTGAATCCCGGGTAAGACTCATACCAGTCACACCAATCACACCGTACAACTTGTGATCTAAACCCAGTTAACAGTATGATAACAGCGGAGCCTCTGAAAAGATGGCTCACAACAATAATAACCCGATTTTTGTAACTATGTACAAGTATTGCAGATAATCCGCACTTGGGATGGGCGCCCAGCATCCACTACGGACTCCGAGAAATAGAATTATCGGTAAGTAAATTCTTATTTTCTCTATCGTCCTAGTGGATGCTGGGGTTCCTGAAAGGACCATGGGGATTATACCAAAGCTCCCAAACGGGCGGGAGAGTGCGGATGACTCTGCAGCACCGAATGAGAGAACTCCAGGTCCTCCTTAGCCAGGGTATCAAATTTGTAGAATTTAGCAAACGTGTTTGCCCCTGACCAAGTAGCTGCTCGGCAAAGTTGTAAAGCCGAGACCCCTCGGGCAGCCGCCCAAGATGAGCCCACCTTCCTTGTGGAATGGGCCTTTACATATTTTGGCTGTGGCAGGCCTGCCACAGAATGTGCAAGCTGAATTGTATTACACATCCAACTAGCAATAGTATGCTTAGAAGCAAGAGCACCCAGTTTGTTGGGTGCATACAGGATAACAGCAAGTCAGTTTTCCTGACTCCAGCCGTCCTGGAACATATTTTCAGGGCCCTGACAACATCTAGCAACTTGGAGTCCTCCAAGTCCCTAGTAGGTGCAAGGCACCACAATAAGCTGGTTCAGGTGAAACACTGACACCACCTTAGGGAGAGAACTGGGGACGAGTCCGCAGCTCTGCCCTGTCCGAATGGACAAACAGATATGGGCTTTTTTGAGAAAAAACCGCCAATTTGACACTCGCCTGGTCCAGGCCAGGGCCAAGAGCATGGTCACTTTTCATGTGAGATGCTTCAAATCCACAGATTTGACTGGTTGTAAACCAATGTGATTTGAGGAATCCCAGAACTACGTTGAGATCCCACAGTGCCACTGGAGGCACAAAAGGGGGTTGTATATGCAATACTCCCTTGACAAATTTCTAGACTTCAGGAACTGAAGCCAATTCTTTCTGGAAGAAAATCGACAGGGCCGAAATTTGAACCTCAATGGACCCCAATTTGAGGCCCATAGACACTCCTGTTTGCAGGAAATGCAGGAAACGACCGAGTTGAAATTTCTTTGTGGGGCCTTCCTGGCCTCACACCACGCAACATATTTTCGCCACATTTGGTGATAATGTTGTGCGGTCACCTCCTTTCTGGCTTTGACCAGGGTAGGAATGACCTCTTCCGGAATGCCTTTTTCCCTTAGGATCCGGCTTTCCACCGCCATGCCGACAAACGCAGCTGCGGTAAGTCTTGGAACAGACATGGTACTTGCTGAAGCAAGTCCCTTCTTAGCGGCAGAGGCCATAAGACCTCTGTAAGCATCTCTTGAAGTTCCGGGTACCAAGTCCTTCTTGGCCAATCCGGAGCCATGAGTATAGTTCTTACTCCTCTACGTCTTATAATTCTCAGCACCTTAGGTATGAGAAGCAGAGGAGGGAACACATACACCGACTGGTACACCCACGGTGTTACCAGAACGTCCACAGCTATTGCCTGAGGGTCTCTTGACCTGGCGCAATACCTGTCCCGTTTTTTGTTCAGACGGGACGCCATCATGTCCACCTTTGGTATTTCCCAACGGTTTACAATCATGTGGAAAAAACTTCCCGATGAAGTTTCCACTCTCCCGGGTGGAGGTCGTGCCTGCTGAGGAAGTCTGCTTCCCAGTTTCCATTCCCGGGATGAAACACTGCTGACAGTGCTATCACATGATTTTCCGCCCAGCGAAAAGTCCTTGCAGTTTTTGCCATTGCCCTCCTGCTTCTTGTGTCGCCCTGTCTGTTTACGTGGGCGACTGCCGTGATGTTTTTCCCACTGGATCAATACCGGCTGACCTTGAAGCAGAGGTCTTGCTAAGCTTAGAGCATTATAAATTTACCCTTAGCTCCAGTATATTTATGTGGAGAAAAGTCTCCAGACTTGATCACACTCCCTGGAAATTTTTTCCTTGTGTGACTGCTCCCCAGCCTCTCGGGCTGGGCTCCGTGGTCACCAGCATCCAATCCTGAATGCCGAATCTGCGGCCCTCTAGAAGATGAGCACTCTATAACCACCACAGGAGAGACACCCTTGTCCTTGGATATAGGGTTATCCGCTGATGCATCTGAAGATGCGATCCGGACCATTTGTCCAGCAGATCCCACTGAAAAGTTCTTGCGTGAAATCTGCCGAATGGAATTGCTTCGTAGGAAGCCACCATTTTTACCAGGACCCTTGTGCAATGATGCACTGTTTTTAGGAGGTTCCTGACTAGCTCGGATAACTCCCTGGCTTTCTCTTCCGGGAGAAACACCTTTTTCTGGACTGTGTCCAGAATCATCCCTAGGCACAGCAGACGTGTCGTCGGGATCAGCTGCGATTTTGGAATATTTAGAATCCACCCGTGCTGTTGTAGCAGTATCCGAGATAGTGCTACTCCGACCTCCAACTGTTCCCTGGACTATGCCCTTATCAGGAGATCGTCCAAGTAAGGGATAATTAAGACGCCTTTTCTTCGAAGAAGAATCATCATTTCGGCCATTACCTTGGTAAAGACCCGGGGTGCCGTGGACAATCCAAACGGCAGCGTCTGAAACTGATAGTGACAGTTCTGCACCACGAACCTGAGGTACCCTTAGTGAGAAGGGCAAATTTGGGACATAGAGGTAAGCATCCCTGATGTCCCGGGACACTATATAGTCCCCTTCTTCCTGGTTCGTTATCACTGCTCTGAGTGACTCCATCTTGATTTGAACCTTTGTAAGTGTTCAAAAAAATTTTTTTAGAATAAGTCTCACCTAGCCTTCTGGCTTCAGTACCACAATATAGTGTGGAATAATACCCCTTTTCTTGTAGTAGGAGGGGTAATTTAATTATCACCTGCTGGGAATACAGCTTGTGAATTTTTTCCCATACTGCCTCCTTGTCGGAGGGAGACTTGGTAAAGCAGACTTCAGGAGCCTGCGAAGGGGAAACGTCTCGACATTCCAATCTGTACCCCCGGGATACTACTTGTAGGATCCAGGGGTCCTGTACGGTCTCAGCGCCATGCTGAGAACTTGTCAGAAGCGGTGGAACGCTTCTGTTCCTGGGAATGGGCTGCCTGCTGCAGTCTTCTTCCCTTTCCTCTATCCCTGGGCAGATATGATCTTATAGGGACGAGAGGACTGAGGCTGAAAAGACGGTGTCTTTTTCTGCAGAGATGTGACTTAGGGTAAAAAACGGTGGATTTTCCAGCAGTTGCCGTGGCCACCAGGTCCGATGGACCGACCCCAAATAACTCCTCCCCTTTTATACGGCAATACACCTTTGTGCCGTTTGGAATCTGCATCACCTGACCACTGTCGTGTCCATAACATCTTCTGGCAGTTATGGACATCGCATTTACTCATGATGCCAGAGTGCAAATATCCCTCTGCGCATCTCGCATATATAGAAATGCATCCTTTAAATGCTCTATAGTCAATAAAATACTGTCCCTGTCAAGGGTATCAATATTTTTAGTCAGGGAATCCGACCAAGCCACGCCAGCTCTGCACATCCAGGCTGAGGCGATCGCTGGTCGCAGTATAACACCAGTATGTGTGTATATACTTTTTATGATATTTTCCAGCCTCCTGTCAGCTGGTCCTTGAGGACGGCCCTATCTATAGACGGTACCGCCACTTGTTTTGATAAGCGTGTGAGCGCCTTATCCACCTTAAGGGGTGTTTCCCAACGCGCCCTAACTTCTGGCGGGAAAGGGTATACCGCCCATAATTTTCTATCGGGGGGAACCCACGCATCATCACACACTTTATTTAATTTATCTGATTCAGGAAAAACTATGGTAGTTTTTTCACATCCCACATAATACCCTCTTTTGTGGTACTTGTAGTATCAGAAATATGTAACACCTCCTTCATTGCCTTTAACGTGTGGCCCTAATAAGGAATACGTTTGTTTATTCACCGTCGACACTGGATTCAGTGTCCCTGTCTGTGTCTGTGTCGACCGACTAAAGTAAACGGGCGTTTTAAAACCCCTGACGGTGTTTTTGAGACGTCTGGACCGGTACTAATTGTTTGTCGGCCGTCTCATGTCGTCAACCGACCTTGCAGCGTGTTGACATTATCACGTAATTTCCTAAATAAGCCATCCATTCCGGTGTCGACTCCCTAGAGAGTGACATCACCATTACAGGCAATTGCTCCGCCTCCTCACCAACATCGTCCCCCTACATGTCGACACACACGTACCGACACACAGCACACACACAGGGAATGCTCTGATAGAGGACAGGACCCACTAGCCCTTTGGAGAGACAGAGGGAGAGTTTGCCAGCACACACCAAAAACGCTATAATTATATAGGGACAACCTTATATAAGTGTTTTCCCTTATAGCATCTTAATATATAAGCATATCGCCAAATTAGTGCCCCCCCTCTCTGTTTTAACCCTGTTTCTGTAGTGCAGTGCAGGGGAGAGCCTGGGAGCCTTCCCTCCAGCCTTTCTGTGAGGGAAAATGGCGCTGTGTGCTGAGGAGATAGGCCCCGCCCCTTTTTCGGCGGCCTCGTCTCCCGCTCTTAACGGATTCTGGCAGGGGTTAAATATCTCCATATAGCCTCCGGAGGCTATATGTGAGGTATTTTTAGCCAAAATAGGTATTCATTTGCCTCCCAGGGCGCCCCCCTCCCAGCGCCCTGCACCCTCAGTGACTGCCGTGTGAAGTGTGCTGAGAGGAAAATGGCGCACAGCTGCAGTGCTGTGCGCTACCTTTAGAAGACTGAGGAGTCTTCTGCCGCCGATTCTGGACCTCTTCTTACTTCAGCATCTGCAAGGGGGCCGGCGGCAAGGCTCCGGTGACCATCCAGGCTGTACCTGTGATCGTCCCTCTGGAGCTAATGTCCAGTAGCCAAGAAGCCAATCCATCCTGCACGCAGGTGAGTTCACTTCTTCTCCCCTAAGTCCCTCGTTGCAGTGATCCTGTTGCCAGCAGGACTCACTGTAAAATAAAAAACCTAAGCTAAACTTTTCTAAGCAGCTCTTTAGGAGAGCCACCTAGATTGCACCCTTCTCGGCCGGGCACAAAAATCTAACTGGCTTGGAGGAGGGTCATAGGGGGAGGAGCCAGTGCACACCACCTGATCGGAAAGCTTTACTTTTGTGCCCTGTCTCCTGCGGAGCCGCTATTCCCCATGGTCCTTTCAGGAACCCCAGCATCCACTAGGACGATAGAGAAATTATTAATAACTTTGTGTATTAAACAAAGTTTGTGTACATTGAGCCATAAGAAAACAAAGTTTTCACTATCTCACTCAAAAAAGTCTGTATTTCGGAATATTCCGTATTTCGGAATATTTGGATATGGGATACTCAACCTGTATTGGAAATAGATAACACATAATACGATCCTGCCACTTGGGGCAGTGTCAGAGCTCTGGCATGGCACCACAGTGGTTAGGAGAGCACACACTACCAAATGCAGAGGACTTATGGCCACCTTCCAACCGCATTTATCAACATGTCCTTTAATGGTTCAATCAATTTTGATCAAATTACTGGCTATGAGGGTATTTCTGGGAGCACACGTGCTGTGAGGTGAGCTGAATTGCCTGTTATTGCAAGGTGTATGCCTATGAGAGTCCTGTCTGGCTGCACCAGCAGAATACACACATAGGAACTTATTTAGTAACATAGCAAAATAGCCATACATGTACTGTAACCCATAGCAACCAAACTACAGATTATTAAATAAGCCCAGTGCTATTCTAATAAAGAAAATAATAGAATAAAGGAAGCAGAGTCTAGTACACACAAAATAAATATATTCTTACAGAATATCTGTGTCAATAGCACATCTGGCACATACTGTAACACCAATATATATTTGCATTGTTGTAAAACTCTACCACCGATTACGTTACAAGAATGATTAGAACTAGAGAGCAGCTTTTTGAATCTGAACATTAATAACAGTTACTTATTGGCAAAGATGGAAACAGTAACACTGGCGTATGCCTACATTTTCAGCAAGCATTTGCAAGTCCTTCAGATGTGTTATCAATGCCCCTGCCTGATATATTACAAACTGTATGCGTATGGCGCTGGCAACATGGAAGGGGCATTGGCAAACGTTGTGCTAGTCTGAATCAAGCGAGAGGAACTAGCACATAAGACACCAGCACGGGCTGTTGGTGGTCTCCGATACCAAGTGGATCAGATAAGTAGTAAGTGTGCTCCAGATTTAATACAACCTTAGTATACTCCACGCATTACTGTTTTGCGATCACCAAAGAGGTTCCTGGGAGCACACGAAGAACTAAATGGCTGCTCAGCAAAGTTTCATGTCATCTTGTTGCTAAAATGTACAAACAAAACTTAAATTCTGTGAAGAGAAAAACAAAAAAGACTAAATTATAGGTGTAGTCCAGGGATTCTCAGCCATGTCTTTAAGGCACACTAACAGTCCAGGTTTTATTACGGATAGCCATACTTGAGCACAGGTGACTTAGTACCTCATGTATTTTGTTTTAACCATCTGTGCTCAAATATGGATATTTTTTAAAGCCTGTACTGTTATTGCGCCTAGAGAAGCGTGGTTGGGAATTCCTGGTGTAGACCCATTCCAAAACTTTAAAATAGGAATGCTGATCATATAAGTCACTTATCCCCAAATTTAGCAACAGCAGTATATGAAACAAAAAAACAGGTGAAAACAAATCAGCGTAATCACCAGCAAAATAAAATAGGTTAAGATAAACCGTATTTACTTCAGAAACTCTGTAGTTTCACCATAACAGAGCTATCTGTACATACATACAGTATACATCAGTAAAAGCAACAAAGGCAGGAGAGGACAAGGAGGCACAGTATAAATGGGCCATTCACACTCAGCCAATTATGTAAATTGAGCAGTGATGACAAAGGATGGCAGGGAAGGATTGTACATATATCAGTGCATCCTCGGGGCAGTACCAGCCAAATATGAACACAGAACAGGAGGGGGTGCTCTGTAAGAATGAAGTTACAGAATGGTTTGTGCTATTAGACACCACAAAGAGTACAGGAAATTAGTATACCAGACCTCACCCTACTGCTTCTTGCCCAAATGTAGTGCATAGACCTACTGTATAATGTAGGCAGCAACAGATGTGTCCTCGAACAGCCTCAATAAGCCATTTTTTCTTTATATTTGCATCTTAGTCGCACCAAATACACAGGGCACCACCACTCTGTGCCATTGACAATGGGCTGCAACTTTACCCACACACGGATTAGTTTCGAATATGTACTAAATTGCAAATGAAGCACAATGGAATATGGAAATAAGCCACGGACACTGCATCGTAGCACTTTGTATGCAGATTTAGACTCTGTTACACACATATGTACAAGTGCTACATAAACTAAATAATGCAGTCTCATGAAGTTGTTTTGTCATATTCAAGATGTGTAAACCATTCTGCAAAAGCCAGGTCACATGGAATTGTGGTGACTGTAGCAATAGTGTATGAGGACACATCTGTACTTACTGTAAGTCATGTCCCACCAATGCACGAGGATCCAGTGATGGCACTGAAGCAGAGCACATTTTGGGATTCTATCATTAGTTTCAACTTATTTAATGACTATTTAATATCTACGCTGTGGCTGGGTGACCAGTATACTTGAAGAATCAGGATTTGCTTTCTGTAACAGGCTAGTTATTGAAGTTACTTTTTGATATAGTTACAAAGTTCCAGGATCTTGTTGGAAGTGAAGATATCCGGATGGTAGGTCGACACTACTTAGGTCGACGTTAACATGGTTGACATAGGTAAAAAGTAGACACATGAAAATGGCTTTAAAAACCTAAAAAAATGTAAGATTTTTACCTTTTTCATACTTTACCATCCACGTGGACTGCAGTTGGGATTAGTAACCTGTGCTAAGCGCATCGGTAGAATAGCGAGGCAGCTTGCCTGCAGCAAGGCGAGCCATGCAAGGGGACGTGGTGCACTAACTGGTGTTCCTGGTCATGTTACAGAAAAAAACACCACCACAAACTGTCAAAAATTCCATGTTGATTTTTTCATGTGTCGACCTATCCCATGTCGACCATTTTCACGTGTTGAAAATTTTCCACGTTGACCATGTTAATGTCGACGTAATGACTGTCAACCTTAACTAAGTCAACCCTTTATACCATAACTGGAAATGAATAGGTTTGTGATAAACTATGATTATTCAAACTCCAGACTTCCTGTATATTAGTGTAAGGATCACAGCTGAGGACTACCCTGAACGGGTGGTCTTCTGTTTGCCGGCGGTCGGGCTCCCGGCGCTCAGTATACCGGCGCCGGGAGCCCGACAGCCGGCATACCGACACTTATTTTCCCTCGTGGGGGTCCACGACCCCCATAGAGGGAGAATAAAATAGTGTGGCGTGCGTAGCGCGCCACCGTGCCCGTAGCGTGGCGAGCGCAGCGAGCCCGCAAGGGGCTCATTTGCGCTCGCCAAGCTGTCGGTAAGCCGGCGGTCGGGCTCCCGGCGCCGGGATGCTGGTCGCCGGGAGCCCGACCGCCGGCCAGCCGTAGTGAACCCCCCTGAACCTATACTGTACAAGTTACACAGAAACATTGCTACTGCCCACCTCAATAACATCCTGCCAAACATCAACTATCACGCTTTCACTAGCCATGAGCCAAGATGGTAGCCAAAACATTAATGTAACTGTGCTCAGTTTTTATACATGCGCCTGGACATTAAGGTATGTTGATTTCTTAATGCTAAGACCCCAGAAAGCCATGTGCGTTTCATTTATTTTAGAATTTGTTTGTACTTGGAAATGTTCCTTTCCATTTGGTTTGCCATTTCCTGGGCCTGAACAAGACACCAACATACTTAATACAATTATGCAACGCTTAGGAGGATAAAACTAGCAATAATGTCTGGCCCCACCTGTGCTTCTAAGCACACAGCCATCTGGCACGTGTATAAATAGGGTTCAGCATTACTAACTTCTGCTGGATTTATAATCTTTTATATTACAGCATGGTCACATTGCAAACACTCCACTGTCTGAGTTCTCAGGCCTTGTTTAAACTTGGTAATCCTATTAATATAACTGCTGCAAAACACAAGAGCTGCCAGATTGAGACTAATGTTCACAGTTTGCATACAGTAGGGTAAAAAAATACTGCACACTCAGCAGGAAATTGCACAACTGGGAAGGACATCTATACCCTGCAGAGCTTACACTCTATACAAGCTCTGCTACTACTTTCAGCTACTGTCTAGGAAACAGTACATTTGAATTGATGTGATCTTATTATCAGCTATTAATTACAAAGAAATGAAGACAAAGACATACCCTTTCCTAAAATGTAGTGTATGTTCCGTTTATGGCTCTGGTGTTTAATGGATATTGTACAGTACAGGTAAAGGGCTGCTCCATTGACAATCTAGCCGCTGTTCTGTAATAATCAACTACATACATACATACATGAAAGAAAGGAATATAGGGGCAACATTTATACACTGGCCCAAATGTGGACAGAGAGCACCAGTCACCATTATACAGCTATCTCCCCATGCTTCACCCATGCTAAATACTTTGATGACAGTGCCACATATATACAGAGAGAGTTAAATCATATACAAATATACAATTCTCTATTGTGTAGAATGTTATGGAATTCTGCAGTTTACGCCACAGACAGATACAGCTTTATCAGGCATTATGTAGTTGTGAGGTTCCTTGGTTAGTTTAGGGTTTTCCTTTACACAATCTGTAGGTGCCACTGTTGCCAATACGCTTTATGAATTAAGAATTAAGTGGAAAATATATCACGTTGCCCTTTTGTTATTCAAAGCTTTTTAGCCCATTGCAAAGCTGCTGATGTATGACAGGGTGGACAGATAACAAATAGCTGGAAAACTGCTGTTATTAATAATCGCTGTTCCAATTTTTATAGAAAACACTGCAACAACCAACATAATATTACATTACCATCGACACTAATCCCATTGTACTTAAGCACATGTACATGTTTCAGCTACTAAGGGGTAGTTGTAACGTGAAAAAGACAGATGTCATTTATTTGTGTTATTTATTTTGAATAATGTGATATTCTTTAATAAAGTGCAGATCATTGATGTGTTTCGTATACCTGCTCCTAATAGCACAGAGTGGCTTTATCTTCTTTACAGAAAGAAAATAACCCCATAGGTTCAGTAGCATGATCATGTGTTACTAAATATAGCCCCTCCCCTTCAGTGACTAATTCTAGCAATAGAGAGATATTATTGGGTGTTTCTATATTCTGTAAATTAATGGCATATAAGTGTGCAACTATTCTGATGCATAAATTCCATCATGTAGCTTCTCTTTCATGTCCATAAGATAGTCTACCTCATAGCATCACATGGCTAGGGCTGCACACAAACATCTCTGAATACTCAGTCAGTAATGATCACAGACCACCCCTGTCAAAGTATCTCCGTGCAAGAGATGGAGACATAGCAATGGCATCACTCACTAACCGAGGCACAGACAGACACTGGCCGCCCATAATAACATGCACACAGGATGGATGTTACTTAACAACAGGAAAATGGCAGAACAATGATTCCTCATCTTAAAGATGAAAGTGGAACCTTTTTTTGTAAGTTACATTTATTTTAAGTTTGTAATTCTTAAAATGTTTAGTAAAAATTCAAGTAACTCTGCACATATAACCTGTTTACTCGGAACACTGGAACTTACTGAGGATCATTTCTTTACATACATGCAATTCCCTAGGAAACCAACACATATTTTCAGTCTGCAAGGAGAGCTGACAGAGCATGGCCTACTTTACAAAGTCTCTACAGTAAAAATATTGCTGGTCATGCGACTCCTGCTTAATATGTACTAGCTTGTGTAACAAGACCTCGAGGCTTTTATCAAACCTCCTGTAGCATTCATATCAGACGTGGCATGTACACAGGAGATACGGATTGCCTAATCTCACTTCAACCATGTACTAAATCAAGTCATTGACTGGACTTGTCAAAATGCCAATCAACGCATTTCAATTCTTTAAGAGATGTCCTGTCATCAAGTATACTGTGTGTATCTATGCATGTTTCAGGACCTTCTAGAACTAGAAATACATTTGTTACATGACAAGGTTGCAAAAAGTCCATTTTAATGGTCATAGGTCATCTTGATTAGTTACATTAAAATGATAGATGGCTTAACGCTGGACTTTCCAGATGTTGGTGGATGCCCCCAATTCTATCTGAAGATATATAATTGGTTCTGTTCACCTATTTTGGAAGCCTGTGAGTGCTCCTCCTCAACCACTATACTGGGGCTGCACACCCCTAAGGAGCCAGTACCTCTGCGAACTCACTTGTGGACCATAATAGTATTACAGAGATAGATGGATAGATGGATATATGGATAGATACTTATTATTTTTCAACGTGTCAGGGGACGTACTACCTTCATTAGGAAATGAAGGGGGCACATCCCCCGAAACGTTTTGAAAAATTTATTTAACACGACGATTGGTTCTGTCACCTGTTTTGGAAGCCTCAGAGTACCGCCTTTCTCAACCGCTATGTAATACATATACAATATATTTGTTGTGGCTTAATATACAGGTGAAAGCAGAATGATGAAAGACAACAAGTGTTATGACAAGGTAACCATAACTGCTGCTGCTATAGTAAGGTGCTGCCCGGGTGGTAAATCTGTCTTCAGATAAAATTGGGGGCATCCACCAACATCTGGAAAGTCTACCATTTATAAACTATGGTAGATCCACATTAAGTAGAAATAAACAACAAGGCAGTTGGCCAGTGTATCCTCCTTCATAACCACATAACTAGTAGGGATGCTGTAAGACTGGCTGAAAACTGTAAGGAATCTCACAGAGCCTTTGGTTGACCACAAAGGACAAGGAGCAGACAGCAAGGCCGCTTACACTGTCAAACAACCTCTCTTATGGGGGGATATGATTCAAGCAGAGCAAAGAGTGGAGAAGTTTACAAGTAGCTAACCAATCGGTTTGTACCTATCATTTTATAGAATGTACTTGATAACTATACATCAGAACTGATAAGTTGTTATGGGCAACTTCTCTGCTCTTTACATTGCTTGATACATCTCCCCCATGGTAAGAAAACCTTTCTTTCGTGTATTGGGAAGTTTAGACACTGTCTATTTACACTGACCGAACAAGTCGCCTTCCAAGGATGAGAGTGCTATACTCAATGGAAAGACATCCACTCTCAATACCAGGACAATAAGGCTATATACAATGTTACTTATTCGGAGTACAGGTATTAGCAATTCTGCAGGAATCCTTTCCATATATATGAACACTTAAAAATTACAACTCCGGGCAACATACTCCTGTACTTGGCCGGACTTCTACTGTAGCTGCATCCTCTATACCACCACCCAATATCATAGTGACTAGTTCCTGCCTCTATACGCCTACCGCTCTAATGTAATATAATGTCCCTGACCTCCGTTAGATAAGCTGTAGAAAGAGCTGTAAAAGCATAATGTCTACAGAGAGCCATCCCATGCGGTTAGTCTGGACACGCCAAAGAGGTGTTATTAATATGCCACCCAGAGGGAAACACCAGCATGCAGCCTTATTGCTATCGTAAATTACCCATGAACAACGTGGGAAAAATGACCTTTTCCTGCCTAATGGGGGGAAAAGAAAGACAAATTATTTCAGCCATCTAGATGCAGTTAAAATGCCGCACACATTTGCCTGATGGCCACTTACCTGTACTGGGAGACAGGTCTGAAAGGTAAAAAACGTAAACAAACCACCGCTTCCACTGCCCATCTACCAATTAACTAAATGCAACACATGACGAAGCGGGAACAACTGACATCAAACCGTAAACAAATACCTATGCACTGGTCTACAAAGAAGAATTCCTGTGCTTATTTTTGTTTTAGGTGAAGTTCAATACATTATTAAAAACAGGCTAAGTAACTCTCTCTCTTTCTGCTAAGATGTCTCCTTGTTCAGTTAGTTTTGTGACACTGTATTTGTTAGGAGGTATCTATGATGTACCCTGGTCTACAGATCATAATTTGTGTTTCCCCTCCTAATTTTCTTTTCTTTTCCCCCGTGTGACTTCATTTTATATTGAATTTGCGCAACAATAAATACTGGAAGAAAAAAAGAAAAGAAACCAGCTTTGACAATTCTGTTTTCTGAAAGAATCCCAAACTAGCAGCGCATCAGTAGACCAGTGGAGATGGGAGAGAACTCCAATCAGGGGAAAAGCAGAAACGTGGCTATGCAGAATTGTGTATTATACAGTTTAATGAACACAACCATCAGTTAATTCAGTATCTCCTCCATATTGTTTTTTTTATGGGAGAATAGAGAAAGAATGAATCTGATTCCATTGGTTCCATCTGAGTCCATTGGTTTTTATGGAGAGCACATGGCCGTCTTTCTAAAGCTGATGGCTGAATAGGGCCTGTGGAAAGTAAAGCACGTTCTATTCACCACCACCTTTTCGGTCAGTGATTTTAGGGAGATAGCTGTGTGCGCTGTATTAATGAGTTTCCATAAATAACAATTATTTCTGTTTCAGATACGGTCTATTATATCCGGATACTCATGATGTTTAAAAAAGCACTTCTTGTTTGGATACTGTTTGAGGAAAATAGATTCCTTAACAAACAATCGGCATCCATGGAAATGATCAGTTCAGTCCACCCTTTATTAGCCCCTAACCATTCCAATTGCAGCAGTGAAGTCCTGATTTGTTGACACCCGAAAGTGGCAGTGGCAGTATTTGTGCCAAATCATCTTCCCTCCAATGCTGCGGGGTAAGGTTTGACTAGTTATCAATGTTGCTTAGGAAGATCGAAATATTGTGTTTTTGAGTATTCAACAAGCAATTCAGGGAGAAGTGTTATTTCAAGTATTAAGAGTTATTCCAGTAATTTGTAACACAGTATGAGGAGTTTGAGTGAGGTACTGTTTAACTAAAAGATCATGTGCACATTCAACTTAAAGACCTGCTTACAAATTACAAAAAATGGTTAGAACAATACTGTAGTCTTGCTGTATAGAGTACATCGTATAGGGTTTCTATCTTTGTCTTTCCTAATAGTTTTCCTTTAAAATGAAATTTAGAGACAAAACTGCGTAAATGGGAAGTGACTGAGCAATAGTGTTTCATGTAAGTAGTGCTTAGCTATTTAATGGTTACATACAGATTATGAAAGAAGCTGCATGAGGATAAATGGACCATCACAATACACTAGCTTTAAAACTCACCCTTTATCGAAGTATGTTGTGTGCCCCGGATAGGTATACTTTGTCCCATTGTTTAATATGCTGCTACTGCTGCTGTTCAAGCTTGAAGGGACATAAGATTTCCGGGAGGCCTGGTCCTTTGCAAAGTTCCTGCATGCTGCTAGCTTGGATTCTAAGGCCTGCAGAAAAGTGCAGCAGGAGAGGCAGGAATAATTAAAAGTTTAAACATATTAAGAATGTTCTTTAACATATACCTTGACTGAGCTGTCCAACCATGCTTAAATGTTGCCAGCACAAAAAATAGAATCATATATATCATGAGGGAAACCATCAATGTCTTAGTGATGACAAATACTGGTTCAGTCTACAAAATGGCTGCATCTGGGTTTGAGACAGGTTCACCATAAAAATTTGTTAATCCTAGCTTCCCCAAGGGTAGCAGGCTCTTCTGTAGGCTTTTTCCGTGGAATAAGGGCCATGAAATCCTAAACAAGCAAATAACTGCTTTGAAATGGCCTGACATTATTAAGATGCCAGAAAAATTACAAATTTCATCTTGACAATAATGCAACTTTTTTTTATTGCTTGACAAAGTTCAAATAATCAATTTCCAAGAATAAAATCTAGAATACTTACACCCACTTTTCTCAAGAGGTCCCCCACAATGTTAAGTGCGGATATTCTGGCGGACGGTGTAAGTGGGGTGGTACCAAATCCATTTGGTATACCTAAGAGAAGACAAATATGCTATTTAATCTGCAGAATTTACAGTCTGTGTATATTATTGAGCACTTGTATTTAAAAAATATGAGCACTTGCGGATATTCTAGGTTGTATATTTGTCTTTGCGTATGCTCCTAACTCTCTATTCTTCCCTTTTTCTTTTTTGTATCCCATTTTCTCGGCATAACCCATAAATATATATATATATATATATATATATATATATATATACACATACATACACACACATTATATATATATATATATATATATAGATATATATATATACACACACACATACATATATACACATACATATATACACACACACACGACACATTGTAGCAAAGCTTTGCCTAGAAGACTTATTTATATGCAACCAGATGGTTGTAGTACACTGTTTGAGAATGCTTCTTTCTGACAATTGTAAAATGAGTACTGATGAGTTGCAGCATTTAAAAAGCAAACAAAAATATGAAATATTTTTAACCACTTAACTGACAATTTATTTCGCCAAAAAACGCTCCAAAATTGTCGGGGGGTTTTATGAGTGAATTAGGTGAAGAACATGAATTTAACCCTATCCAAAATGATTTTAGTAAAAAAATAAAAAAATAAATAAAAAAAGATTAAAAAACAAAACATCAATCGGAACATCACAACCATCGGACACATCGCGGCTTTCATTTTGAAACCCCGGAAAGCCTCCAGGTACACAGGGGGTCTTGGGAGGGTTAATTTACACTTCCCCAGCGGCTGCTATTGTCTGCAGCCGCTGGAGGGGGGGGGGGGGGGGGGGATCCTGCCGTGCTGACCGATCAGCAGTGAACGGCAGCATGGCAATCAGTAGGGGAGAGTGCAGAGAGGAAAAGGAAAGTTTCCCTTCTCTACAGCTGCTAACACTGTTTATCTGACTGGTGGCATCCTGTGCGACCAGGTCAGATAAAGCACTTGCTGGCATGGTCGCATCTGATGCGACTATGCCAGGCAAGTGGTTAAGATCCTAAGAGGCATACAGATGGTAACAGTGTTGGGTGATTTTTACACAGGAAAGCAAAATATTTGGAAGCTACGGGCTGCGGTTATGTGACCGCCACAGTACCGACGCCAGGATCCTAGCTGTTAGATGGCCGCCAGGGGGGGTGCAATGAAGTCCCTTGCAGGCACAGTGGCTTGCTGCATTTGCCACAGGTGCTATTCCTACTACATGGGTGTCGAGGATACCCACGAATGGGATTAGTCTCTTGTTGGACGGCATGCTGACCAGCAGGATATTCAGGGTTCAAGATCCCAGCGTCTGTATTGTGGCGGTCACATAACCGCATCCCGTAGCTTCCAAATATGTTGCTTTCCTGTGTATTTTTGTTTGCTTTTTAAGTGTTGCAACTCATCAATACCTCCCCCTTACAGAAACATAGCCCAGCACAAAAATGAATTGCAAAGTATGCAAGGGTGGAAGGGAGAGCATGTTTAGTAATAAATCTGTAGTAAAGTGGTGACATCAACTATATTTACATAAACACACTACTGTGATATCATAGTTACAAACTAATTTATTCAATAACTTGAACTCCTACTTATTTAACTAAAATGCAGTGTAAAAGGCCGTACTGACGGAGATTTCCCCAGAGATGTGTGCTGAGTGGTCTATCACAGACCGCTCAGCACACATCTCTCCCCCCGCTCAGCATAGCACGATGTGTGTTGAGCAAGGGGGGGACGGACACAGGGGGAAGGCGCTCATTTCACCTAGTGGTGAAATGGGCGACCTGCTAGATTGTGCCTGCATGCAGGCCAATCTAGCACCGGCGATAGCGACGCGCAAGGCCGCTCATCGCTGTTGCCGGCACCCCTACACATGGAGCAATGTTCAGCTAATTTCTAAGCAATCTAGTCACCATCGCTCCGTGTGTGCCCCCCTTAAGAGTTTATAGTAAAGGATCACTGTCCATCCTATGGGTAAAGACTCTCCCTGATGCTTGAGATCAACCATTTATCTCTTTATGAAAAACAGGAGTTAAAATTTGGAGAAGAAAAGAGGGGGAGCTCATAGATCTGGAAAAATGCAAACAAATTACAATTCAAAGGTTTTTTGCTGATAGTATATGGTCCCTAAATGGATAAACACCATTTTTCCAAATGTTGGGACCTATACTACAGTTGGTAGACCTGCTTTAAGGTAGCTTCCATTTGAAAGGACGTTCATCGCCACATCAGTTCTTTTTTATACTTTATTCTCCCCTGACCCTGCTAGGTATGCTAAAGTATATGCAAAGGTCATACTGAGGCACTGGAGTCACTTAGCTCTCATGGACATCTTGCTGTGAGATCTCCTCTACCTTTCAGCACATCTGATAATGCTTGCAGAAAAACTCTGCAGGACGGCTACAAGTCCAAATGAAACAGGATAATTAAAAGAAGAAGCAAGAGGAGTGAAGATGATGTACCTTTCAT
Organism: Pseudophryne corroboree; assembly: GCF_028390025.1. Classification (NCBI taxonomy): domain Eukaryota; kingdom Metazoa; phylum Chordata; class Amphibia; order Anura; family Myobatrachidae; genus Pseudophryne; species Pseudophryne corroboree. Next base: position 511,526,126 of record NC_086446.1, read on the forward strand.
AGAGGTAAAACTGTTGTCTGAGAATTTGCCCACAGGAGTGGCAGGTAAAGATAGTGAGGCCTGGACGGCAGAATCTGTCTTCTCACAGTCTAATGTCGGCGAGCTAGGGGCGGATTTTCTTGTTCCATCCGTCTGCCTTTCTCGTACTGCCAATTCTTGCCTTAAATCTACCGCAAAACACAAATGATTAAAGTGACACACATATAGTCTGTACCTGCGTACGGTAATTATACAGAAACATTTCAACAATCGCACTGTGGACATTGCCAGCTCTATTGCCCTTCCCCACCACATGCAGCTGCAAGTGACTCCAAAAGAATGAACACTATTTCTATAAATATGAACAAACTGTAGCCAAAATAACTAGCATATATTGAAACCAAATTATGAGGTTGCCAAGATTCTTATTTGTCTTTTGTAACCATATCACACATGCAAGTGTGGGATGTTCAGTGAACTATAAGAGACAAGACAAAACGCACAATATAGAAATTCCAGATATACAGTACCTTTTATTTTACTGATATAACATTTTATCACATTTGACAAGAGGACAATAATAAAAGATAAAATAGATTAAGTGCAATACTGCTGACTGACCATGTAGCAATGTATATATGTAATGGATAAGGAGATTTATGGTAGACTTACCATAGTTAAAGCTCTTTCTGCGAGGTACACTGGGTTCCACAGGGAATACATTGGGGTGTAGAGTTGGATCTTGATCCAGAGGCACCAACAGGCTAAAGCTTTGACTGTTCCCAGGATGCATTGCATGGCCTCTCTATAACCCCGCCTCCGAACACTAGAGCTTAGTTTCGTTAACCAGTCCACTGCAGTAGCAGGTAAAAGAGAAGGCAGATCGATGTTAGTTACGTAGAACCACATTCTCACGTCAGGAGAAGGGACCAGCGGCTAATGCCATCCAAATCCAAAGAAGCTAAGTGCATCAGGATGGGCGCCCTGTGGAACCCAGTGTACCTCGCAGAAAGAGATTTAACTATGGTAAGTCTACCATAAATCTCCTTTTCTGCAGCGGGGCACACTATGTTCCACAGGGAATACATCGGGGATGTCCTAAAGCAGTTCCTCATGGGAGCGGACGCACAGTAGCGGGCACAAGAACCCGGCATCCAAAGGAAGCATCCTGGGAGGCGGAAGTATCAAAGGCATAGACCCTTATGAACGTGTTATTTGAGGACCACGTAGCCGCCTTGCACAATTGTTCAGCGTTCCACCCAACAAAGGATTTTTGACACTTCCATCATTGCCATGCGGCTTCGAGTGTCACCTTGATGATTTATGTATGCCACCGTGGTGGGGTAGTCTTCAGTATGCCAACTGACGGGATCCCGGCGCACAGTATACCAGCGCCGGAATCCTGACAGCCGGCATACCGACACTTATTCTCCCTCGTGGGGGTCCACGACCCCCCTAGAGGGAGAATAAAATAGCGTGGCGCACATAGCGCGCCACCGTGCCCATAGCGTGGCGAGCGCAGCGAGCCCACAAGGGGCTCATTTGCGCTCGCCACACTGTCGGTAAGCCAGTGGTCGGGCTCCCGGCGCCGGTATGCCGGTCGCCGGCATACCATACTGAACCCACCGTGGTGGCATTGTCTGATTATACTTGAACAGGCCTGTTCTGTATCAGAGGCAGGGCAAGAGTCAAAGCATTGAACTCTGCCCACAATTCCAGAATGTTTATCGGGAGGAGAGATTCCTCCTTGGTTCACCGACCCTGGAGAGAGTGTTGCTCTAGCACCGTTCCTCAATCCCGTAGACTGGCGTCTGTAGTCAGTAGAACCTAGTTGGGGATCCAGAAGAAATGGCCCCTGCTCAAATGTTGGTCCTATAGCCACCAGCTCAGTGACAGACGATCCTCCGGAGTCAAGGAGATCATTTGAGACCTGATCCGATGAGGCTGGCCGTCCCACTTGGAAAAGATTAACCTCTGAAGAGGGCGGGAATGAAATTGGGCATACTCTACCATGTCGAAAGCAGACACCATGAGGCCTAGTACTTACACACGGCGATGCATCGACACTCTTGGGCGAGAGAGGAAGTATCTGATCCGGTCCTGAAGTTTCAGGACTTTCTCTGGAGACAATCTTTGGTTGTGTGTGTCCAGCAGTGTCCCCAGGTGCACCATGCTCCGAGCAGGGACCAGTGAGGACTTTTTCCAGTTGATGAGCCACCGCTGTTATTGCTGATGCGATATGGCAATAGGTATATTCAGGTAAGCATCCTGTATGTCCAGGGATACCATATAATCTCCGGGTTCCATGGCCAGTACAATCGAGCGCAGCGTTTCCATATGGAACTTAAGACCCTCTTACAAATTTGTTCAGTGATTTGAGGTTGAGTATAGGCCGAAAGGACCCTTTGGGTTTCGGGACTAGAAACAGAGTCTAATAGTATCCCCTGCCTCTCTGGGACAGAGGTACCGGCACTACCACTCCTGTGTCCAGGAGGGATCGCACAACCAGGTGTAGAGCTTGCGCCTTCAACGGATCCGAAGGGATAACAGTCATGCAGAACTGGCGAGGGGGACGTCTCTTGAAAGACTGCGTACCCGTGAGAGACAACTTCCAGCACCCAGGCGTCCAAAGTGGTCTTTAACCAGGCCTGGGTGAACTGCAGAAGTCGGCCTCCCACCCTGGGATCCCCCAGGGGAGGTCCGCCCTGTCATGCGGCAGACTTGTCTTGTTTGGAAGCAGGCTGATGGGAGGCCCAGGATTGTTTACGTTTGGGCTTAGTGGTTTTGAAAGCACGAGCCTGTCTCGGGTACGCCTGACCTTTTGCTTTCCCTGGAGGTCGAAAGGAACGAAAAGTGGTACTTTTAGCCTTCGGAGCAGAAGGATTAGTACTTGAAACACAGTCTTAGTAGTTTCCAAGTCAGTCACAATCTTGTTCATATCTTCCCCAAATAGGATGTCTCCCTTAAAAGGGAGCACCTCCAAGGTCTTTTTGGAGTCCTGGACCACCTTCCAGGACCTCAACCACAGAATTCAGCGTGCCAGTATAGACTTAGTAGACGCCTTGGCCGCTATTACACCTGCCTCAGAGGACGCCTCCTGAATATAGTGGGAGGCCATGGTAATATGAGACAGATATTGTCTGGCAGTGTCAGAAATATCCTGAGGTAGCTCTTCCTCTAATGCTTGAACCCATGCTTCAATTCCTTTTGCGGCACAGGAGGCTGCTATAGTGGGTCTATGTATAGCACCGGTAAGGGAGTAAATAGACTTCAGGCATCCCTTCACATTCTTATCCGTCGGTTCCTTCAGTGAGGTGACAGTCAGAGTCGATGACACAAGACAGGCGACATGAGAGTCCACCGGTGGTGGATTTTCCCACTTGTTACTCAACTCCGCAGGGATAGGATGAGCCAGCATCTTCTTAGACAGGGAGAATTTCTTTCCTAGTGAAGACCAGGATTCCTGACGTATGTCAATTAAATGGACAGAATGTGGTAAGACTACATTAGCAACCTTCTGACGTTTGAACTTATCAGGTTTCTTAGACGCGATAGTGGGATGTACCTCATCATCAATTTGTAGAATCAGCTTAATAGCCTTCACTAGGTCAGGAACATCAACCTGAGTTGTAGGTTCCTCTTCAGAAGCAACTGTATCAGTGTCTGTTGGATCAGTATATTCCCCATCCTCATCAGAAGAATTATCTGAAATATTAGTGGATTGTGAGGAGGAAGCGGCCCGCTTAGATGAGCCCTTGACCCCAGAGGGACGTGGGGTAGACTTTTGTCTCACCAAAGATTGATTTCATTATTGTATCTGGGCAGACAGAGTGTCCGCCCAGGGCGGATTAACTACAGGGACAATATGTGGCTGCAATGGCACAGGAGGTCCCACGGGGGAGAGGGGTTTGGGGGTGGCATAAGACTGCCCAAGGTGGCTCCTGATTGGCAACAGGAGCTGCGGGCTGACTGGGGGATGTATGGCACCCAGTACACAAACCATGAGGTACAACTTCCCCCTCAGTAAATCCTTGGTGCAAGCACTGCATGATGCAGAAGTGTCCGCAGATTTCCCACCCTGTGTGGCGGACATTATAGTGAATGTAGCCGTAGAGAGTAACAGTACAATAAAGCCAGACAAATACAATATCTGCAAATAACCCCGATTTATGTGACAGTAAATACAGGACACAAACAGAGAATTAAAGCGGTATGAGGTGACTGAAATACACACTAAAACAAACTAAACAGTATATACTGTGTAGCACTATATATGAGACCCTGATGCACCTAGCCCCCTGGGGTACAGAATACAGTGATCGCTATAGCTGGGATACACAGAGTGAAATCCATATAGCAGATGCAGGCACACACAGTCACAATGGTATTACAATGCAGAAATTATTTTAACACACAATAAAACTGCACTGGACTAGTAAATAGACTGGACAGTCTGACTGTACAGTCATAGATTGGATGGATATATCAGAATACTTGTACTATATATTCCGGTAGAGAGACACTTGTTCTTAACTAACACTGTCTTAAAACGACATGTAGAATACTTAAGTGACTGTATAATCACAGCGCTGAGCAAGCAGGCGGATTTACAGAAGGAGAGTTAGCCCTGCAGTCCCAGAGACCAGATGCAGCTAATTGTAGAAGATGGCGCCTAAATCTCAGCCAGGGAGTGAGGGACAGTGAAATGCAGCTTCAGGGCGGGAACACCAGCAGTAGATGGCACCCGGAACTTGGGGAGAGGCTACAGGTCAGCGCCTTATCCCCTTATGCTGGTCCTCACCACCGGGTACTGTGGAGCCTATGTAAAACGGATTTTTTTAAATCCGACCTGTGCTCCCTGCCCTGGTGGATATAGTGGGGTCCCTGTGCAGTATAGAGTCCACGCAAGCGGCGCGGTACACGTCCTGGGACCATGACCAGAACGCGATTTACCGGCGGGTCCCACCTGGGGGACCCTCTTACCTCCTCGCTGATGTGCAGCCACGCGATCCTGGAGAGCGTCAGCGGTGGTGTGCCTGTGAACCGATGCGCCTCCACTGCAAGTACCCGGGAACCAGCCGCAGGAGAATGCAGCGCTGCTGGGGAGGTGATGGAGCCGCAGCACAGCATGTCAGAATGACATAGAAAGTGCTACGGCCCTTAAAGTCTTCTAAAAAACTCTTTTCAGGGCTGCCTAGCACAGCCCCCCCCCCCCCCCCCCCCTTAAAGTGACCTGATATGGAAGCACCAACTTACAAACTGAGCTCCAATGTCCGGAGGCGGGGTTATAAAGGAGGCCATGCAATGCATCCTGTGAACAGTCAAAGCTTTAGCCTGTTGGTGCCACTGGATCAAGATCCAACTCTACACCCCGATGTATTCCCTGTGGAATAAAGTGTACCCCGCTGCAGAAATAAAGGGGTAATCCACTCTCAAAGAAACAATTTTCTAAATAACCAATAACTTCCAGAGTAATACTTTAGTAGGGATACCCTGTTGTTGCCTTATTGCAGCAACCATATACTGTAGATCGGTGTAATCCAAATCTGGTCCTCACGTACCCAAACAGAAGTTCTTTGATCACTCACATGTGACTAAGGGGTTTATTTGCCAAGCATCTGGTTCTACAACCCGGCGCTTCTGACGTGGTTTATGCCAGAAATGTAAAAGGACAATGCTTTTACCATGAAAACACAGCTGGTAAAAGCATTGCCTTAAAAATATCGGGCATAAACACAGAACCTGATGCCTCAGTGTTGGCTCCTAAATTCCCAGTGGAGGCAGACTAAAAGAGCGTGCATGAAAAACTAAAATGGATGTAGACGCTACTTCAGTAGCAGTCCCTAGAAGCACAATAAGGATGCCAGAATAAAAGGGGACTGGCTTCACATAGTAAGTGCTTTCTGCTTGTCGCAATCTGGGCTGGCGATACAACAGTGGAAGAAACTTCCTAGAGCTGCCAGTTGGCAGGGACGATTAGCATAAACCACTTCCATTATGAAGAAAGTGCACTTGCTGTAGCAGAAAGCACTTGCACTGTGAAGCCAGTGTACTTACTGAAGGTTCACTGGGGGTGGCAGGTTTTACTGTGGCCCTTGGGTAAAATCTGCTACTGCTTAGTCTACTCGGCTGTGGCAGTAATTAGACACGTTTCCACACTCAGAAATCCTGAAAACAAATGCTGTTGGGGTTACATGAGGACTGAATTTGGGAAACACTGCATTAGTCCATAGGTGAGCAGGGACATTTTGCACAGACCATTCTATAAAAATAAACAAATCGTATCAGAGGCATGTACTGACTGGATGACCATTGAGCCTACTGAATCCCATGACACATTTGACATACATAATATTTGCAATCTCACAGCTCAGGCACCAGCATAAACAGGGTTTATATGTAGTGAGAAGGATGGGTTCACCTAACAGAAATGCCATTTAAACCTTTGTTTTCATTTCACATTTGCTGGCAAAGTAATGGCAACAATGTTATCAAATCAATTCTGCCCCCAGAGGACAGAAACAAAAGCACCAGTGTGGCTGAAGACAGCTTGGCAAACTTTGTTATTGTAATTTAATAATCACTATTTATGGTACTTACGAAAAAAAGGAAAAGAAAATAACCCATAACAATCTATATTTATCCACTTACTTTGTGTATAATGTTTTCCTTTAAATAGACTCCACATATTTAGTAACAACTTCAGGTTACGCTCAAGGCTCTGCTAACATATTTGGGTGTGTGCAGGAAAAAGATAACATACAAAAAACATTTGTCCACAATGAGAAAAGGGTTATTATGATTCACAGTGCAATAATACCTCGTGCCTCATCCTTTAATCGCTGTACAGACACCATCAAAGACTCCTTTTCATCAAGTTCACTCTCTAAGAAAGCATTTCTTTCAATCGCCTGATTCAACCTTTGCTCAAAGTCTTCCAAAGACACGATTGTGGCCCTGCACACAGGAGGATAAAAGGTTTCGTCAGCAGTTTACACCTTCAGAAATGTTCTATACAATAGGCCGAGACTAAGAGGTGTTCCTACATCTGTCTTTCTCTGGCCATAAACCTTTAAAACCTTATGAAATCTGACATCTTAAGGTTAAGGTCTGTCCTCACTTTCTAAGGTTCTTACTCACAGGACACACAATGTGTTGTGTGCAAATGACATTACTGCCTAATAACGTAATAATAAGAGCGCCACAGCCCACTTCCCATCCTGTAAAGCAGCCTAACTAGATGGCGTTCAGTGAGTCATTGTTTATAGGCGAATGCAAAGATACCTTAATAGCAAATGACTAGCTCACATTTCATGGCTTCCTGGAAAAGTGGTCACTAACTATCTAGGGGTCAGTCCATATGAAGTGGTCCAATAATGAATTTTCTGGTTGCTTGACCGTTTTTTTTTTTAAAGTTATTTTTTTGTCAGTTATCTTCCTTTAACGGTGAAAAAGCAGATCAGATGAGAAAAAAATATTTGCGAAAATATGACTTTCCAGGGTGCTATTAGCTCAGCTTGGAAAGAAAAATCAGGTTTCAGTTGTTTTGTGAGAGGTACATATGTACTAGCAGTTTGTTAACAAAAATGCTGAAGTCTGAGATTTGTGTCCTACTGTTTATATTAGATTTTGAAAATCAAGGTTTTTACAAATTTTACCAACTTTAGGCCTGTAAATCTTGGGTTGGCAAGTGGTTTTGAATTATTGGTATATAGGGAAAATAACTGACATAAAAATAAGAATTTACTTACCGATAATTCTATTTCTCATAGTCCGTAGTGGATGCTGGGAACTCCGTAAGGACCATGGGGAATAGCGGCTCCGCAGGAGACTGGGCACATCTAAAGAAAGCTTTAGGACTAGCTGGTGTGCACTGGCTCCTCCCCCTATGACCCTCCTCCAAGCCTCAGTTAGGATACTGTGCCCGGACGAGCGTACATAATAAGGAAGGATATTGAATCCCGGGTAAGACTCATACCAGCCACACCAATCACACCGTACAACTTGTGATCTGAACCCAGTTAACAGTATGATAACAACGAAGGAGCCTCTGAAAAGATGGCTCACAACAACAATAACCCGATTTAGTTAACAATAACTATGTACAAGTATTGCAGACAATCCGCACTTGGGATGGGCGCCCAGCATCCACTACGGACTATGAGAAATAGAATTATCGGTAAGTAAATTCTTATTTTCTCTGACGTCCTAGTGGATGCTGGGAACTCCGTAAGGACCATGGGGATTATACCAAAGCTCCCAAACGGGCGGGAGAGTGCGGATGACTCTGCAGCACCGAATGAGAGAACTCCAGGTCCTCCTCAGCCAGGGTATCAAATTTGTAGAATTTAGCAAACGTGTTTGCCCCTGACCAAGTAGCTGCTCGGCAAAGTTGTAAAGCCGAGACCCCTCGGCAGCCGCCCAAGATGAGCCCACTTTCCTTGTGGAATGGGCTTTTACAGATTTTGGCTGTGGTAGGCCTGCCACAGAATGTGCAAGCTGAATTGTACTACAAATCCAACGAGCAATAGTCTGCTTAGAAGCAGGAGCACCCAGCTTGTTGGGTGCATACAGGATAAACAGCGAGTCAGACTTTCTGACTCCAGCCGTCCTGGAAACATATATTTTCAGGGCCCTGACAACGTCAAGTAACTTGGAGTCCTCCAAGTCCCTAGTAGCCGCAGGCACCACAATAGGTTGGTTCATGTGAAAAGCAGAAAACACCTTAGGGAGAAATTGAGGACGAGTCCTCAATTCTGCCCTGTCAGAATGAAAAATTAAGTAAGGGCTTTTATATGATAAAGCCGCCAATTCTGACACACGCCTGGCTGAAGCCAGGGCTAACCGCATCGTCACCTTCCATGTGAGATATTTTAAGTCCACAGTGGTGAGTGGTTCAAACCAATGTGACTTAAGGAACCTCAAAACAACCTTGAGATCCCAAGGTGCCACTGGAGGCACAAAAGGAGGTTGTATATGCAGTATAACCTCTGAAATGTCTGAACTTCAGGTACTGAAGCCAGTTCTTTCTGGAAGAAAATCGACAGGGCCGAAATTTGAACCTTAATGGGCCCTAATTTTAGGCCCATAGACAGTCCTGTCTGCAGGAAATGGAGGAAACGACCTAGTTGAAATTCCTCTGTAGGGGCCTTCTTGGCCTCACACCACGCAACATATTTTCGCCAAATGCGGTGATAATGTTTTGCGGTTACATCCTTCCTGGCTTTGACCAGGGTAGGGTTGACTTCATCTGGAATGCCTTTTTCCTTCAGGATCCGGCGTTCAACCGCCATGCCGTCAAACGCAGCCGCGGTAAGTCTTGGAACAGACAAGGCCCCTGCTGGAGCAGGTCCTTTCTTAAAGGTAGAGGCCACGGGTCTTCCGTGAGCATCTCTTGAAGTTCCGGGTACCAAGTCCTTCTTGGCCAATCCGGAAACCACGAGTATCGTTCTTACTCCTCTCCTTCTTATGATTCTCAGTACTTTTGGTATGAGAGGCAGAGGAGGGAACACATACACTGACTGGTACACCCACGGTGTCACCAGAGCGTCCACCGCTATTGCCTGAGGGTCCCTTGACCTTGCGCAATATCTGTCCAGTTTCTTGTTACGACGGGACGCCATCATGTCCACCTTTGGTTTTTCCCAACGGTTTACAATCAGTTGGAAGACTTCTGGGTGAAGTCCCCACTCCCCCGGGTGGAGGTCGTGTCTGCTGAGGAAGTCTACTTCCCAGTTGTCCACTCCCGGAATGAACACTGCTAACAGTGCTATCACATGATTTTCCGCCCAGCGGAGAATCCTTGCAGCTTCTGCCATTGCCCTCCTGCTTCTTGTGCCGCCCTGTCTGTTTACGTGGGCGACAGCCGTGGTGTTGTCCGACTGGATCAATACCGGTTGACCCTGAAGCAGAGGCTTTGCTTGACTTAGGGCATTGTAAATGGCCCTTAGTTCCCGGATATTATGTGAAGTGATGTCTCCAGGCTTGACCATAAGCCCCGGATATTTCTTCCCTGTGTGACTGCTCCCCAGCCTTGCAGGCTGGCATCCGTGGTCACCAGGACCCAGTCCTGAATGCCGAATCTGCGGCCCTCTAGAAGATGAGCACTCTGCAACCACCACAGGAGGGACACCCTTGTCCTTGGTGACAGGGTTATCCGCTGATGCATCTGAAGATGCGACCCGGACCATTTGTCCAGTAGGTTCCACTGGAAAGTTCTTGTGTGGAATCTGCCGAATGGGATTGCTTCGTAGGAAGCCACCATTTTTACCCAGAACCCTTGTGCATTGATGCACTGAGACTTGGTTCGGTTTTCGGAGGTTCCTGACTAGCTCGGATAACTCCCTGGCTTTCTCCTCCGGGAGAAACACCGTCTTTCTGGACTGTGTCCAGGATAATCCCTAGGAACAGAAGACAAGTCGTCGGAACCAGCTGCGATTTTTGCATATTGAGAATCCACTCGTGCTGCCGCAACACTACCTGAGATAGTGCTACACCGACCTCCAACTGTTCTCTGGATCTTACCCTTATCAGGGAATCGTCCAAGTAAGGGATAACTAAAATTCCCTTCCTTCGAAGGAATATCATCATTTCGGTCATTACTTCAGTAAAGACCCGGGGTGCCGTGGACCATCCCTACGGCAGCGTCTGAACTGATAGTGACAGTTCTGTACCATAACCTGAGATACCCTTGGTGAGAAGGGCAAATTTTGACATGAAGGTAAGCCTCCTTGATGTCCCGAGACATCATGTAGTCCCCTTCTTCCAGGTTTGCAATCACTGCTCTGAGTGACTCAATTTTGAATTTGAACCTCTGTATGTAAGTGTTCAAAGATTTTAGATTTTAAAATCGGTCTCACCGAGCCGTCTGGCTTCGGTACCACAATAGTGTGGAATAATACCCCGTTCCCTGTTGCAGGAGGGGTACCTTAATTATCACCTAAACTAAAACTTTCACAAAGAGCTCAGGAGAGCCCCTAGTGTGCACCCTTCTCGTCGGGCACAGAAATCTAACTGAGGCTTGGAGGAGGGTCATAGGGGGAGGAGCCAGTGCACACCAGCTAGTCCTAAAGCTTTCTTTAGATGTGCCCAGTCTCCTGCGGAGCCGCTATTCCCCATGGTCCTTACGGAGTTCCCAGCATCCACTAGGACGTCAGAGAAAATAGGATTTTGGTACTTACCAGGTAAATCCTTTTCTTTGAATCCATAGGGGGCACTGGAGTACTCTTGGGATATGGACGGCTTCCACCGGAAGAAGGCACTGAATAAATTAATTTTTGAGACTACTCCTCCCCTCCATATCCTCGAGCACTTCAGTGTTTTTTACTGAGCCGAACAGGATCGATAGAGAGATTGACCAAAGGAGAATTACATATAATCTCACGGACAACAATAAAGTTGACACAAAACGTAACAGACAACTAAACAGTTGACACCATAACTGATTAACCCTTGTTAAATTTAAACCAGTCGTGAAAGTGTGTTACCATAAGAACCACTGAACTTCCTAAAACAGGTAAACTGCTCTGGGTGGGCGTCCAGTGCCCCCTATGGATTCAAAGAAAAGGATTTACCTGGTAAGTACCAAAATCCTATTTTCTTTATCATCCACTAGGGGTCACTGGAGTACTCTTGGGATGTACCAAAGTTTCCTCCGTGGTGGGAGAGCTGTTTGGCACTTGTAACACTAAACGGCCAAAGCTAGATGCTGATGCCGCGAAAGTATCAAACTTGTAAAAGCGCACAAACGTGTGCACTGAAGACCAAGTAGCCGCACGGCAAAGCTGTGTCGTAGAAGCCCCACGACTCGCTGCCCATGACGTTCCCACAGAACGTGTGGAATAAGCTGTTACTGAAGTAGGTGGCTGTAACCTAGCATAAAGGTAAGCCTGACGTATGGTCAGTTTGATCCATCTGGATAAGGTTTGCTTAGAGGCTGGCCAACCCCTCTTAGCCGCATCATAGAGAACAAACAACGTATCCGTTTTACGCACAGTAGACGTTCGGGATACATAGATGCGCAATGCGCGAACCACATCCAACGTTCCAGAATCTCCTGTTAACACAGGAACTACTATTGGTTGATTGATGTGAAAAGACGACACTACCTTTGGTAGAAAAGCGGGATTCGTCCGAAGTTCCGCTCTGTCATCATGAAAAACTAAATACGGTGACTTGCACGACAAGGCACCCAGATCTGAAACACGCCTAGCCGAAGCTAAGGCTAAAAGAAAAATCGTTTTCCAAGTGAGAAATTTAATATCCACTTGTCGTAAAGGTTCAAAGTAATCGGACTGTAAGAAATCTAAAACCAGATTCAAGTCCCATGGTGCTGTAGGTGGAATGAAAGGAGGCTGTATCCTCTTTACACCCTGTAAAAACGTATGTATTGACGGCAACGAGGCCAATTTCCTTTGAAAGAAAATTGACAACGCAGATACCTGCACCTTTAGTGTGGAAAGACGTAGTCCTCCATCTAACCCCATCTGTAAAAATAACAAAAGACGGGATAAATTAAAAGATGATGTCGGAAATTTCCGAGCTTCACACCAACTTATATAAGTACGCCAGATTCTGTAATAATGAGCTGCCGTAACCGGCTTCCTAGCTCGTACCATGGTTGGTATAACAGACTCAGGAATGCCCTCTCTTCTTAAGATGGCCTTTTCAACAGCCACCCCGTCAAACGCAGCCGCGCTAAATCGGGGTAAAGGAACGGACCCTGTTGTAACAGGTCCGGACGTAGTGGGAGTGGCCACGGATCGTCTGCGAGTAACCCGAGGAGATCCGAGAACCAAGCCCTCCGAGGCCAATGAGGCGCTATTAGTATGACTGTGACGGACCCTCTCTTGATCCGTTTTAGCAACAGCGGGAGCAGCGGAAACGGTGGAAACAGATACACAAGGCTGTACGGCCACGTGGCTGTGAGAGCATCCACCGCCACTGCCCCTGGATCTCTTGTTCTGGACACATATCGTGACACCTGATGATTGTGGCGGGATGCCATCAGATCCACCTGAGGGTACCCCCACTTCTGGATCAACATCTGAAATACTTCTGGATTTAATGCCCACTCTCCTGGATGAAAATCCCGACGACTGAGAAAATCTGCCTCCCAGTTGTCCACTCCCGGAATGAACACTGCCGACAATATCACCTGGTGATATTCGGCCCATCTGAGGATCCGAGCTACTTCCCGCATTGCCATGCGGCTTCTCGTTCCTCCTTGTTTCTTTATGTATGCGACTGCCTTCGCATTGTCTGACTGCACCTGAACAGTCTGAAAACGAAACATGTACACTGCTTGTCTTAGAGCATTGTAAATCGCCCTGAGTTCCAGAACATTTATGGATAGCGATCTTTCGTGATTTGCCCAGAGGCCCTGGAGCCGATGACTCTGAACTACAGCTCCCCAACCTCTGAGACTTGCGTCTGTTGTCAGAATTATCCAATTCACGACGCCGAATCGTCTCCCTGCAGATAGATTGTGTATTTTTAACCACCAGAGAAGAGACACCCTGACTTGTGGCGACAATCTCACCCTGTGGTGCAACTGTAGATGTGATCCCGACCATTGCGCTAACACCTCCAGTTGAAACGGACGTGAGTGAAACCTTCCGAACTGAAGTGCTTCGAAAGCCGCCACCATTGTGCCTAAAAGGCGAATGCACAAATGTACTGAGACTGTGCGTGGCTTGAGCACTAATTGCACCAGATGACGAATGACCTGTACTTTCTGTTGTGGCAGGTAAACCTTTTGTTTTACTGTATCGAGAATCATCCCTAGGAATTGAAGTCGCTGACACGGAATTAGATGTGATTTCTTTAAACTGACTATCCAACCGTGCTGAACTAGTACATTGTACGTTAGCAAAGCATGCTGGAGAAGCAATTGTTGAGACGGAGCCTTTATGAGTAGATCGTCCAAATACGGAACAATTATTACCCCTAGGGACCTGAGATGAGCTATCATCACGGACATTACCTTGGTGAATACCCGAGGCGCTGATGAGAGGCCAAACGGGAGAGCCTGAAACTGGTAATGGTCTCGCCTTATCGCAAACCTTAAGAAACTCTGGTGAGGTGGCCAAATCGGAATGTGTAAGTACGCATCCTTGAGATCCAGTGCAATCATGAATTCCTGCGGCTCTAACCCTGCAATTATTGACCTGAGAGATTCCATCTTGAATCTGTGGTAAGTGACGTAATGATTGAGACCTTTTAGGTTCAATATTGGCCTGACTGAGCCATCTGGTTTTGGTACCAGAAACAGACTGGAATAATAACCCTGCCCCTGTTCCTGCACGGGGACCGGAATTACAACTGCAGCATTCAGCAGAGACTGAATGGCAACCTGCAGAACTGCTTTCTTGTCGTCCGCCACAGGCAGTCCTGTCGTGAAAAATCTTCCTGTCGGAAGATAATCGAACTCTATTTTGTAACCCTCTAATACTAACTTGCGGATCCACCCATCTGTGGACGTCTGCAGCCACGCCCCCTGAAAGCTCTGAAGGCGTGCTCCCACAATTGGAGATCCGAGATGGGCTGGGAGCCCGTCATGCCACTGGTTTGTTAGTGGTCTTAGTGTCTTGACGACGTGCATTGGATTGTCGAGCACTACGTCCCCGACCTCTTCTACCAGGCGTGACTGCTCCTGTGCCCTGCCCACGAAAGGGCTGAGTTCTAAAGGATTTGAACGCCGGACCAGAATATTTCCGTTTAGGTATAGTTGTAGGCGATGGAAGAAACACAGACTTTCCTCCAGTAGCCTCAGAAATCCATTTGTCCAATTCAGGACCGAAAAGCTTCTCGCCATCATAAGGCAATGCCTCTATACCTTTTTTAACCTCCGTCTCCGCCTGCCAAGAACGCAGCCAAAGTGCTCGTCGTACTATGACTAGCGATGAGGACAGGCGAGAAGTAAGCTGACAGACGTCAGTAGAAGCTGTACATAGATATTCAGCAGCTTCCCAGATTTGATCCGCGAGAAGTATAAGATGGTCATCTTGCAGAGCCGACTTGAGCTCTTTTATCCATACCATTAAATCTTTAGTAACCCAAATGCCAACCAACCCAGGTCTCAGCAGCACTCCAGCTGCTGTATACATGGACCTTAGCATAGCCTCTATTTTACGATCTGCAGGGTCTTTAAGCGTAGTAGCAGTTGGTACTGGTATGGTTAACTTCCTTGTAAGTTTGGATACGGATGAATCCACCAATGGTGGGTTCTCCCAAGTAGCTGTCATGGACTCTGGAAACGGGTAACTCGATTTAAATCTACGAGGAATAGAAAACCGTTTATCCGGATTTTTCCGTGATTCCAGTAACATTTTATTAAGAGATTCCGAAATAGGGAAACACATCGGAGATCTCTGTCGTTTAGTAAAAACTACCTCATCATTCGTCAGGGGCTCCTCAGTTTCCGTAAACTCCAGCGACTGACGTACTGCTCTGATGAGATTGTCAATACCTGGGCTGTCAAAATCGTCACTATCTGACTGTTGCCCTATTTCGCCCTCCTCATACTCCTGTTCAGTGAGGTCTAGTATCCCAGAGACTGGAGAATTATTAGGAAAAGGAAATTTATCTTTTCCACTCAAGGTGGGCCTCTGACCAGATTGAGACTCTGGTAACTCAAATGGTCTCATTTTAAACTCAGATCTTGCCGCCTCTCTTTCTTCACGAGAGGCGGCCAGCTCTGATTGTAAACCAACTAATACATCTGCAAGTAAAGCCCATGGAGGGTCCAGAGATGGTGGTTTTACTTCTGAAATCGTATTTATGGCTGTATTAACAACACATGCTGTACATGTGGTGGATCCATCAGGCAACACACTCTTACAGACATGACATGAAAAATGTTTCTTAGATTTTGCTGGTGTCTTACTCATTATAAAAGACAGACAATACAAACTACACACAGACAGACTGCACGACTCAGTAATAACACCAAAGTTCCTGGTATATATCAGGCAAGTGCAGTGCCTGCCAGCAATAAGAAAACTGACCCCAAAATTCCCCTAGTACCACTCTTAGCCGAGATGTAATAAAGGAAACCTGGAACAGACAGGAGAACATTAACATATTAAGCATGCCAAATACTGCCAATGTCTCCCCCCCCCCACTCCCACGACCTCCGTGTACAGCACCGGGTCGGGGCCTGTGGAAGTCTGCATAGGGCCGTGTGAGCGGCCTGTACCTGTAGGCCCAGGCAGCGGGAACTCCTCGGCTGCTGCGGGCGGATAGCGGAAGCAGCGAGCGTGCTGCATAGAGCCCTGGAGCGGCCTATGCACACGCGCTCCCGCCCGCCACACACATTTTGCGGAGTGTCTGTGTAGCCAGGCAGCGCTGCTGTGGCGCCGGGGAGCAGCGGTCTGGTATTTAAGATGCTGGGAGCGGAGAGTGAGAGCGCGCCGCATGGAGCCGTGACGCGGCCCATGCACACGCGCTCCGGGCAGCGGTGAGTACCCAATACAATCCCCAACAGTGGAGCGGCAGCAAGAGCTGACCGCCCCTAACATACCTGGACCGTGACCAAAGTCTATGACGGGGCTTCTCATCCAAGCTCCGTCCAGCTTTTTGCAGGCAGCCTGCAGGTGGAGTGAGGGAGCTCTTTACAGAGAGGTCCGACACTCACGGCTGTTCTCAGCCGCTTCCACTGTCCCTGACCCACGCCTGTTAGAAGGGGGGAAAGGACGTGGAAATCCTTGAAAGAAGAAAAACTTAGGAACTAAAAAAAAAATTCCAATACTTCGTGGACGAGCTCCACTATGCCTTCTAACTGTGTCGAGCACAGAAAAAACACTGAAGTGCTCGAGGATATGGAGGGGAGGAGTAGTCTCAAAAATTAATTTATTCAGTGCCTTCTTCCGGTGGAAGCCGTCCATATCCCAAGAGTACTCCAGTGACCCCTAGTGGATGATAAAGAAATTATATATTTTTTTAAATGGCCAAGCAATCTGTGTTGGATCACGTCGTATGGACTGACCACTAGCCTAAATACATCTTCTTGGGCTATAATGTGAATTTTCTGAGGGACAAGAAAACCTAAAATTAAATCATTTTTCCTACCACCTTAGTCTATGGCCACTAATGCCCCCTCTCTCCCTGTTGTGCAAGGTCTCAGAGAAAAGTCTTGCTGGGAAATGTTAACTTCCTAGTAACAAGGGTTCCACCTTTGAACGTTCCAGGTTACTAACATAGCTATCCGAAAAAAACTGCAGTGGAGCAGGAAGTGTATATAATATAAATTACAAAAAAAAGAAAAAAGAAAGAAGAAGAAATAAAATGAAAGGTCCGCCAGAACTCTGGCCTGGGCACCAAAGTACTGCACAACAATGAAGAGGAGGTGGCCAGAAGGTTCAATAATATTAACCTTGGGATCAATAATTTAGATTTATTTTTTTTGCTCCTACTGTGGAAGGAATACCAAGGTCTCATGTACAGGTGCATCAACAGTGTACACCTTTGTCACTTTCGAAGACTTCTATAGCATTCTATAGGAGAGTTCAGTACAGCACACTTCTAAAAGCACAAATTTACCAAGGCTTTTATCTCTCGGGTAAGAGAGAGTCCTAAAGATGTAGACAGCTTCTGGTAGTAAGAAACTCCCTACACACAGCATATGGGGTTGGTATTGGGAGACCGTCGTTTGGGATCACGGAGGTCACCATACCGACCCTGGGATACTGGTATCCAGAATACCGTTGGGCTTGGTGGCTTGCTGCGCTCCCCACAGGTTCTATTCCCACTCTATGGGTGTGGTGGACACCTACGAGTGGTAATAGTCCCTGTTAGTCGAAATAAACAGCGCTCTGGATTCCGGCGACTACATCCCAGCATAAGGCCTGTTATGAAAGTCATCAGTACTAGGAACACATTAGTGAACACAGTGTTAATGGTCACTACGCAACACTAAAGCCTAGCACATATTAACACACCTGTTCTTTCTACCTTTATCTGCCCAAGTTCTATTTACAAGAATCATTAACCTCTTTCAGTCGCAGAAATACTGCACACAAAAGGAGCACAGATAAATGAAAAGGCACAATAACCACGAAAATATTTTGTAGCTAAAAGTGGGAAGTGCATATACTTGACATATTTCTTTATTAATATTTATTTATATAGGGTCCGGCCTATTCTGCAGCTATGCAACAGGAACACAAAGTAATAAAACAAGACTGAGTATTAACAGAGAAAGAGAGCTAAGAGGGCCCTGCTTGTGATCTAACAATCTACCTCACACCACGTCCGATTAATGCTCAATTGGTTTTATGTCGGGTGGATGCAGAGGACACACCCTTCGTCGGAACTCTCCAGAACGCTCCTCAAACCAATTCTGAACAGTTTTGGACCGATGACATGGTGCATTATCCTGGTGGGATATTCAATCGTTTTGGGGGTACATGACGTCCATGAAGGGCTGCATATGGTCATCATGCACTGCAGCATAGCTATTACCATCAATGATGTGTTCAGGCCCAAATCATGCCACATGAACACACCTCACACACATTATGAAACCACCACCTGCTTGCACAGTGCTTTGTTGACAACTGGGATCCATGGCCTTATGGGCTCTAAGCCACAGCCAAACACTACAATCAGCCCAACACAACTGGAACTGACTCATCGGACCATGCCGCATGTTGCCAGTCCCCCAGGGTCCAATTAGCGACGTCACGAGCCCAGGTGAGGTGCTGTGTCCCATGCTGTAGTGTATACAGGGCATATCCCAGAGCATTGCATATGCATCTGGTACCTCCTCCATTCAGGGCCAGATTAGCAATGGGTGGTAGTCCCAGGGAGACAACATATGGAGGCCCCCACAAACAGTGGTCGTGCAGCCGCCGCCTGCAGACACAACTGGGACAACAGTGGGGAAGGCAGTCGGCGACGGGCATGAGAAGCAGCGTCTGGAGTGACTGTGAGCTGCTGCAAGGCATGGATGGGGGTCGGGGAAGGACAGTGAGGATCATGCTGGCATGGAGCCGCTGGGGCAGATAACACTGCCAGCAAGGACTACATTATACATACAAACATTTCGATGGTGGCCCCCTCAACTTTTGCCCTGGGGTCCTCACAGACTTTAATCCGGCCCTGCTTGCATTGAATGTGGATGTGATTTGAACCAGTGTCACTTGTTTGTTTTACCACAGACAATTCTGGCCAGACGCCACTGGTCTCGATCATTAAGCACCTGTGGTCGGCCACTGCGCTGTCCATGGTGGGTGATAATGTCTTCCATGAGATATTCCTGATATACAAGTAAACCGTAGATTGAGGAATGTTGAATGTCCACACAGCTTCGGAAATGTTCCATTCGTCGGGCACCCACTATCATGCCCTGATTGAACTCTGAAGACGCAAGTCGCCTTGCCACAGGCCGGTGTCCAAACTGACTCACGAGATGTCAGATTACAACTGATGCAGGTCTGGGCATTTCCAAAACGACACAGTACTGTGGCGCTAACTAACATTACCTTTAAATGCTTAATGCTTAAAGCAGTTATTTCCAAATATGCCCTAAGTCTACCCTTCACCAACAATTTGTTTTCCAGACCTCCTTCAAGTGAAGGTGTATTTATGACCTGTCATCCAGAGGAATGGGAGGGGTTACTGAGGGAGTTATTCAAACCACCTAAATAGCCAGTGGCGGTATTTCTGAGTGGTGGGCCCAGGTGCAAAAATATAATTTGGAACCCCTCTCCTCCACCCAAACCCAAGTTCACAATATGCCACATGGCAGTGGTTGACAGAGTAAGGCAGGGGAGTCAGAGGTTGATCTAGACAGGCAGAGGGTGACAGTGGAAGGTAGGGGGAGGCAAAGGGTGACAGTGGCAGGTCCCTCAGGCAGTGGGGCCCACCCTGCTCTCTGCACTGGGCCATTCATCTGACATTGCTCAAATGGTCTACTGGGGAGCCAGAGGATAACTCATTGCTGGCCTGGGCAGCAGTGGGGCCCTTAGTGCTCATGGGCTCCGCTGCAATGCACCTGCTGCACCAATGGTAGTTCCACCTCTGTAAATAGCATCAAATTGTAGGTTGATTCAATTTCACTATAAACGTTTACCCGTCACTGATGTTCAAACTCTCTTGACACAGACCTGGACAACAGAGTGTAACTCACCGTTTGGCTCTTTCCAAGTCATCGTTGGACTGCTCAAGCTCCCTAACATACTTGTGGAGCTGGTCTTTGATACTCCGAGCCCTGCCCAGCTCATCCTCCAGAAGAGACACCTGTTTGTAGCTCTGCGAGTACTGATGTTCAAGCTTCTCCTATTGAGTGGGATAGTACCAAAAAAAATGTTAGTTCAGTAAGCTCAGCAAAAAAAACAGAAAACAATGAAAATAGCAGACAGTCAGGTTCACACCTTTAAGGTTTCCACTTCGAGTTTATGTCTTTGGTTGTCTGAAAGCAATTCTCTGTTCCTCTGCTCTGCCTGCACCAGCTGAGTCTCCAGCTCTGCCTCCAACTCTCTGCTCCCTTCCTGAAACTCCACCAGCTCGTCACGGGCTTCCTGGTAACTAAGAATTAAACAGCTATTTGATCACATGCTTACAATAAATTAAACTGCAAGGAGATTAAAGAAACTTACATACAGCCAAACATTTACATTTGTAGTCGGCAGTAATGTGTATTTAAGGGATGCAATTTCATACACATGAAAAATGATTGCCTAATAGAACACTGCACAACTGTGGTTAAAAACGCTAACAAAAGTAACTTTTGTCTATCACTCACAAGTTACAACCAAGAGAAGTGATGTCCTGCAGGCCGTATCTGTATTTAAGGAACATGTTATGCATACAAACTAATACACGTTCTAGAGTCTTTCACTTGGGATCCGGTCTGAAGATCGACAGTGTCTAGGTCGACAATGTTTAGGTCAACCACTATAGGTCGACAGTCACTAGGTCGACATGGATGGAAGGGAGACAGGGTTTCTAGGTCGACATGTGCTAGGTCGATAGGTCTAAAGGTCGACATGAGTTTTTCACATTTTTTTCTTTTTTTGAATTTTTTCATACTTAACGATCCACGTGGACTACGATTGGAACGGTAAAGTGTGCCGAGCGAAGCGGTAGCGGAGCGAAAGCACCACGCCCGAAGCATGGCGAGCGAAGCGAGCCATGCGAGGGGACGCGGTGCACTATTTTGGGATCCCGGTCACTCTACGAAGAAAACGACACAAAAAAAAAAAAAAAAAAAAAAATCCTCATGTCGACCTTTAGACCTGTCGACCTAGCACATGTCGACCTATAAACCCTGTCGACCTTCCATCCATGTCGACCTAGTGACTGTCGACCTATAGTGGTCGACCTAAACATTGTCGACCTAGACACTGTCGATTTGATGAACCACAACCCTTTCACTTATAAGCACAGAACTGCAGAACAACTCTGCATTGCTGATGAGTGTTTCACTGTCCTCAGAAAACACTATCCAGCCATGGGTGCCCTTTCAGAGGTTTGTGATAGGGCTGATGAATGGAGAATGAGGATTGGCCTTTCGCCACTGATAATATTACAGCAGCATCCAATCATGTGGCTCAGATACCCTAAGAACAGCAAAACTAGGAGAACAGTCACATCCAATTATAGGAGAAGCCACTTATACCACTTATGGATGCATAACAATATGCTGCTTTCATGACGTCCAGAATTACTCTGCAAGCTTGCGTATCCTATCGCACTTTCTTCATAAGGATCAATAACTTTTTACCAGTGCTGGTTAAGCTGCATTATGCATAGAAAGATGGGTGGTCTTCTGTTTGCCGGCGGTCGGGCTCCCGGCGCTCAGTATACCGGCGCCGGGAGCCCGACAGCCGGCATACCGACACTTATTTTCCCTCGTGGGGGTCCACGACCCCCATAGAGGGAGAATAAAATAGTGTGGCGCGCGTAGCGCGCCACCGTGCCCGTAGCGTGGCGAGCGCAGCGAGCCCGCAAGGGGCTCATTTGCGCTCGCCAAGCTGTCGGTAAGCCGGCGGTCGGGCTCCCGGCGCCGGGATGCTGGTCGCCGGGAGCCCGACCGCCGGCCAGCCGTAGTGAACCCTAGAAAGATATATACATAGTGTTGCAGGGAGTATATAGACATACCTTTGTTTATATGTCTTAGATAGATCTCTCCAGTAGATGATTTCTTCTTTGGGGCTCAGAAACTCCGGGACTTCATTGTCCATGTTTAGGGGAATCTAGAGAGAAGTAGACTGTATTTATAATAGAGAAATAGATGTGTGTGGACATAA
This sequence comes from Pseudophryne corroboree, assembly GCF_028390025.1. NCBI lineage: Eukaryota > Metazoa > Chordata > Amphibia > Anura > Myobatrachidae > Pseudophryne > Pseudophryne corroboree. The sequence goes on from NC_086446.1 coordinate 511,548,358, forward strand.
ATGAACACGAACATAACAAGAACACAAAAGCTGAATCCCCATGATGCCGAGGGCTGCAAAAAAAGAAGCTTTTTCATGTGGAAATAAAGTTTTGCTTCTTTATTCTTAATGAAAAAGACTTAGTGGGATATATTTAAGCCAGCAAAAAAAAAAACACAAAAAAAAAAATCTCCCAATTAGGAATACCGCCTACTTTAGGCTTTGGTAGACACAAAACACATTACAGTAGTCAGGAGCCTGTTGCTGCAGCTCACTTCCATTCCGAGCTTCAGTCTCTGCCCTCAGAGAACAGAAAAAAAGACGCTCTGTCCTATAAATGGTTTTTATATAGATATCAATATAATTTAAAAAAGCATTGCTTGCAATAAAGAACATGGCAAAAAAAAAAAAAAAAAAGGATGTGGTGGAGCTGCCAATGGCATGCTGAGGTGAGCTTCTTTTTACATGTAAGTACACAGTGTGGTTTGGACTTAAAAGTAGTTATCTAAGAATGGATTGCACTTCCAGTATTCACTTACAATACCATGGACCAGTAACATAGCCAGAAACATTTTAGCCATGCAGCTGGCAGAGTGGTTAGTAATGTAAGTACTGACAGCGCAGTTCTCATAGCCAACAAATTATTATATTGTGAACCACTATGGCACTTGTGAGTGCGGACATGTAACTGACAGCGAGCACAAGCTCTTGTCTGAATGCAAACGTTAAACATAAAAAGGATCTGTCCATCCAATATCACTTCATGCTTTAACCTGACAAGCTGCGTGTGTTTGAAATGACACAAAATGCATGGACACCTGAGTAAAAAGAAAAACTACTGGGGGAAACAATACAACTCAACTAGAACGTAGAACCCGAATAAAAAAAAAAAAAATTCTACAAAAAAAAATAAGAATTTACTTACCGATAATTCTATTTCTCATAGTCCGTA